>NC_052159.1:49829434-50137615 GCF_902713615.1 Scyliorhinus canicula | reverse complement strand
TGATATGTAGACAGCACTAAGTTACAAATGGCAAGGGGCAGCACGGTAGCGCAGTGGTTAGCATTGCTGCCTCACGGCGCCGAGGTTCCAGGTTCGATTCGGCCCTGGGTCACTGTCCGTGTAGAGTTTGCACATTCTCTCCGTGTTAGCGTGTGTTTCACCCCCACAACCCAAAGATGTGCAGGGTAGGTGGACTGACCATGCTAAATTGCCCTTTAATTGGAAAAAAATGAATTGGGTACTTAAATTTATTTTTTAAAAGTTACAAATGGCAAGTATACACTACAGCTGATGTTAAACTCAAAGTCCCAGCAAATGGTAAATGGAAATTTTCACTTTTTTCAAAAAAAGGTTGGTAAATATTTCCTTGTGTTATCTCATAAAACAAAAATGTAAATTATTTTGTTGGACATCACTTGCTAGAACTGTAACAAAATAATAGAATTACCAAAGTCCTGATCAATTCTATAGTCTGGGAAGATTTCCACAAATGACTCCCTGTTTTCAAAATATATTAACTATACCGTTCCTGAAATACTCAGATATTAGAGAATGCAAGAAGCAGACCGGTAGAACATCAAATTGTGTGAAAAAAAAAGTGACAGCCCGAATGGTTTAACATGTGAACTGCATAATTAGCTGAGCCAAAAAGTGTTGAGTTAACAAATTTTAGCAAGTCCAGTATTGGGGCACATTAACGAGCCTCAGTGTTAATTGTTTTGAAAGAGAGGGGAAACGGAAAGAATTCTACCACTTAATATTTAGCATCACCTGCTACAAGTGCTTGTATGGGGACATAAGGTGAGGATGGGACCAGAGCAGCCCTCTGGAATTCCTGCTACATCAAATAGTTTGCCAATATTTACAAATGAATCAATTACAAATTATACAATGTACTAGAGGGGTAACTGATACTTGTACAACTGCACCACAGCAAAGAGTCAGCAGTTTCAGAAGACAGATAGGCATTGGTCAGAAGAAAATCGAAAAATTGCAAGCACGCATGACAGAAGTTTACACAGTGCAATGTCCTCATAAAATGTACATAATAACAATGTTAAATAACTGTAGGTGGTAAGAAACCCCTCATTTTGCTCAAATTCTGTAAGTTTGTCACAAATATTTTTCACACACATTTTAAATTATCATAGTTTTTAGATGATATTCGACAAGAAATAACTATAATTTTACTTTATTTTCATTATGTAAATCAACCATACAGTCCCAGTAGACCAATGAAAAGTGACATTCTTTCTAAACAAGCATATTTGAAAGAAAGCATTTGTTCCCCAGTTACATTAATAATAATGGAGCATTTACCTTGTTGAAGTGCCTTTAGTGGTAACCAGAAAAGGATTATGGAGTGAACCAGGGCATTTATGCAGTGACCCCAGAAAACCTATGGTGAAAACAAATTTCCAGAGTCAGGAGCCAGCCAAAGACATGACCTCCATTTTACCCGACTTCCATTAGCACAGTTATACAGAATATAAATGCGCTGCGTTTGTTTAACTTTACCAGTAATATTTGCAATTAATGGAAACATTTCGAAATGGATTAACATTGCTCCAGTACAGCTTATTGTGGCTAAATGCATTTTCAAAGAGTCAGGATTGTGGATTCACATTTTACCTAAAGCTCTTCAGCTCGAGGTATTTTAAGTTATTCTCAAAGGAACATTACAGCTAATGAGAAACTTACATACCAACTAAAATCCACGTATCATCCATTGGTGAACAATGAGTCATACTGTGTATGAGCTGTAAAATTTTAATTTAGTATTCCCCTGTGTGAAACATCTATCACTTGTATGTTGGGAAAATTAAGGTAGTTTTAAGGGATTTATATTTGTACTGATAAACATTAGAAATAAGGGACAGATCTAAGTCAGTTACATGTTTCTGTGCCCGAAATGCTCCCCTACTGAAACTTCAATCACCTGGCCAGCCTTATTTCCCAATACCAGATCCAGTAGTTGGACTATCTACATATTGTTTAAAAAAAGCCCTCTTGGATGCTCCTTACAACCTCTGCCCCATCCAAGCCCTGGTACTAAGTGAGTCCCAGTCAATATTGGGGAAGTTAAAATCACCCACCACAAAAATCCTGTTGCTTTTACACCTTTCCAAAATCTGCCTACATTTCTGCTCCTCCCCCTTTCACTGGCTGTTGGGAGGCCTGCAGAAAACCCTCAATGTTGTCACTGCACCTTCCTATTCCTCAGCCCGACCCATATTGCCTCGCTGCATGAGCCCTCTGAGGTGTCCTCCCACAGTACACCTGTGATATTCTCCTTAACCAGTAGTGCAATTCCCCTACCCCTTTTACATCCCCCTCTATCCCACCTAAAACATTTAAATCCTGGAATGTTTAGCTGCCAATCCCTGTCCCTATAATGGCAATAACATCATAGTTCCAAGTCCTAATCCAAGCTGTTGATCATCTTTGGCTAGTTTTCTATGTTTTTTTTGGAAAATATTTTATTCAGGCATTTATCATTTCTAACAACAATTTCAAGAGGAAAAACAACAAAGTAAATATCACTCACCCAACCAACAACCACACCCAGCCAATGTGGCTTACATACACAGTTACCCAGTCCCCCTTTCACACTAACTATATCCCGCCTCAGTCACCTCCCTCTTTCCCTTAACCACCTTTGTGTCCGCTGACAGCTTAATTTTCTCCAAAGAAGCCAATAAACGGCTGCAACCTCCGGGCGAACCCTAGCATCGACCCTCTCAGGACGAACTTCATCTTCTCAAGCCTGAGAAACTTGGCCATATCACTGTCCCATACGCCTGATTTTGGGGGCTCCGAGTCCCTCCACGTCAATAATTTCCGTCTCTGGGCCACCAGGAAGGCCAAGGTCAACACATCAGCCTCTTTCGTCCCCTGGACTCCAGGGTCTTCCAACACACCAGAAATCTGCACCTCTGGATTCTGAACTACCTGCACCTTTAATACCGTGATCATGGCATCGGCAAATCCTTGCCAGAATGCCCCAAGCTTCGGGCATGCCCTAAACATATGGACATGATTCACAGACCCTCCCGCACACCGCCCACACCTGTCCTCCACCCCTTCAAAGAACCTGCTCATACGGGCCACAGTCATATGTGCCCGGGGGACCACCTTGAATTGTATCAGGCTAAGCCTGTCACATGACGAGGACACGTTAACCCTACTCAAGGAAACATCCCACAATCCCTCCTCTAATTCCTTGCCCAACTCTTGCTTCCATTTTCTCTTTACCTCCCCTATTGGGGTTCCCTCTCATTCTATGAGCACTTTATAAATTTCTGAGATCATCCCCTCCCCCACTCCCGTCTTTGACACCACCTTGTCCTGTATTCCCTGGGGCAGTAGGTACGGAAAGGTCGAAACTTGCTTCCGTGCAAAGTTCCTCATCTGCAGGTAGCAGAACCCATTCCCAACTAGCAGCTCAAACTGCTCCTCCAAGCACGGAATGCTGCTGTGAATAAACAGGTCCCCAAACCGCTTGATCCCAGTTCGCCGCCACCTCCAAAACCTCCCCCCATCAAGCCCCCCCCGGTGCAAACCAGTGGTTGCCACAAATTGGTGTCCATACTGACGCTCCCTCCACTCCCATGTGCTTACGCCACTGTTCCCATGCCCTCAAAGCCGCCACTACCACCAGGCGTATGGAGTACCGAGCCAGCGAGAACTGCAGAGGTGTCATTACCAGTGCCCCTAAACTTGTGCCCCGACATGACGCCGTCTTCACCCGCTCCCACACCGTCCCCAACCCACTATCCACTTCCTGATCATTTCTATGTTCGCAGCCTAATAGTAGTTCCTAAAATTCGGTAGGGCCAGCCCTCTCCTCGTCCCCTCTCCTCGTCCCCGCTCCAGCAGCACCTTCTTTACCCGTGGGATTTTTCCCTCCCATACGTACCCAGAGATCACCATGTTCACTCTCTTGAAAAAAGCCTTTGTGATAAAAATAGGCAGGCACTCAAATACAAACAAAAACCTCAGCAGAACCGTCATTTTTACTGTCTGCACCCTCCCTGCCAGTGACAACGGGAGCATATCCCACCTTCTAAAGTCCTCCATCTACTCCAATAACCGAGCCAAATTCAGCTTGTGTAGCTGCTCCCACTCCCGTGCCACCTGGATTCCCAAATACCACCAATTCCCTCCCACGACCTTGAACGGAATTCCCCCCAATCTCCTCTGCTGCCCCCTGTCCTGAATCGCAAAGGCCTCGTTTTTGCCCATATTCAATTTGTACCCCGAAAACTCCCCCTAGAATCCCCATAATCTCTCCAATGCTCCCCAGCAGGTCAGAAATATACAAAAGTAGGTCATCCACATATAACGAGACCCTGTGCTCCACTTCCCACCCCCCCCCCCTCATCCCAGTACTATCCCCTGCCAGTCCATTGAGTCTCTCAGCACCGTTGCCAGTGGGGAGAGTGGACATCCCTGCTCACCCCCGGTGCAGCCTGAAATAATCCAAGCTCACTCGGTTCATCCGCACGCTCGCCACCGGTGCCTGGTACAGAAACTGGACCCAGTCCACAAAACCCTGGCCAAACCCAAACTGCCCCAGGACCTTCCATAGATATTCCCACTCCACCCGATCAAAGGCCTTCTCCGCATCCAAGGCGACCACCATCTCCACATCCTTTCCCTCAGAGGGCATCATAATCACGTTTAGCAGCCTTCTGATGTTAGCCGTTAACTGCCTCCCTTTCACAAACCCTGTCTAGTCCTCCCCTATCACCACGGGCACACAATCCTCTATTCTCGAGGCCAAGATCTTGGCCAGTAGCTTGGCGTCTACATTTAGTAGGAAGATTGGCCTGTACGACCCACATTTTTCTAGATCCTTATCCCGCTTCAGGATAAAAGAGAGACCTGTGACATCGTTGGGGGAAGTACCCCTCGCTCCCTAGCCTCATTAAACGCCCTTACCAGCAAGGGCCCCAGAACTCCTGAAAACTTATCAAACTCTACTGGGTACCCATCCAGCCCTGAGGCCTTGCCCAACTGCATTGCCTCCAGCCCCTCCACCACTTCAAACAGCCCAATCGGGGCCCCAGGTCCTCCACCAGCTCTTTTTCCACCCTCGGAAACTCCAGTCCCTCCAAAAACCGCCTCATCCCCTCCACCCCGGCTGGGGGTTCCGACTTGTATAGCATAGCCTGCTATAAAAGTCCCGAAACACCCCATTTACCCCCACCAGGTCCAAGATCGTATTCCCCCCTTTATCCTTCACTTTCCCTATTTCTCTTGCCACCTCCCATTTCCTTAGCTGGTGTGCTAGCATCCTACAAGCCTTCTCCCCATATTCATACACCGCTCCTCTTACCTTTCTCAACTGCCCCACCGCCTTCCCCGTAGATAGCAACCCAAACTCCATCTGCAGCTTCTGTCGCTCCTTCAACAACCCCGCCTCCGGAGCCTCCGAATACCTCCTGTCTACCTGTAGGCTCTCCCTCACTAATCTATCCATCTCCACCTGCTCCCTGTGCGCCCGTATCGAGTTAAACTCCCCTCTCACCCGGCAGAGGAGAAGGAAACAGAGGTGGTTGTGGCATTGGACACCGAGAAAGCATTTGGCCGGGTAGAATGGGGGCACTTGATGGCAGTCCTGGAGAGGTTTGGGATTGGACCAAGATTTGTGGACTGGGTAAAGCTACTATATAAGGAGCCGAGGATGAGTGTCCGCACAAATAACATCAGTTCGGAATACTTTTCTCTCCACCGTGGGACTAGGCAGGGATGTCCTATGGCCCCCCTGCTGTTTGCATTCGCGATTGAGCCATTGGCCATCGTGTTAAGGTTAAGGTTGGGGATATGGAAAGGGATAGTGCGGGGGAGATAGAGAATAGGGTATCCTTATATTCTGATGACCTGTTATAATATGTGTCGGAACCGAGTGTGTCAATAGGGGGAATACTGGAGCTGCTTCGGGTGTTTGGGTCTTTCTCAGGTTACAAGTTAAATCGAGACAAGAGTGAATATTTTGTGGTGTCTCAGCCGGGGGTGGGGGCAGGGTAGGGGTGGGGGGGCTGCCATTCTAGTTTGGTGGGGAGGGTGAAAGCTGATCTGGCAAGGTGGGATGGTCTCCCTCTGTCACTAGCGGGTTGGGTGCAGGCGGTTAAAATCACATTCATATGTTTCAGTTCTGTCCAAAGCTGGAGGATTACTGGAAGGAGGTTTTTAGGGTAACCTCTAAAGTGGTGCACGTGAAACTGGACCCAGGCCCTCGGGAGGCCATATTCGGGGTGTTGGACCAGCCAGGGTTGGAAACGGGTGCAGAGGCAGATATTGTAGCCTTCGCCTCGTTGATTGCCTGAAGGTGGATCCTGTTGGGGTGGAGATCAACCTATCCACCCTGTGACCTGGCGTGGCGGGGGGGGGGGGGGGGGACCTGCTGCAATTCTTGACTCTTGAGAAGGTCAAATTTGAACTGAGGGAAAGGATGGAGGGGTTCTACAATTCATGGGAGTATTCATTATACACTTTCGAGAATTGGATTACATTGAACATTAGGGGAGAGTGGAGTTGGGAGTGTTGGGGGGAGGGGGACTGTATGTGTTAATGGTGACTATGGGTGATTCCTTTTTGTTATTTGTTTATGTTAACATGCGGGCTAACGTTTGGGGGTTTGGTGGGAGGATGGGATTGTTGTTATTGATATGGGGATTGGCATTGCATTCGTTACTGATTAGTGTTGGGTGTAAATTTGGGAGCAAATCTGAAAAAGGAGAATAAAAATATTTATTAAAAAAAAATCCTCTCTCATCACTGCCTTCAACGCCTCCCATACCGTATCTGCCAAGAACTCCCCCATATCGTTTATCTCCACATATCTCCGAATGGCCTCCCTCACCCGCACCTCCTCCTCCGTGAATAGTCCGACATCCAACCTCCAGTGCGGGCAAAGTAGAGTTCTCGGCCTTAATACGCTACCCACAGATGTGCTGGGTACAGCATGCAGAACTTCACTCCCTTCTTCAAGAGGGCCGACTTCACCTTATTTAAGCTCGCCCTCTTTTTGGCCAGCTCCGCACCAAGGTCCTGATAGACACGCAGCTTGCTGCCTTCCCATGTACAGCGCCTCGTCTGCCTGGCCCACCTCAAAATCCGTTCCTTATCCAGGAACCGGTGCAATCGCACCACCATCGCCCTCAGCAGCTCATTTCTCTGTGGCTTACTCATAAGCGTCCTGTGTGCTCCAAGGGCCGAGCAAACGCTCCTTCACCCAGCAGCTTCTCAAACATTTGTGCCACATATGCACCGGTGCCCGCTCCCTCAATGCCCTCCGGCAGGCCCACAATCCTCAAGGTCAGCTTGCGCGATCTATCCTCCAAGTCCTCTACCTTGTCCTGCAGCCTCTTCTGTTGATCTCTCATCAACCCCATCACCGCAGCCATCGAGGCAAGCTGCTCCTCGTGCTCCCCCACCGCCTCCTCCACCTTCCGGATTGCCTGGCCCTGGGCCTCCAACCTCATTTCCATGCTGTCGAACCCCGCCTTTATGGGATCCACCACCCTGGCCAGATCCTCCACGTTCTCCTTCCTCTGCTGGGTAAACGTCTCGTGGCGGAAGTTCCACTGGGCATGCAGGCTCACACCCTGACCCTCCGCCATCTTCCCCTGTGTCGCAGGCTCCACACCAGCTTTCAACAGTTGTTCCCTCTTTTTCGACCACTTCTGGTCCACGAATCCATAAACCGGTGGGATACTCTCGTCTTCACCTCTCCTGCATCTTATACAATCACTCAGCTCCGCCGTTAGCCGGGGTAATGGTTCAAAAAGTCCACTACAAGCGGACGCCACCAAATGTACGACCGCTCACTCCCTGGTCGCCACCGGAAGTCCTTTGCCTATTTTTCTATGTTGACATGTTTACTTTTATAAAAGCTCTTTATGACAAAATGTTTAAAAATCATGAAGAAAAATTATTAGGAAATTAAAAAAGATAGTTTATTTTGTCATTTGCTTCGAAGAATTCTCTTTACCAGATATTAAAATATTGAAAATGGGAATAACGGTTGTTTGGCTGACAGTCAAAGCATTATCCAAAAGGGTAATGAGACTCTTTGTTTTCCAGCGAGTAAAGAATGGCACCATGCATCTCAAGGATGGGTATTTTGGCCAACTAATGACTGCTGTGTGGGGGATGTTATGTGATGAAACCTTCAGGGATACATTTAATCACAGTTGGCAACCCTAATATCAGTCCTGGGAATACAGATGGCAGGAAAAGAGAAAATGGAATATCCCTCATTGGAGGTTGAATGGCCTTCAATTAGGTGATGTATTGCCTGTTAAAAAAAAAGGAAGATCCTTGCATTGCTGGATGAACAACTCGCAAATAAAACTCAATATACAACTCACTAATATGTAAAGACTTGTGGACAAACCCCCAGATTTTGGACTAGAAAACCCCCAGAATTACATTAAAACAACACGATATAGTGACAAGCACTGATAGCTTACACACAATCTCCCCACTGGCACATGTAAGATGAACGCAAAGTTCACAATAATTAATGCAACATATCATGGCTACAACAATAAATCTTAATAAAACACGAGGAGCAAAGTTGCACATAGGTTATCCGGATCATTGATCAGCCATGTTACAAAAAAATTAACTACTACACATTCTCCATGTGCACAAGGAATGCCAGGTCACCTCGAGTCATTTAGCATGGAAATTAACACCCTTTATTGTTTCCGGAGTATCATGATTACACACCCCTCTAAATCTGTCAAGCTTAACTTGTTTAGAAGCAATTTCCTTTTTTACTTTATTTTTAGTACAGGAACATGAAATATAAAAATAAATTACCACATGAATATTTATTTTCATTCTTTATTCACAAAATCTTCTATTTCCCATTTTACAAAACTGGAAGTACGTACAGAACACACATATAAAATTGGAACGTGGACCAACAGAGATTATAGTTTTCTTTATTCACATTAATACCTTGTAATTTCTCCACCCTTTTTTTGTGTTTCTAAAGGCAGTTGACTCAGAGATTCTATTGTTTTTAATTTACTGGCCTTCTGGTGCATATTTTAAGGACATAATTTAATTTGTTGTCACTCCCCGTAGAGCCTGCATTAACCAATACCCGTACAAATAACAATACTCAAATATGCAGCTTTCAGAAAATCTGCTAGATAGGTTCAACAGGAACATCACAACTCATTTTCATTCCCCTTTCATTCCCTCGGGTTTCAACTGTCTGGAATCTTTCTGTGTAAAATGATTGAGATTGGGAACTAAACAAATTGGTGGACTGAACTGGAATCTCTCCACTTTGATGGTTCCTGCTGCTGATGCAATATGGAATGCCACCATGTTACCTGCTAAAAAAGCACTTTTCTATGTTACTGAAGTTGAGAATGTACAGGATCTTTGTTTTTTTGTGTCTACTTATGTGTGTCCAAATGAAGCAATCAGTAAGAGCACTGTTGGTGTAGCATAGCAGATTAGCCCAATTCTGAATAAGTGAACTATGCAACAATTTCATTCCCGCAAAATAAAAAATAACTGTCATTGACTGCTGTAAAGGTCTAAATCTCAGTGGAAAGGGCAGCACGGTGGCGCAGTGGTCGCACTGCAGTCTCACGGCGCCGAGGTCCCAGGTTCGATCCTGGCTCTGGGTCACTGTCTGTGTGGAGTTTGCACATTCTCCCTGTGTTTGCATGGGTTTCGTCCACACAACCCAAAGATGTGCAAGGTAGGTAGATTGAACACACTAAGTTGCCCCTTAATTGGAAAAAATGAATTGGGTACTCAAAATTTATTTTAGAAAAATCTCAGTGGATACAGATTTCAATGTAAATAAAACGTTGAAATCAGAGAAGAATTTTATTGACTATTTCCTTGGACTAGCTGGAAGAGGCACAACAAAGTAATGAATAAGAAGTCTCTTTTTAGCTATTATATATATTCATGCCAGAGTGCTGGTCAATTTTGAATCTATATTTAACATTCACAAAGGCACACAGTGTGATAATATTTGAACAAGTCCGTCCTCCTTCCTGCATATTCAAACCGGGTGAACCAAAGAGCAGAACTGACTGTGTTTGTGGTCGGCGGCTGCTAGATAGTCTTGCCCCAGGAGAACAACATTGAGGCAGGGCAGGCATAATTTAAGCACTGTGATGAAAAAAAAATCAACTGAAGGCTCAAAATTAATATAGATTAGAGGATTTCCATGTGGTGAAAGATTACGTAAAGACATCAGGACTATGCACTGAGACTTAGTTGATCCAGTTTAGTACTTTGACCCTAATTAGACATGCCTCTGAAAGACAATAATAGCTGCAACTGCGCAACAAGCCTGAGGATATTACAAAAAATAGCTGCGATTCATGATATTAGTGAATAATTGGACAATGACTGGACTAAAAGGCTATTGGATTTTTTAAAGGACTATGGGAACATAGTCTCTGACCTTTGTAGTGGATTAACAAAATCAATTTTTATAGCACTGAGAAACTATTAACAAGCTGGTCAGGTTCCACTATCAACAGATCATTGAAGTTCAACTGTGGTAGCAGTGTGGGAGTATATGAATGCAAAGTTCGCAAATCCCATACAGGACAGCAGTGATTAGAAAAACTGCTTTCTGCACTCACAGAAACCTGCCACCCATCCCATGCCTCCTCCCTCCATCATCTGGTATCTGGTGTTGTGAAGCAAAAGGGCTAACAAGATGGCAGATGGAGTATACTGTAGGAAAGTGAGGTTATTCATTTTTGTCATAACAATAGAAAATCAGAATCATTTTGAAACATGTGAAATTCGTAAATATTGTTCAGAGTCTTCAATGTGCTTGTACAGGAAAGCAGAAAGTTAGTATGGTATCCCTACAGTTCAGAAAGAAGCCATTCAGCCCACTGAGTCTGCACTGACCCCACCCCATCTATCCCGTAACCTAACCTGCACATCCCTGAACACTAAGGGGCAATTTAGCATAGTCAATCTACCTAATGTGCACATCTTTGGCATGCAGGTACAGCAAACAATTAGGAAGACAGATTGCATGTTGGCCTTTATTGCAAGGGGATTGGAGTACAAGAAGAAACAATCTTCCTACAATTCTACAAGGCTCTGGTGAGACCACATCTGGAATACTGTGTGCAATTTTGGTCATTATACGTAAGGATATATTTGTATTTCTTCAAAGGGTTGGGTCACTGTCTGTTCAGAGTCTGCACGTTCTCCCTGTGTCTGCGTGAGTTTCCTCTGGGTGCTCTGGTCCTGAAAGACACACTGTAGGTAATTTGGACATTCTGAATTCTCCCTCCAAGTACCTGAACAGGCGCTGGAATTTGGCAACTAGGGGCTTTTCACAGTAACTTCATTGCTTTGTTAATGTAAGCCTACTTGTGACACTAATAAAGATTACTTACTGTTTATACTTCTTTGCGTCCTCTGTGTTCTACTCGCACCTTACCAAGCTAATAGAAATGTTCCTGAATCTAAGGAATTTTGGAAAACGATAGCTAGCATCCACTATTGCAACACCTTTTACAACACTCGAATGTAGGCCATCAAGTCTCAGGGATTTGTCAGATTTTAGTTCTTTAGGTTTCTCCACTATTTCTTCTCTGCTGTTATTAATTTCCTCAATTCCTTCACTCCTTTTAGCTTCAAGGATACCCTCATTTCTGGTATGTAACATGCGTCTTCTACTGTGCAGACAGAAGCAAAGGCAATGATCTAGTGGCCCCGTTAGTCAGAGGTGCAAATCCCGTAATGGCTGCTAAATCTCGCAAATGGCCAAAAATGGGATTTGTGGCAGCAAGATCTCAGTTTGAGATCCTTTCTGACCCCTGCTAGTGACGTGATCAGGTTTACGCCCAGAAAGAGTGTGAACCTGTTCTCAAAATATTATCATATTTTAACATATTATTAAAGAGCTTGATGCTGTCACATCCAGCCACAGTGCATCCCTTCCCCCTGCATGCTCGCAGCGTGCCATCATGCCGGCACAAATCACTGCTGGTTTTTGAAGCAAAGACCAGTTGTGATGACCACGCAAGGAGCGTGGAGGTGGCTGTAGGCTCAAGAGTTGAAGAACAAGGCTTGGCGTTGCCCCCCTGGAAGTTCCAGGAGCAGTGCCACGGGGGCACAAGCACAACCCCCACATGCATTCCCCCGAATGGAGGAAGGTCACTCCCTCCACAAGCCCTGAAAGAAAAAACTCAAAATGGTACATTCCATTAATACACAAAACTCAGCAAGGAAGACCCGTCAATGATTCCCTCAGGAAGTTAAGAATAGTTAATCTCAGTGGCGTGGGGGGTTCTCAATCTCTGTGGTGTCCCAATCTTCATGCGGGTGGGGTGGGGGATGCGTAGGGGACCTTTTTTGTAACTTTGAGATCGGAGTGCCCCTTAAAAATGTATTTTATTCCAAACATCTGTAAAAAACAGTAACATATACAGCAACACACTCCGCAAACTCGCAATCCACAGTTTTTACGATTTTTCCCTTTTTACCCCCTATCCTCCCCCACTCCTCATCCCTCACGACGAAGAGTTCCTGAAACATTACCATGAACAATCCCCACCGTGTCTTGAAAACCTCCACTGACCCACTCAACTGAAATTTAATCTTTTCCAACTGATTAAAGTGGTACAAATCCCCCAGCCAGGCCGCCACCCCGATGGTTTATCCGACTTCCAAAGAAAAAAGAACAAAGAAAAGTACTGCACAGAAACAGGCCCTTAGGCCCCCCAAGCCTGTGCTGACCATGCTGCCCATGTAAACTAAAATCTTCTACACTTCCAGGGTCCGTATTCCTCTATTCCCACCCTATTCATGTATTTGTCAAGATGCCCCTTAAATGTCACTATCGTCCCTGCTTCCACCACCTCCGCCGGCAGCGAGTTCCAGGCACCCACTACCTTCTGTGTAAAAAACTTGTCTCGTATCTACTCTAAACCTTGCCCCACGCACCTTAAACCTATGCCCCCTAGTAATTGACCCCTCTACTCTCGGAAAAAGTCTGCCTATCCACCCTGTCTATGCCCCTCATAATTTTGTAGACCTCTATCAGGTCATCCCTCAACCTCCGTCGTTCCAGTGAGAACAAACCAAGTTTATTCAACCTCGCCTCATAGCTAATGCCCTCCAGACCAGGCAACATCCTGGTAAATCTCTTCAGTCACCTCTCTAAAGCCTCCACATCCTTCTGGTAGTGTGGCAACCAGAATTGAACACTATACTCCAAGTGTGGCCTAACTAAGGTTCTATACAGCAACATGACTTACCAATTTTTATACTCAATGCCCCGGCCAATGAAGGCAAGCATGCCGTATGCCTTCTTGACTACCTTCTCCACCTGTGTTCCACCCTCCACCCTTTCAGTGACCTGTGGACCTATGGATCTTTCTGACTTTCAATACTCTTGAGGGTTCTACCATTCACTGTATATTCCCTACCTGCATTAGACCTTCCAAAATGCATTACCGCACATTTGACCGGATTAAACTCCATCTGCCATCTCTCTGCCCAAGTCTCCAAACAATCTAAATCCTGTTGTATCCTCTGAGAGTCCTCATCGCTATCCACAATTCCAGCAACCTTTGTGTCGTCCGCAAACTTACTAATCAGACCAGTTACTTTCCACCAAATTATTTATATATACTACGAACAGCAAAGGTCGCAGCACTGATCCCAGTGGAACACCACTAGTCGCAGCCCTCCAATCAGAATAGCACCCTTCCATTGCTACTCTGCCTCCTATAACCTAGCCAGTTCTGTATACATCTTGCCAGCTCACGTCTGATCCTGTGTCTTCACCTTTTGTACCAGTCTGCCATGAGGGACTTTGCCAACGGCCTTACTGAAGTCCATATAGACGATATCCACTGCCCTACCTGCATCAATCATCTTTGTGACCTCCTCGAAAAACTCTATCAAGTTAGAGAGACACGATCTCCCCAAATGGGAGTAGATCCTGTCTCGAAGAATTCTCTCCAGTAATTTCCCTACCACCTGATGTAAGGCTCATCCCTGGATTATCCTTG
This sequence comes from Scyliorhinus canicula, assembly GCF_902713615.1. Lineage (NCBI taxonomy): Eukaryota > Metazoa > Chordata > Chondrichthyes > Carcharhiniformes > Scyliorhinidae > Scyliorhinus > Scyliorhinus canicula. The sequence continues at coordinate 50,123,573 of NC_052159.1, read as the reverse complement.
CTACCCTTCTTAAACAAAGGAACAACATTGGCTATTCTCCAGTCCTCCGGGACATCACCTGAAGACAGTGAGGATCCAAAGATTTCTGTCAAGGGCTCAGCAATTTCCTCTGTTGCCTCCTTCAGTATTCTGGGGTAGATCCCATCAGGCCCTGGGGACTTATCTACCGTAATATTTTTCAAGACGCTCAACACTGGGGCCAGACCCCATCGGAGGCCCCACCCCTGTGAAGAACCCCCCCCCCCCACCCCGACCCTGCGCGCAGAGGACCTGCCGGCTACGAGCAGGTGTGGACGGCGCCGGCGGGACTTTGCCGTTTCCGTTGGGGCCGCTCGGCCCATCAAGGCCGGAGAATCGGCGGCCCAGCCGCAGACAGCGGCCTGCGACCGGCGCCGCGCCAGTGCAAATTGCACCGATTCTCCGCTCCTCGGAGAATTGCATGCCGGCGTCTGGGTGGCGTGGCGTGATTGCGCCGATTCTCTGTCCCGGCGCGGGGCTCAGAGAATCCCGCCCCTTGTCTTTTTGGATCTCAATGTGACCCAGGCTATCTACACACCCTTCTCCAGACTCAACATCCACCAATTCCTTCTCTTTGGTGAACACTGATGCAAAGTATTCATTTAGTATCTCGTCCATTTCCTCTGGCTCCACAAATAGATTCCCTCCCCTGTTCTTGAGTGGGCCAACCCTTTCCCTGGCTACCCTCTTGCTCTTTATGTATGTGTAAAAAGCCTTGGGATTTTCCTTAACCCTATTTGCCAATGACTTTTTATGACCCCTTTGTTCCTGACTCTTTGCTTAAGTTCCTTCCTACTTTCCTTATATTGCACACAGGCTTTGTCTGTTCCCAGCCATCTAGCCCTGACAAATATCTCCTTTTTCTTTTTGACAAGGCCTACAATATCTCTCATTATCCAAGGTTCCCGAAATTTACCGTATTTATCCTTCTTCCTTACAGGAACATGCCGGTCCTGAATTCTTTTCAACTGACATTTGAAAGCCTCCCACATGTCAGATGTTGATTTACCCTCAAACATCTGCCCCCAATCTAGGTTCTTCAGTTCTCGCCTAATATTGTTATAATTAGCCTTCACCCAATTTAGCACATTCACCCTTGGACCAATTTTATCCTTGTCCACCAACACTTTAAAACTTCCTGAATTGTGGTCACTGTTCCCGAAATGCTCCCCCACTGAAACTTCTACCACCTGGCCAGGCTCATTCCCCAATACCAGGTCCAGTACAGCCCCTTCCCTAGTTGGACTAGCTACATATTGCTTTAAGAAACTCTCCTGGATGCTCCTTACAAACTCTGCCCTGTCCAAGCCCCTAGCACTAAGCGACTCCCAGTCAATATTGGGGAAGTTAAAGTCTCCCATCACAACAAGCCTGTTGCTTTTACTCCTTTCCAAAATCTGTCTACCTATCTGCTCCTCTAGCTCCCACTGCCTGTTGGGTGGCCTGTACTAAACCCCCAACATTGTGACTGCATCAGCTCACCAGGCTAAATCGCTGGCTTTTAAAGCAGACCAAGCAGTCCAGCAGCACGGTTCGATTCCCCTACCAGCCCCCCCCGGACAGGCACCGGAATGTGGCGACTAGGGGCTTTTCACAGTAACTTCTTTGAAGCCTACTCGTGACAATAAGCGATTTTCATTTCATTTATTCCTGATCTCTATCCATATAGCCTCGCTGCCCTCTGAGGTGTCCTCCCGCAGTACAGCTGTGATATTCTCCCTAACCAGTAGCGCAATTCCTCCACCCCTTTTACATCCCCCTCTATCCCGCCTGAAACATCTAAATCCTGGAACGTTTAGCTTCCAATCCTGTCCTCCTCTCAACCAGGTCTCTGTAATGGCAACAACATCATAGTTCCAAGTACTAATCCAAGCTCCAAGTTAATTTCCCTAAATGTTTTCACCTTCTGACCTACTGCTCCGGTACCTACCCCCCTGCCATACTTGTTTAAACCCTCCCGTGTGACACTAGCAAACCTCGCGGCCAGGATATTTATGCCTCTCCAGTTTAGATGCAACCCGTCCTTCTTATAAGGTCACACGTGCCCGGAAGAGCTCCCAGTGGTCCAGATAACTGAAACCCTCTCTCCTACATTAGCTGTTTAGTCACATGTTTAGCTGCTCTATCTTCCTATTTCTAGCCTCACTGGCACATGGCACAGGGAATAATCCCGAGATTACAACCCTGGAGGTCCTGTCTTTTAACTTTCTGCCTAGCTCCCTGAACTCCTGCTGCAGGACCTCATACCCCTTCCTGCCTATGTCATCAGTAGCAATATGTACCACGACCTCTGCCTGTTTGCCCTCCCCCTTCAGGATGCCCGCTACCCGTTCTGAGACATCCTGGACCCTGGCACCAGGGAGGCAACATACCATTCTGGAGTCTCTTTCATGTCCACAGAAAAGCACCTATCTGTGCCCTGACTATAGAGTCCCCTATGGCTCTTGCTCTTCTGCGCTTTGACCCTCCCTGCTGAACATCAGAGCCAGCCGTGGTGCCACTGCTCTGGCTGCTGCTGTTTTCCCCTGATAGGCTATTCTCCTCCAACAGTATCCAAAGCAGTATACCTGTTCGAGAGGAGGACAACCACAGGGGATTCCTGCACTGACAGCCTGCCCCTTCTGGCGGTGACCCATCTCTCTGCCTGCACCTTGGATGTGACCACACATCTATAACTCCTATTTATGAAGCTTTCCGTCACCTGCATGCTCCTAAGTGCATCCAATTGCTGCTCCAACCGCTCCCCACCCATTAGTCTGTCATTAGTTACACTAAACTAATTTAATAGGATCCTTAACCGGGCAATGAGAGAGGCGGAGGCCACAACATCCACCCCATTCCCCTTCATCAGCTCCGGCATTTCCTATACCCCAAAGATCAGCACCACTGGGTCCCGCCTGATCTCCACCCCAACAATTTTAGATAATGCCCCAACACTGCTTCCCAGTATCTCGCCAGCTTCTCGCAACCCCAGAACATGTGCACATTATTCGCCGGCCCTCACCCACACTTCTCGCACTCATCAACCACCCCTTGGAAGAACCCACTCGCTCAGGTCATATGTACCCTGTGCACCACCTTGAACTGAATCAAGCTCATCTTCACACATGAGGAGATTTAGTTCACCCTACACATCTCTTCACAACAGTCCCCAACTTATTTCCCCAACTCCTCCTCCCATTTGTTCTTGATCTTTGCTACCTTGATCCTCGCCCCTGCTCCCCAACCACCTGTATATATCCCCAATCCTACCCTCTCCCGACTCATCCGGGAGCAGCAGTTGCTCTAATAGGGTGTACTCCGGCATCCTGGGAAACATCTTCCACTCCTTTCGTGCAAAGTCCCTCACCTGCATTTCTTAAATTCACTTCTCCTCAGCAACTTAAACCTCTCCTGCAACTCACCCAGACATGCAAACTTCCCTTTCAAATACAAGTCTCTCACCTACTCCAGCCCCGCCTTCCTCCACTTCCCATACATCCCATCTATCTCTCCTGACTTAAACCTGTGGTTCCCGCACAACGGTATCAACCCCGACATCCCCTGCAACTTAAAGTGACTCCGCAGTTGATTCCACACCTCAGTCATCGTCTGTACCACTGGGCTTCCCGTATACTTCCACGGAGCTGGTGGCAGTGGAGCCGTCACCATTGCCCTCAGACTGGATCCCCTACAGGAATCCTCCGCCATCTCGAACCACTACACCCCCCAACCTTCTCCACATTCGGCGCTCAATAATAGTGCAGCAGGTGCGGGAGCGCCAACCCCGCTTTCCATCTCTGACTTTGTAACAGGGCCAACTTTACCCTCGGCACCTTCCCCACCCATATAAACTCCGAAATCATTGTAATAATAATAATCGCTTATTGTCACAAGTTGGATTCAATGGAGTTACTGTGAAAAGCCCCTGTCTCCAATTTCCTGAAGAAGGCCTTAGGGAGAAAGATTGGGAGGGTCTGGAACATGAACAGGAACCTTGGCAGCACATTACCTCAATGTTGTGCCGAGCATTGTCCGAAACCACGATCAAGCTATCCCACTCCGTCATTCTAGTGTGCTCCATGTGCCTATCCAATAACCGCTTGAAAGTTCCGAAAGTGTCCGACTCCACTATCACAGCAGGCAGTCCATTCCACACCATAACAACTCTCTGAGTAAAGAACCTACCTCGGACATCCCTCCTATATCTCCCACCCTGAATCTTATTGTTATGCCCCCTTGTAACAGCTACATCCACCCGAGGAAATAGTCTCTGAACGTCCATTCTATCTATCCCCCTCATCATCTTATAAACCTCTATTAAGTTGCCTCTCATCCTCCTCCGCTCCAAAGAGAAAAGCCCTAGCTCCCTCAATCTTTCCTCATAAGACCTATCCTGCAAACCAGGCAGCATCCTGGTAAATCTCCTTTGCACCCTTTCCAATGCTTCCACATCCTTCCTATAATGAGGTGACCAGAACTGCCCACAATACTCCAAATGTGGTCTCACCAGGGTCATGTATAGTTGCAGCATAACCCCGCGGCTCTTAAACTCAAGCCCCCGTTAATAAACGCCAACACACTATAAGCCTTCTTCACGGCTCTATCCACTTGAGTGGCAACCTTCAGAGATCTGTGGACATGAATCCCCAAGATCTCTCGGTTCCTCCACATTCCTCAGAACCCTGCCGTTGACCCTGTAATCCGCATTCAAATTTTTTCTACCAAAATGAATCACCTCGCACTTATCAGGGTTAAACTCCATCTGCCAATTTTCGACCCAGCTCTGCATCCTATCAATGCCTCTTTGCAGCCTACAACAACCCTCCACCTCATCCACTACTCCACCAATCTTGGTGTCATCATCAAATTTACTGACCCACCCTTCAGCCCCCCCCTCCAAGTCATTGATAAAAATCACAAATAGCAGTGGACCCAGCACTGATCCCTGTGGTACACCGCTGGTAACTGGTCTCCAGTCTGAAAATTTTCCATCCACCACCTATAATTACCAGGGTCATTCCTATTCCCTTTCTTGAACAGAGGAACAACATTCGCCACTCTTCAGTCCTCTGGCACTATCCCCGTGGACAGTGAGGACCCAAAGATCAAAGCCAAAGGCTCTGCAATCTCATCTCTTGCCTCCCAAAGAATCCTTGGATATATCCCATCTGGCCCAGGGGACTTGTTGACCCTCAGATTTTTCAAAATTGCTAATACATCCTTCCTCAGAACATCTACCTTCTCCAGCCTACCCGCCTATATCACACTCTCATCCTCAAAAACATGGCCCCTCTCCTTGGTGAACATTGAAGAAAAGTATTCATTCAGCACCTCTCTTATTTCTTCTGACTCCATGCACAAGATCCCATTACTGTCCTTGACCGGCCCTACCCTCACTGTGGTCATTCTTTTATTTCTCACATAAGAGCAAAAAGCCTTGGAGTTTTCCTTGATCCGACCCACCAAGGACTTCTCATGCCCCCTCTTAGCTCTCCTAAGCCCATTTTTTAGCTCATTCCTTGCTACCTTGTAACCCTCAAGCAACCCAACTGAACCTTGTTTTCTCATGCTTACATACCTTCTTCCTCTTGACAAGATATTCAACCTCTTTTGTGAACCATGGTTCCCTCACACGGCCATTTCCTCCCTGCCTGACAGGGACATACCGATCAAGGACACGCAGTATTTGTTCCTTGAACAAGCTCCACTTTACATTTGTGCCTTTCCCTGACAGTTTCTGTTCCCATCTTATGCTCCTTAATTCTTCTCTAATCGCATCATAATTACCCCTCCCCCAATTATAAACCTTGCCCTGCCGTATGGCCCTATCCCTCTCCATTGCAATAGGGACAGACACCGAATTGTGGTCACTATCTCCAAAGTGCTCTCCCACAAACAAATCTAACACTTGGCCCGGTTCATTACACAGTACCAAATCCAATATGGCCCTCCTCTTGTCGGCCTATCCACATATTGTGTCAGGAAACCCTCCTGCACACGCTGCACAAAAACTAACCCATCCGAACTGTTCGACCTATAGAGGTTCCAATCAATATTTGGAAAGTTAAAGTCACCCATGACAACTACCCTGAGACCTCCACACCTATCCAAATTCTGTTTTGCAATTTCTTCCTCCACATCTCTATTACTATTTGGGGGCCTATAGAAAACTCCTAACAATGTGACCGCTCCTTTCCTATTTCTAACTTCGGCCCATATTGCCTAAGTAGGCAAATCCCCTTCAAACTGCCTTTCTGCAGCCGTAAACTATCCTTGATTAACAATACTACTCCTCCACCTCTTTTACCACCTTCCCTACTCTTACTGAAACATCTATACCACGGAACTTCCAACAACCATTCCTGTCCCTGTTCTAACCATGTCTCCGTAATGGCCACAACATCGTAGTCCCAAGTACCAATCCACGCTCCAAGTTCACCTACCTTATTCTGGATGCTCCTTGCATTGAAGTAGACACACTTCAACCCACCTTTCTGTCTGCCGGTACACTCCTGCGACCTTGATACCCTCCTCAGTACCTCACTACTCTCAACACTGGCTTCTGGACTACAGCTCGTTTTCCCAGGTCCCTGACAAATTAGTTTAAACCCCCGCGAAGAGCCGTAGCAAATTTCCCTCCCAGGATATTGGTGCCCCTCTGGTTCAGGTGCAAACCTTCCTGTCTGTACAGGTCCCATCTTCCCCAGAATGTGCAATTATCCACGTACCTGAAACCCTCCCTCCTACACCATCCCTGCAGCACTCTCTCCCTGTTCCTCACCTCACTAGCACATGGCATCGGCAACAAACCAGAGATGACAACATGGTTCGTCCTGGCTCTCAGCTTCCACCCTAGCTCCCTAAATTCCTGTTTTAAATCCCCGTCCCTTCTCTTACCTATGTCGTTGGTGAGTCTCTTTCGCTGCCACAGAACCGTTTATCTGTCCCTCTAACTATCGAGTTCCCAAAATCTATTGCTCTCCTGCTCTCCCTCCTTCACTTCTGAGCCACAGGGACGGACTCAGTGCTGGAGATCCGTTCACCGTGGCTTACCCCTGGTAGGTTGTCCCCCTCAACAGTATCCAAAACAGTATACTTGTTACTGAGGGGAACGACCACAGAGGATCCCTGCACTGACTGCTTCATCCCAGCCCCTCTCACCGTCACCCATCTATCTTGATTCTTCGGAGTAACTACATCCCTGAAGCTACTATCTATGACCACCTCTGCCTCCCGAGTGATCCGAAGTTCATCCAGCCCCAGCTTCAGTTCCCGAACGCGGTTTCTGAGGAGCTGGAGATGGGTGCACTTCCCACAGGTGAAATCAGCAGGGACACTGACGGCATCCCTCACCTCAAACATTCTGCAGGAGGAACATTGCACTGCCTTCCCTGCCATCCCCTCTAGATAAAAAAGAGAAAGAAAGAAAGAGCTTACCTGTTATTCACTCTACCCCTTCGGTTAAAGGAGGTGGAAGGCTGGGGGACACTACAAGTGAAGTGTCTAGGGTTTAGGAACTGCCCAACTTAAATACAGGTAAAAATAAAACACTTGACCAGCAAGTACTGCGCCCCACACGAGAACAGCAATCAGCTGTTATAGGCCTGCGCAAACAATTTAAATCTTTATTACTTGCCCAGCAGTCACTCTGTCCTCACTCCGACCGGATTCAGCTGGAAACTCCCAACAGTAAGTTTTTTAAAAATTTACTCCCCTTCTCAGCAAGCACTCACTCAGCAACCACTGCGCCCCCCCGCACGAGAACACCTCAGGGAAAAGAAAAACTACTTACCAGTCACCAGCCAATCACTTTCCTGCAGGCTGTGATATCACGGTTCAACTTCTTTCTACTTCTACCTGCCCTCGAGTCTCCCTCTTTATCTTTACTCGGCTGGGATCCTTACAGTGATTTTTTTTCGGTTAGAGGAGGATAGGGAGGGAAACACTGAAGAAGTGTTAGGGGTTTAACTGTCACTTGACAACAGCTCCTCCACAAACCACCCTCAAGATACAGTGACCGCAATGCACTGATGCAAATTTTCCCCGCAACAGCCAATGAGAAGCTCCGCTCTACTGCCCTCTGCTGGATGCTTGCCTTCACTTGAACACAGAGGGTGTCTTGCTCAGCTTCAACAATGGAATGGGCCTATACAACCCACACTCAATGGATCCTTCCCCTTCTCCAGTATTAGCATGATCGATGCTTGTGTCAGCGTCTCTGGCAGCCCCCCTTCTCCAATACCTCACTAAACATCCCCAACAAATGTGGTGCCAACTCTGCCGCAAATATCTTTTAAAACTGCGCCAGAAAGCCGTCCAGCCCTGGAGCCTTCCCCAATGCTGTTCGTCCCCCTAATGCTGTTGTCAATCATCTCCTTCAGCCCCAGTGGCTCCTCCAATGCATGCCTACTCTCTTCCTCCAACCATGGAAACTCCAACCCATCCAGAAACCATCCCATATCCTTTCCGCTCCACCTGGATCGGCCCTGTACAGCTTCTCAAACACGAGGAGAACATGCAGACTCCACACAGACAGTGACCCAAGCAGGAATCGAACCTGGGATCCTGGTGCTGTGAAGCAACAGTGCTAACCACTGTGCTACTATGTTGCTATCGTGGGGGAAGACAGGAAATCAAACCAGCTAAGAAAAGAATCACATCCTGTGTGGAAAGATGTGATGTATAATCTGTACCTAATGAGGAAGTTATTTCCCTCCATACATTTCTGACTAGATTCAATGAGAACGCTCGATTGTAACACAAATAAAAAAAATAATTTTTAGCATCACACTGAAGCTGCCCTTTTGCGCATTACACGTTGCTGGGGTACCATAATGTTTACCTTTGTGTTAAAGCAATCTGCATTCTGGGTAATCTTATACAGCTGTGGAAATCGCAGCATGTTCTCTTGACTGCATGTCCTTTCAAAAATACCCAATGAGAAGGGAGGTAGGACTGTGAAAATCTGGCGAGAGAATTGAAAAAGACTTCCATGAATAAAAAAAATGCCAGTGTAGGGTTCAAGTACTTTATAGTTACTAAACCATGAATTCTGTACTAAAAGTTATTAAAGCCCAGGACATTTAGGATAAAGTATACATTTGATAAATTATACATATTTCAGAAATACCAAGGCGAAAATAAATTATATTTACATAGCATGTTTAATGTGAAATGGGTCCAGAGGTGCTTCACAAAACAGAGATAAGTAAGGTAAAGGGATGCATGTGAAGAGAGCAATTAGGAGAGCTGATTGAACAAAACATCTGTCTGAGAACATTTTTAAAGGTGGAGAGGAAGTGATGTTAAGGAACAGGGATTCAGAGGAAGCAGCAGTGGAGTAATGGTACTGTCACTGGACTAGTAACCCAGACCCTGGGTAATACTCTGGGGACATGGTTTCAGGTCCCACCATGGCAAATGGTAGAATTTAAATTCAATAAAACATCTGTAATTTAAATCTTATGATGACCATGAAACCATTGTTGATTGTCATAAAAAACCCCATCTGGTTCACGAATGCCTTTTAGGGAAGGAATTCTACGATCCTTACCTACATGTGACTCCAGGTACACAGCAATGTGGTTGACTCCTAACTGCATCCTCAAGGGCAATTAGGAATGGGCAATAAAGGGGCAGCACGGTGGCGCAGTGGGTTAGCCCTGCAGCCTCACGGGCCGAGATCCCAGGTTCAATCCCTGCTCTGGGTCACTGTCCGTGTGGAGTTTGCACATTGTCCCCGTGTTTGCTGCGTGAGTTTCACCCCCACAACCCAAAGATGTGCAGAGTAGGTGGATTGGCCACGCTAAATTGACCCTTAATTGCAAAAAAATGAATTGGGTACTCTAAATTTATTTTTAAAAAGTTACAAATGGCAAGTATACACTACAGCTGATGTTAAACTCAAAGTCCCAGCAAATGGTAAATGGAAATTTTCACTTTTTTCAAAAAAAGGTTGGTAAATATTTCCCTGTGCTATCTCATAAAACAAAAATGTAAATTATTTTGTTGGACATCACTTGCTAGAACTGTAACAAAATAATAGAATTACCAAAGTCCTGATCAATTCTATAGTCAGGGAAGATTTCCATAAATGACTCCCTGTTTTCAGTGAATTGGGTACACTAAATTTTTTTAAAAAGGAATGGGCAATAATAAATAAATGCTGGTCCATTCAGTAATGCCCACATCTTTTATAATGGACTCTAACATTTTCCCATGAACAGAAGTTAACTGGCCTTAAGTTACTTGCTTTTTGTCTCCCTCCTTTTTTAACTTTGTGAGACATTGTCCTGCATCATAACAATGTCTAAATGTACTTACCACATTATACAGGCCAATACACCACCGCTCAAAGAGAATTTGCCCCGAAAATCCATTAACAAATGCAAACCAAAGCTGTTAACAAAGAAAGAATATCAACAGATTACTGCTGATTGAACAATCAATTTTCCATCATCAGTAAGACAACAGGCATTTAGGAAATAGATTATTTCCTAATAAAACAATACCTTTTTCAGTGAAAACATTTCCCCCCTTATAAGAAATCATTTGGACTCAGCTACAACTTTGCAAAACATACCCTACCCTCTTCCTTCTCTATTCCATTTTTGAAAGAAAGGTCATTAACTTCAAAAGGAAATGGTATTCAATTTCTGTGGAATTACACCCATCATTACTGAGAGGAATGACGAGGCCTCACGGGCTTCTCGCTGTAAATGACGGCTTGCCAACTGATTCGCTGGGACCGCGCTCACCAGCCCCACGCTATCAAAGTCGAGCAGCACTTAAACTGCACTTGCTCCGCCAACCGCAGCCAGTTCGCAATAATGGCGCAGAGGAGACTGGCCCCAAGTTTCAGGGATGCTGACCTGAGGAGGCTCCTGGCTGCTGTGGAGGCCAGGATGGATGTCCGGGTCCCCCGAGGGTCCCGGAGGGTGAGCCACAAGGTAGCGCGTGCTACCTGGGAGGAGGTGGTGTCAGCCGTTCGAATAGTATGACCGAGTGGACTGGCCAGAAGTGCAGGAAGAAGGTCAACGACCTACACCGGGCAGCAGGAGTGAGTAGACACCAATACCACCAACCCGCCCCCCCCCCCCCCCCCTCCCGCAGACCCATCCGCCCACATAGGAGCATCCAGCCCTCAACTCTCCTTGTGACCCCCCAGCCCTCCCTCCCCCCCACCACACTTACACACCCCTTCTCCCACCACTGAACCATGCATGTGGCTTACGATACCCCCCACTGTGTCTCCGCAGGAAAAGCTCTCCCACAATCAGCGGGAGAGGGCCCAGACTAATGGTGGGATGCCAGACATAAGAATCCTAACCTCCTTCGAGAGTGGGCCCTGGAGGTGACTGGGGCGGCCGAGGACAGATTGGTGACCCACGCGGAGGTTGGCGGACACCGCAGAGGTGAGGAACTAAGGGGCTTCACACGGGGGACCTGTCAAATGTGAGTAGTGATTGCCTTACAGACTGACCTATCCCTCCCACTGACCACATGCCCATTCTCCCGCAGGTCCTGCAGCGATGGCGCCATTCCATCCTGGGTGGCCCCCTCTGCTGGAGAACACCTCAGAGGAGAGCTCCGAGGATGCCACCGTGATTGTGGTAGAGCTGTCATCCCCACACCCCACCAGCGCAGATACACACACACCTCGGGGGTGGGAAATGTCAGTGGACAGGCTTCTGGGGCACAATCTGGTGAGCACCACACTGCTGCTGATATACATCAGGTGGAGGCAGGAAACCCCAGGCGAGGCAGCAGTCGGAGGGCTGATGGATCCCAGGACCCAACTGGGTTCCATCATGATACTAAGCTTGTGGAAGTGGGTTACCCGGAGCTGATGGAGACGATAGGGTGCGGCCGGGACATTCAGAGGTAGATGTCAGCGTCGCTCCAGCTTGGAGGGCTCCCAGAGTCTACCAGCGCAGGAGATAGCACTGGCAATGCGTGGTGCCGAGGCCAACACTGAGGATGGTGACCACGGTTGAGAGCCTGGCGTCGGCACCATTAGTGAAGGTGTACAAGGCGCTGCGCAGTCGGTGACGCCTTTGACTGGGGGCCTCGGCCGAATGACCGCCTCACTGGGGAATGTTCACCAGCACCAGGCTGACCTTAATGAGGTCTGTGGGACACGTCCCTCTCAGATGGGCATGGTTGAGGTGTTGCGGAGCTTTTCCCAGTCACAGGTGGGCATGGCCGAGATGCTGCAGAACATGTCGCAGTCACTAAGGAGCATCGATGAGGGTGTCGACACGATGGTGCGGACCATGGGGAGCCGCCAGGGCCAGTAGAGCCAGATGACGCAGGGGCACCAGGGGCTCGAACCCGCTGCCCCTCTGTCTCAAAATGAATCCCAGGGCCCTATGGGGACCAACCGGGAGGAGGGAGCGCTAAATGGAGTGGCGACAGTGGGCACCAACTCCCCCCATTCCACCCCTCTGTTGAGACCGTGTCTCAAAGTCAGCACACGGCTGTGCATATCCCGCCAACAAGTGGGTCGGGGCCCTCAGGCCCCAGAGGACGCCCACCAGAGGCATTGAAGGCAAAGGGACAAGGTAAGCAGCTGGCTGCCTCCACCTCTGATGTGCATCCTGGGGAACAACCAATATGTAGTGGTAAAGCTATGAGGGCCAAGCAAGTTGAGGATCACTGAGAGCACCAAGGTTGGTGGTTGGGTGGAGGGTGGAGAGGGTAGGTATGGCTTGGGGAGGTGGGCGGCACCATCGGGAGTGGGGTATTGTATAGCACATTAAATACCTTTTTGCAGAACCATTATCATGCCTCTGTCACTTTCTTCTGCAATGCGGGCCAACCTCCGGACCCTTTTTCTCCCCTCCTCTCCCCGTGGCACCCATCCACCCTCTGGCAATGGACATGCCCCTGGAGCTGTGCCCATCCCCTGGATGTTTGGATGTTGCGTATGTGATGTTGCTTCCCGCAGTGTTTAAGCACAGTGTCCAGGCATCAGTGTGTGAATGGGATGCTAAATAATGACTCCCACATGCTACATTCATAGAATTTACAGTGCAGAAGGAGGCCAATCAGCCCATCGAGTCTGCACCGGCTCTTGGAAAAAGCACTCTACCCAAGGTCAACACCTCCACCTTATCCCCATAACCCAGTAACCCCACCGAACACTAAGGGCAATTTTGGACACTAAGGGCAATTTATCATAGCCAATCCACCTAACCTGCACATCTTTGGACTGTGGGAGGAAACCGGAGCACCCAGAGGAAACCCAAGCACACAGAGGGGAGGATGTGCAGACTCCGCACAGATAGTGACCAAGCCGGGATCGAACCTGTGACCCTGGAGCTGTGAAGTAATTGTGCTATCCACAATGCTACCGTGCATAGCCCGCCCACCCACAGGAATACACTTGACATGTGTCAAATTCTCATTTAACCACAATTAGCAATTCCCTATTAATAGAGGCCTCAGCAGTCGGTGGGGGTTATGGGTGATCGATGGGGCAGACGGGCAGGTACAAGGTTGCTCCCAGAATGGGTACACACGATCCAGGGGTTGGCATGGTGGTGCCGCGAGCGATTGCCCCCGGTTGCCCCCTACTGTCTCCCCCACCCCTCCCATGGCATCCCACCTCTGTGGAGGGTCCCCCACCCCCAGTAGAGCTCTCCTCCCCCCCCCTCCACCCAGCACTGGGGTAGCAATCCCAGTGCCCCTGGACCCTTTGCTTCTGAGCAAAGATGGCTACTCACCTCCTCGGCTCCCAACAGAAGCCCTTCCGCCAGGTTCACGTTTTCCAAAGGAGTGCTAATGAGTGCCAGCGTGAGCAGTTGCTGGGGAGGCTGCTGAATGATGCGAGGCCATTGGCTATGGGGTTGCTCTTGTTGATTGTATGGAAATGGAGCTCAAGTGGTCATAATTGGTTTCTTTCTATGGTGAGATCCCGATTTTGCCTATGGGAATGGGCCAGTTGCATCGCACACTGTTTGGCGCCTGGCGCGGATCTTATTTTTGGCTTCTCCCACTATTCACCTTGTCCCTGCCCGTCTGCCCCACCGATCACCCATAACCCCTACCGACTGTTCAAGTTGACATTAGGTTCTGCAGGATTATATGAGGTGGAGCCATGGAGTACTCGCAATGTCATGGTCATTTAGTTTCAATCAATCAACAGCAACAAAATGGACATTTATCTGGTCATTTATCTCATTATCTCACCGCTATTTGTGGGATCTTGCTTTGCACTCAACAGCTGCCATGTTTATCAGCTTAATAGGAATGCCTATTTGGTCTTGAAGAGCTCAAAATGTCCAAAAGACATGAATCCAAGATTTTTCTTTACATATAGCTAGCACTCTGAGAAGGCAGTGCAATAATGGAATTAAACTAAATTACTAAATATGTCAATTACAAGTTTAAAAAGATTGTTTACTTATATGATTAAGACAATCACAAATTTGGGCTTTAATGTCTTGAAGTGTTAAATTTCTACCTGATAAACTAACACCACAACCATAACATATATTTTAATCACCTACTGCTGCACAGCACCAATAAGTTAGTTTACATTGAAACAATATTTTATGCCACTTACTTGGTACACTGTAAAGAAAAACTTCAATTAACTCGCTAGAGGCTGTAGCTAATAAATAAACTTGCTATTCACATTCTGATAATATCTATCTGTCTACTTATCTAAAACCAATGTGTGTGCACGTTCTGTCCATCAATTTTTTTTCAGTAAAAAAGCTAGTAAAGGTAAAGTCGCCATAGTCCCTGATGACCACAGGTTGCTTCCCCCTTTGAGGGAGAGAGCTGACTGGCGGTGATTTAACCTGCGGGTCACCATACCTCAGGCGAGGGGCAAGGTTGAGAAGGTGGGCCTTCAAGAATAATAAAAAAATGCTAAGTATATTCTGATTGCTTACAACTGATTAGCGATTGAAAATTGCCAGCATCTTCCAATCCTTACTGTACAAAAATTAAACTCTGACCAGCCATTGATGGTGCAATGAAGGTAACAGCATAACTTACTTCTCCTTGCAAAGCAGCATACCATCTCACTTACCAAAGTGACAAATTCACTGGAGATGTATTGGTATATACCATTTAAAATTCAACTATTCTGAATTAAATCAGAAATTAAGATATGAAAGAAGTATAAATAAACAGTAACAAGAGTGTGGCGACGTCACCAATGAGAAAATACTAAGTATTTCTGGAGGCGCCCAATCTTGAATGCCAATGTCATTAGAACCTACCAACAAAATAAAGCTTTCAGGAAACACTTTTCACACAAAGCACAGTAGAAATTTGCATCTATCCCATTATAAGTCTGTGGATGCTGGGACAATTACTGCTTTTAAGCTGAGATAGCTAAATTTTTACGAGGCAAAATAATCCTGAGGTACGGAGCAAAGACAGGTAAATGGAGTTGAGATGCAGAATAGTCATAATCTAGGAACTTAACAACAGAAGTAGCAACAGTCGACCTCTTAATACGTTTCACCAGCCAATTATGATCTGTGTGATAACCTTGGTGCCGTGGCTCTCAAACACCTTTGCTTCACAATATCTATTTGTCTCTTTGTTTACAGTTTCAGTTGACCTAGCCTCAACAGCTTTTTTCTTAAGGTGGACGAGGAGTTCCAGATTTCCACTAACTTTTGCACAAGTGTTTCCCAACACCATCTCACAACTGAATGTTGTTCAGTTAGGCCCCCTTGTTCTGCACACCCCCATTGGAAGAAAGTTTTTCTCTCGACCTAGCCTTTCAAATCCTTGAATCTAACAGCTGAGCAGGGTAAGGGGCTGAATAAAGTACTCTATGCCCAATGTTCCAATGATCCCAAAAATGTTTATTTGGTCACAACTTTTTTCTCAGCAATTTAAATTATAATTACATTTTTCTCAAAGGTCTTCATTGGCCTACCAGCTTCCATAAACTCCAAATGGCCCAAAATGAAACCACCTTGTATGCTTGTCCACTAATTCTGCCCTTGCTGAACCTGACTAGCTTTCAGAACTTCAACAAATATATATTTGTCATCATGTTCCTACTTGGCTTCCTTCACTCTCTGCAGGTTCCTGCAGCTTCCCATATCCTTCAGTCTTGCAATTTTGTGTTTTGTTTGTGCATCTCCCCTTCCTTCACCTGTCAAAAACTTCAGCAAATTTGGCCCACGTTCAGGTCCTCTTCTCTCCCTTTAAGACCACCTCACAACTTAATTTTTGATGAAGATTCCAGTTACTTCTCCAATCTCTCTCACAGCACCTATTCGTTTGCCTATTCCCTCCTCCTCTATAAATTCTGTTGAACTATATTTTATGTTGAAGGTAATTTCTAAATGCAAGCGTTAGCTGAAGGCAGATCCATTAATCTCAACATGTAAAGCGTACACTATTTTCTAAGAACATCATTCGAATTTAGTCTGCCTCACTGGCATAATGTCTCTCTTCAGATTATTTTCAGTTTTAAAAGATATCTAAAGGATATTTTACAAAAGCTTTATGGAGGCGATGTTTAAATTTTGTGCTGTAAAATGATAAATTGCGCATGTATGTGTGTCTGGATGTATGACAGAGAAACAGATCATCTCCAATCATGGAAATCTACAATGAGTAAACAGCTGAGCCTTCTCCTATCCCCCTACCCTCCCCCCTCCTCTTCTTCCATTATTGATTTCAGTCCTCCCTCCGCATCCCTCTTTTTATCCACCCCCCCACCCCCCCGGCCCCTCCCTTATTGGTTGCTATTCACAAATAGGTTTTTAAACAAGCTGGAGAATTGCTTCCAAGTGTTGCAGGAGCTTTCCTCCGATCCTCAAATGGTGAATTTTATTTTTTTCAATTTAAGGAATTCTGCTAAGTCGGATAGCCAGTCCAAGGCCTTGGGTGGCACTGCTTCCAGCCGAACAGGAGTCCCCGGTGAGTGATCTGGGGGGGGGGGGGGGGGGGCAAAGGCTAGGTCGTCTGCCCCTCTTCCCGTAAAGAGTTCTAGCTGTTCTGATACCCCAAGCACCGCCACTAGTGGGCATGGCTCCACCTTCACCCCCACAACCTTAGACATGATCTTGAAAAAGGTGGTCCAGTACCCGACAAGCCTGGGGCAGGACCAGAATATGTGGGTGTGGTTGGCTGGGCCTTGGCCTCCGGGAATAACCCGCTCATCTGTGTTCTGGTCAAGTGCGCCCTATGCTCTACCTTTAGCTGTGTTTGACTCAGTGCTACGCATGAAGAGCTGAAGTTCATCCTTTCCAGTGCTTCGATTCTGTGTCTCCCCCCCCCCCCCCCCCATCTCTAGCACTTCCTCCCACTTTTCCCGTGTCTGGCCCAGCGGTGACTGTGCCTCCTCTAATAGTCAGTCGTCTGTACATGTCAGCGTAGTTACTGTCCCCTAGTTCACCCGAGGTTAAGAATCTGTCCAGTAGGGAGTGTCCTGGTAACTGGGGTAACGTAGTTCCTACGGAGGAAGTTGTTTATTTGTATATACCGGAGCTTGTTCCCTTTTGAGAGTTGGAGCTTGTTCGTTAGTTCCCCCAGGGTCGCTACCCTGCCATCTACCTATAGGTCCCCCATCATCAGTACCCCTTCATCCTATCTCCACCTTTTATAGGAGGCGTCCATTGTCACAGGGGTAAATCTATGGTTCTTGCAGATGGGGGCCATGTTGGATACTGCAACCAGACTGAAGTGGTGCCTGAGTTGATTCTACGTCCTCAGCATGACCACTACCTCTGGGCTTCTTGAGTACTTGGCTGGGGGAAATGGGAGTGGGGCAGTGACCAGTGCTCGGAGGGATGCCTCCGTGCAGTTCTCCTCTGTTCTTACCCAATTCTGCTCTCAGCTCTATGATCCACCTCCGTACTATTTCAGCGTTAGCTGCTCAGTGGTAGAATAAGAGGTTCGGAAGGATCAGGCCCCCCCATATTCATCCCTCTCTGTCGGACTCTTGTAGATCATGGGGTTCTCTCTGCCCCCCAACCCCTCCACACCACACACACACACAAATAACTTGATTAATTTGTCGACTTTGGCGAAGGTGGCTTGGGAATGACGATCGGGAGGGATCTGAACAGGAAGAGGAACATAGAATCGTACAATCCCTACATTGCAGAAGGAGGCCATTTGGCCCTTCAAGTCTGCACCGACCACCGTAAAGAGCACCGACCCAGGCCAACCTCATCCAGTAACCCCACCCAACCATTTGGACGCTAAGGAGCAATTTATCATGGCTAATCTACCTAGCCTATACATCTTTGGACTGTGGGAGGAAACTGGAGTACTCGGAGAAAACCCACACAGACACAGGGAGAAAGTGCAAACTCCACACAGTCATCCGAGATCAAAATTGAACCCAGGTCCCTGGAGCTGTGAGGCAGGAATGCTAACCACTATGCTGCCCCAAAGATGTCTTACAACACCAGGTTAAAGTCCAACATGTTTGTTTCAAACACTAGCTTTCGGAGCACAGCTCCTTCCTCAGGTGGTGCTCTGAAAGCTAGTGTTTGAAACAAACCTGTTGGACTTTAACCTGGTGTTGTAAGACTTCTTACTGTGCTCACCCCAGTCCAACGCCGGCATCTCCACATCATGGCCCCAAAGATAGGCAGGATGTTAATTTGTATTGTCTGCACTCTCCATGCCAGGGAGGGCAGGAGCCAGACCAACCGCAGCAGGTCCCTTTTTATCTCTTCAACCAGACTCGATAGGTTCCACTTGTGGATCCATGTCCAGTCGTGGGATATTTGGATTCCCAGGTATTGGAATTTGGTTGGGCTAGCTTGAACGGCAACTTCCCCAGCTCCGATTCCACCCCACGCTCAGGTTGAATTTGGAACCTGAGAAGGCTCCGAAATCCCATCGAAGTTCCATTATTCGTCCCATGCTAACTAGGGGGTTTGAGATATAGAGGAGCAGGTCATCTGCATAGAACGAGTATCTCAGTTCCCTGAATCCCCTCTGGATGCCTCTTCACCCCTTAGCTGATCTGAGAGCCATTGACAATGGCTCGATTGCCAGAGCAAATAGTAGCTCATAATGGGCAACCCTGCCTCGTGCCTCTGTGCAGCCAGGAGTATTCAGAGCTGCTGGTGTTTGTCCGTACGCTCATCATGGAAGTGAGGTGAACCCTGGTCCAAACCCAAACCGTTCTAGTACCTCCATGAGGTACTTCTATTCACCTCTGTTGCGGAGAGGAAAAGAGGCAGGGACTGGAAGCATCACTGGAGGCCTTCCCTGAATCTAGGGAGATTATCACTTCTGATGTTTACTCCCTGGTGGGAGTCATAATCACATTCACTGGGTGGCTGATTTTCGCCATAGTTGTCTGCCCTTTACAAAGCCTGTCTGATCATCTGCAACTACCTCTGGCACACAACTCTCCAGTCTCCTTGCTATGGCCTTCACCAGGACTTTGACGTTAGTGTTTAGGAGTGAGATGGGTCTGTATGACCCCCCACTCCGTCCGGTCTTTGTCTTTTTAGGGATCAGTGATATCGAGGCCTGTGCTGGCCCCTCTCGATAGCGAGACATCTCCCGCAGGAGTGGGGCCAGTGCTGCCACAAATGTTTTATAGAAGTCCACTGGGAATCCATCTGGACCCGATGCCTTCCCCGACTGCATGGAGTTGATGCTCTCCATGACTTCTCCCAGTTCTAGTGGTGCTTCTAGTCCCTGCCTCTTTTCCTTCCCCACAATGGGTATGTCCAGCCCGTCAAGAAACTGCTTCATCGAGTCCCCGTCCAGGGGCTCAGAGGTGTACAGTTCCCGGTAAAAGGTTGCAAGGGCCTCATTGATCTTATCTGATGCTGTGACTAGCTTACCGTTCTTGCCCTTCCCCTGTGTGATCTCCCTCGTGGCTGCCTGCTTTCTCAGCTGGTGAGCCAGCACGGTTGCTGGCCTTATCTCCATGTTCATAAAAGGGCCCCCCTGTCTGGCAGAGTTGGTGCACTGCTTTTCCGGTAGAAGGTCAACTTCCAATTGTAGATTTTTCCTCTGACCAGTAGTTCCAAGGTCAGGGCTGATGCACCTCCACTATGGAGCGGTCAGCCATTGTCTGGCCACCCTCTCCTTCCTGTCCCTAAGTGTCCTGTATGCTATTACTTCCCCTTAATCACCGCCTTGGAAAAACTTAAATAAATAAATGCAAGTTGTTCTTTTATTGGATCTGGTGAAAACTTACTGTTTTCTAAAAAAATTACCAATTAAGGGGCAATTTAGCGTGGCTAATCCGCCTAACCTGCACATCTTTGGGTTGTGGGGATGAGACCCAAGCAGACACGGGAAGAATGTGAAAACTCCACATGGACAGTGATCCAGGGCCAGGATCGAACCTGGGTCCTCGGCGTCGTGAGGCAGCAGTGCTAACCACTGTGCAACCGTGCCGTCCTCAAAACCTGCCCTTATAACCTGTTTAAAATTTTGGCTGCATTTCTTTCTGTAACTTATTTCATCACCAGGTTGCATTTATAACTTGAAGTGAGGACCTCTGCCACACAACTGCAAAGGAGCACCTGAGACCAGAGCCATCCTAGCCTAAGTGGTTCAGCCTGCAGCTGTCTACCTCAGGACTTGACAATAGGTAGAAAGGATGACCTCAATCTAAAAGGACTTCTTTGTACACCCAGCAACTTGTCATTTCACATATTGATGTGACTGAAGTAACACTTAGAGGGAAAGGCTGGTGATAATATATACTTCAATGGAAAGGAAGATTGAGTGGGTTGTATGATATGTGGCTGATTCTAATGTCTAATACAATTGTACTCCCTTACATACTTTGAAATGTCATCCAGAGTATTTTAATGTTAAAAACAGGAAAGAAATGCACTCCAAGAATAATCCAATGCTTTCAGGAGAGGAAATGAGAAAATTGATGGGAATTAGAAAATGCATATCAAGCCGAGTACAGCAGACAGGGGCAAAACAAAATCCCTTCCTACTCTATCATAGTGGTCCTGAAACTCTTACTTGAAAACAGAATATTTCCAGCATAAATGAATTTTTCCATTTGCCACATCAGACATTCTTGTGGGCTTTCTAGGTTCCTCTAATCCAAGTTATAAATATGAACAATGATGTTTATATAATGGTAGTTATGTTCGAACATATGTCTTTCGGTGAAACACTGCAGTCACAATTTATTGATTACCGCAGTCTTAGTCACGTAATGCATAGGAAAATTGTATATTATTTTGTTTAAACAGTTTTTTGTTTCAGTATATTTTAATTCGGCGCACGTGCATGTGAAAACTCATTAGCAAGGACTTAGCATGCTCAAGTGGTTAGGTCATGTGGCTTACATCAATAATAGCTACTTTTCAGCATGACAGAAGACATTAAACATGCCCATTGTGGAACTGCTAAAAGATGCAAGAATAATAACTGCTGATTGGGCTAGCTATCACCTGGTTTACTGGCAAACTGAGCCAGCATACATCCTCCTCCATCCCCACCAACAAGAGTAAAAAGGATAGAGAGTAAGCTGAATAGACAACCTCAGTAGGCAGCAGAACTAAGACTGTCACAATATGTGGCTGATAACTGGATAACTGAGGGGAGAGGTTAGATATTGGCCTTTACCGTCAGTTTCAGTTTCAATTCAGTTCCTATTCGGCATACAGATACGGCATACAGTGGTTAGCATAGTTGCTTCACAGCTCCAGGGTCCCAGATTCGATTCCCGGCTTGGGTCACTGTCTGTGCGGAGTCTGCACGTTCTCCCCCTGTCTGCGTGGGTTTCCTCCGAGTGGTCTGGCTCCCTCCCACAGTCCAAAGATGTGCAGGTTAGGTGGAATGGCCATGATAAATTGCCCCTGGTGTCCAAAAGGTTTGGTGGAGTTACTGGGTTACAGGCATGGGCTTGGGTGTTCTTTGCAAGAGTCGGTGCAGACTCGATGGCCGCCTTCTGCACAATTCTATAAGACAGCCCCAAATTCAGACCAATACTACCACTAGGTCAGCACAAAATGGCAATATCATTCAGTCAGGTCTAAGGATGATTGATGCAGGAAATGGAATGAACACCACACAAATGTGCAGGTGTTTGAGAGGTTTGGTTGAAGTAATTCTTATGACAGAGTAGAGGGAGCATCACTCTGAATCTATAACTGACCTGGAGTGTTTGACACCGATCGGGTCGCAAGTGCAAACTGTTCCATTTTCCTTGCATTAAACATCTTACCTTGATGAGCACAATAACCCCTGAGGTTTCCTACAATTTATATTACTGATCATTTGCAGCTTCTTTGCACTGAATTTTAATGGCTAGTTTGTTTTCTTTGTATTTGTGGTCAGCTACTATGCAGAAAAATGGAAACAAACATGTAGCTCAAGCTACATTTTGGCCACATCCTCAGCTCAAGGAGGATGGGGCCAAAATACATATATATCCAGGGCCTGGGGGGTTGGGAATATCTTAATTGCTATCCTAAAGTTCCAAAAGGTCGTGATTTTGCTGTGTGACTTGATTTAATTCACTGAAGGACTGAAACTCGACTTTTCATAGAATTTTTAGAGCACCGGAGGTGGCCATTCTGCCTGTAGTGTTTGCACTGGTTCTATGCAAGAACAACTGCGTGGCCCCTTCCCCTACCCTTTCCCCATAGCCCTGCAAATTATTTTTCTTCAGCTGCTTATTTAGCTTCCATTTGATTGAACCTACTTCTAACACATGCTCAGGCAGTGGATTCCAGATCCTAACCACTCATTACGTAAAATGTTTCTACTTCTTTAACCAATCATCTTAGATCAATGCCTTCTGGTTCTTGATCTTTCAACTGATCTGCACTGTCGAGGTCTCTCATGATGTTAAAAATCTCTATCAAATCTCTCAACCTTGTCCTTTTTGAAAACAACCCAAGCTTTGCCAATCTATCCACTAGACTCAAGCCCCACATGCCTGGAATCATTCTCATACAACTTTTCTGCACTCTCTCGAAAGCCTTCACATCCTTCCTAAAGTGTGTTGTCCAAAATTGGACACAACACTCCTGTTGAGGCTGAACCAGTGTTCACTAGAGGTTTGCCATAACTTCTTGCTTTTGTAATCTATACCTCTATTTATAAATCCCAGGATTCAATTTCTCAAACTGCTCTGCACCTTCAATGTTTTGTGCAGATATGCCCCCAGTTTCTCTGTTCTTGTACCCCTTTAGTATTGTATACCCTTTATTTTTCTGACATGCTATTATCTGTAAATATAAACTTAATCACAAGTCCAATTAACTGCTCACATAAATCTTGTGATTTATGCCGTTTCCTTTTCAGCTGGTGCAAGTTTTACTTTTCTACCCCTTGACCAAGTAAGAAGTCTTACAACACCAGGTTAAAGTCCAACATGTTTGTTTCAAACACTAGCTTTCGGAGCACTGCTCCTTCCTCAGGTGAATGAAGTGAGGTGATGAATGAGGTGATGAATGAGGTGAACAAACCTCTTCATTCACCTGAGGAAGGAGCAGTGCCCCGAAAGCTAGTGTTTGAAACAAACATGTTGGACTTTAACCTGGTGTTGTAAGACTTCTTACTGTGCTCACCCAAGTCCAACGCTGGCATCTCCACATCCTTGACCAATGATCTGGCTTGTGTATATCCCGGTTTAATCCTTGAGCTGCAATCTACTTAGTGTTCACTGTGAGTAGCTGATCTCAGCTATCCTTCACTGATTGATGGGCCAAGTAACTTTCTGTTGCATGTTTTCATTTAGAATGATGCTAGCTATTGTGTTAATCTGTAGCTTTTTTTGGTAAGGAGAAATCAATGTTTTCTACAAATGTATTTTTCTAAGATTACATGTTGCAAGATGGACTATAATATGCTTCCTTTGACAAATATGAAATCAGCATTTCATTGCTGGAGAAAACTTTCATCAACATCCAACTGGTTAAGAATACAATATTCCTGGGTAGAGATAAGCAAAACCAATGAACACATAAAAAAACTGTTAATAATTTAATAAACGTGTTGAAGCTATCTCCACACCTGAACCTTCACTTTGTCAGAGTGCACATCAAGGAAGCAGCTCATGCTACGTCAAGAGCATAACAAGACATGGTACCAGTGAGTGATTGTTTCAATCCATATAGTTACAATTCAGCAAAAAGTGATAACAAGCAACAACACCCAGGCAAGATGATCGAGATTCCGGTTCCACAGCGGCTCACGTGCCACGCCAATCTCAGTGAAAACTGGCGTGCATTCAGGCAAAGGTATGAGATCTTCCTGGTAGCAGCCGACCTACAAGACGTGAGCCAATGCTCACCATCGCCGGTGCCAGAGCAGAAGAAATCTTCAAAACATTCAAGTTCTCCAAAGGGCAAAACAGGAGCTACTTCCAGGCAGTCCTGGACAAATTCAAACAATACTGCGAGGAAAGCACAAACAAACCAACAGAAAACGGTAAGAGAGGCGGCAGTACTCACCACGAGGCCGAGCTCCCGGAGCAGAGAACGACAATTTTGATCGGCGGCCATCTTGGTAAAGGTACCGCGCATGCGCAGTTGAGAGAAAAGAGCAAAGTAAAGGAGCAGCGATCTGCTCATGCGCAAATGCTTCCTATGCACTACGTCACATGCTTCGTGACGTCAGAGGCCCTGGACCACGCCCACTTAAAAGGGAAATGTCCCAAAACACGGAAACATTTTTTTAAAGCTGCAAAACCTGATTCTTTCACCTGGAACGACTTCACAATGCCTGAAATTCGACCAGTAGCTGAAAGTAACCTTCGCAGAACCCTGCAATAAGCAGTTAGCACCGCCCAAACAGATGATACAGTCCTTGAATACTACGACTCCGACCTTGATTTCTTCTTTGGACATCACGAGCCCAATGCCAGCTCCGACACAAAAAGTGATGATATGGTCTCAGAAGACTACGACTCAGACAAAGGTTTCATCATTCGAGATGGCAACCCCAGTACCAAATCTGAACCACAACGAGATGTGTTCTACAGTGAAGAATCCGACACAGACGCGGATGTGTTCTTCGGATTTGAGGATCTTCAGCCCAGCACATATGACATCCCGACTCGTGAGTGCAGGATTATGCTGCGGCCTGACACCAAGAGACAGAGAGCGGTACAAGCCCACAGAGAGCGGCCTGCTGCCACACAGAAAGTGGTCCACGCATCGCGAAGGGTTCCTGACTCCACACAGAGAGCGGTCCACGTACCATGAAGGGTCCCAGCCTCTACACAGGAAGCGATGAAAGACTCAACAGCGAGACAACTGCACGTCTCCACACAAGAAGTGACTCCAGTGACACAATCCTCCACAGCGAGCTCGTGGACAGACTCCACGATAGAAGAAATGCAAGACTCCACATCGCAGTCCTTCCATGAACAAGAAGTGACTCGAGTGACACAAGCCTCCACAGCGAGCTCGTGGACAGCCTCCACGATAGAAGCAACGCAGGACTCCAAAGCGCAGTCCTTGCATGAACAAGTCCATGAGGGTCTAGCAACCTCCTCTGAGCAACCAGCAGCAGACGATGCAAGTTTGCCACGCTCACGTGAACAACAGAAAGACTATGACAGTCTGCCATGCTCAAGTGCACAGCAAGAAGACTATGACAGTCTACCATGCTCCAGTGAACAACAAAGCAACTATGACAGTCCGCCCACATTGTATGAGCTACAAGAAGAAGACTCTGACAGTCTACCCAGCCCAAGTGAACGACAGAAGCTACTGAGGCTCTATCCACTGTGTGTGAGACTTGTGACGACAGCATCCCACTTCCCATACAAGATGTGCAATGTGACAGACCTCAGCTATTGTGTACAGAGGCACTCGACGATCACGGTGAGACCACTGGTGACTCGAGTGACACCACGTTACTTCAAACCTCATTCCCTCGAGCCTCTCCACAAGCAAATGCATTCCTGAATGTTTTGACTCCAGACGTGGAGCATCAAGAAATATCAGCTGACTCCAGTGAACCTGCTGTGACTCCAGACGGGGAGCATCGACAAACCAAAACTGACTCAGGTGACACAGACCAGACTCCAGATGGGGAGCAACCACAAGCCAAAGCTGATTCAATTAAGCCGGACATGACTCTAGACGGGGAGTGCCGCAAACTCAGTGACGGCACGCTCAAGAAAACAGCAGATGCCACAAAGCACGCTGACATGAGTAACTGTGTGAAGGACTCGTATTATCCACAGAGTGTGGCCCTTGAGCGCAGCAAACACAACAACAGACCCATCCAACACAACAACACAACCTATGAAAATCACATCAACGACAATAACGAGAAGCGTACCAAAAGCAACTACGTCGACAGCAAGCATGACAAAGACTACACCACTACGACTGGTACGACATGGTACAATTCTGCCCATGAGGGAAACTGTTACTGCTCATCTCATTACAATGACATACCATGGCAAGATGGTGCATCTTCCCAATTCACGTGTGCTGCACTACCAACAGGCAACCTGGCCTTCAGGACAGATGCCATCCAACATCACCACCACAAGCATCGGAAGTAAAAAAGACTCCAAATCAGACAACAAAGTGATTTGCCAATTCTTGGTTCCTTACGCACAGGGACACTGATGGCGTTCACAAGGACATGCCACCATCAAAATCACCAACTCACCAACCCCACAAGAAAGACATTCAACCATGATAATTGATGGGTTTTGGACTCATACATATGAGTTGGACTTATTGTTTAATGATCACTGTTCTAATAACTTGTACAGAGCATCGCTTATCTACCTGTTTTTGTTCAATTTTCTTTAACAGTGTACAGAAAATATGTAACACAAAAAAAGGGATGTGGTGATATGCATCACTGTAGATACGCAAGGGGTTAATGTAAGTACACGTAGACTAACTAGACACTAGAGGGAGCACCAGGGACATGACACACAGACACTCAACCAATAGGTCAGTAAGATAGGACACGACCAATGGGCATTCACGACACACAGAGGTGACACTACCACAGGGGGGCATTACACCAACCCATATATAAAGGACACAGCACACATGATCTTCCTCTTTCCAGTGGAGACACTCAGTGAGTACAGACACAGGGTTGATTGAACATCACACCCACCACGTGGATTGTAGCAGACTGGTTTGTCAGTCTGAGTAGCTATAGAAGGATTAACAGTAGAGAGAATTGTTAATAGTTTAATAAACGTGTTGAAGCTATCGCCACATCTGAACCTTCCTTTGTCAGAGTGCACATCAAGGACGCAGCTTGAAATGAAAATGAAAATCACTTATTGTCACGAGTAGGCTTCAATGAAGTTACTGTGAAAAGCCCCTAGTCACCACATTCCGGCGCCTATTCGGGGAGACTGGTACAGGAATCGAACCGTGCTGCTGGCCTGCTTGGTCTGCTTTAAAAGCCAGCGATTTAGCCCAGTGAGCTAAACCAGCTTATGCTATGTCAAGAGCATAACGAGACAAAAACCTCCCAATTTATTTACCCATATTGAACATATGGTAGTAAGTTATAAATATGCAGTTCCAGTAGTCAGGCAAAATGTTACAGGGTCTTACGGTGCCCTTGTGTTCCTGATTGCATGCTGATGTCAACATTACATCTTAGTTAATTAATTTGTGCTGAGAATGCCAGAGTTGGGCAGCACGGTGGCCTAGTGGTTAGCACAACTGCCTCACGGCGCTGAGGTCCCAGGTTCGATCCCGGCTCTGGGTCACTGTCCGTGTGGAGTTTGCACATTCTCCCCGTGTCTGCGTGGGTTTCGCCCCCACAACCCAAAAATGTGCAGCATAGGTGGATTGGCCACACTAAATTGCCCACTTAATTGGAAAAAATAATTGGGTACTCTAAATTTTAAAAAAATAATAAAAAAAAAAAAAAAGAGAATGCCAGAGTTTTGATTAACTTGTTGCAGCTACCCCATGTTTATGCTGGCTATGATGACATGTTCTTTAGCGTGTAGTATGGTGCTACTTTTGGTGCTATCCCCCCCAAAAAAAATCAAATTGATAGTTCACTCCTTCGGGCACGAGGACCACACAGCTAAAGCTCTCTCAAGTTTGATTTAAAAGGACCTAGATTTAATCTCCATACTTGGGAGTTTCACCTAAGTGTTGCTCCGGTGTTGTATTGAGGGAATGGCTCCCATTTTGTTGATATTATACGTTGGATAAAGTCAGGACTGCCAACTGCTGTGACTCAAGTGGACTCTGATGATCCCACTATTTGAAGAACAGGAAGGGAGGCTTCTTAAGGTTTTGGCTAACATTATTGTGGTGAATGTATTGCATTAACCATTCACCATGTATGTAACTGTATCACACTGTTGCCCATGAGGGCTTCACCTATGGACCATTGTAAGGTATTACCTGTGATGTATCATGTTGGTGCCTTTATGCGCTCCGCCCCTGGCTCCTTCCCTTGAGGTGAGGTATAAAGAGCAGTAGCCCTGTAGGCGGCTTTCAGTAGCAGAGCAGTCGCAGGCAGGCACTGTTCTAGTCGATTAAAGCCACAGTTTACTTCTACTCCTTGTTTTGTGTGAATTGATGGTCGCATCAATTTAATCGACTACACCACAATGTAATCGGCCCTCAAACCTGACCGACTGGAACTCGACCCGCAAACTGTGGAGGTGAAGGCGATTTTTTTGCACTGGTTCCGCTGTTTTGAGGCCTACCTCGCAGTCTCCTCCTCGCCTTCCATCTCCGCCGATCAGAAGCTGAGCCTCCTCCACGCCCGGGTGAGCCATTGAATCTCTGTTCAACTCGAGGAAGCTTCCACCTACGCAGACGCGCTTGCGATGTTGAAGCGCCTATATGTAAGGCCAGTGAACGAGGTGTACGCGCGGCATCTCCTCACTACACACCGCCAACGCCCCAGGGAATCGCTGGAGTACTACCTACGCGACCTCAAAATCCTTGCGCGAAGTTGCAACTACCAGGCCGTTACAGCCACTGAACATATGGACCTCGTAGTCCGGGACGCCGACGTGGCGGGAGTCAGGTCCAACTATGTGAAACAGCGCCTACACGTGAAAGGTGCCCTAGACCTGGAATAGACGGTAAGGCTAGCCTCCTCCCTAGAAGTAGCCTTCCAAAGCCTCAACGCGTTCCCGTCGGATCACGCAACCCACTCGTGGACCCCCGACCAGAGAGTACCCTAGGGCTGTGCCACACGGCTGCCCGCCCAACACAGGGGGCTTCCCTGCTATCTCTGTGGCCAGCATCAGCACCCCAGGCAACGCTGCCCGGCCCGGAACGCAAACTGCAGCGACTGCGGGAAAAAGAGGACATTTTGCTAAGGTTTGCCTGGCCAGGTCCAAACCCTCAAAATCGCAGACCCGACCCTCAGACTCACAGGCCCGCAGATCCCACAGTGCAGCAGCTTGCCTGCCGACTCCGTCCCCGGACGCGTCATCGGTCTCGTGCTGTCCGTGGTGGCAACCATCTTCAAGCCCGCACAACGTCTGCGACTCACAGGGGTCGCCATCTTGGCCATCCTCGCCCATGCGGCCTGCCACGTGCGACTCGTGGTGGTCGCCATCTTGGACGCCATCTTCCTCACCGCCCGACACGTGCGACCAACGGGTGCTGCCATCTTGGCCGCCATCTGCATCGCCGCCCGACACATGCGACCGACGGGGCAGCCATCTTGGGACCACCCCAGCACCTCCGACGACGCCTGCTACCTGCAACTCAGCACGGTCACCCTGGACCAGTCGCGACCCAAACACCTCCAGAGCTCCATGATGACCATCCGGGTAAATGGACATGAAACACCTAGCCTGTTCGACTCCGGGAGCACGGCGAGCATTATTCACCCAGACGCTGCTCACTCCCAATCTTCCCGGCTCACCAAATCATCTCCCTTGCTTCTGGGTCGCACATCGGTGCAGATCCGGGGGTGCACTACCGCAACCACAGCAATACAGGGCGCCGAGTACGCCAATTTTAAACTATATATACTCCCTGACCTCTGCGCTCCTCTCCTGTTGGGCCTGGATTTCCAGTGTAATCTCAAGAGCCTAACTCTGAAATTCGGCGGGCCCCTACCCCCCACTGTATGTAGCCTCGCGACACTAAAAGTCGACCCTCCCCCGCTCTTCGCAAATCTCACCGCCGACTGTAAGCCAGTCGCCACCAGAAGCAGGTGGTATAGCACACAGGACAGGACTTATATCCGGTCCGAGGTCCAGCGACTCTTGCGGGAGGGGATCATCGAGGCCAGCAATACCCCCTGGAGAGCTCAGGTGGTGATCGTCAGGACTGGCGAAAAGAACTGGATGGCTGTAGATTACAGCCAAACCATGAACCGGTACACGCACCTTGATGCGTACGCCCTCCCCCGGATGGTGGGTCTCCTTCGGCGTCACAAACGGGGTCTCGGTCTTTCAAGGAACCATGGACCGAATGGCAGACCAGCATGGGCTGCGGGCACGTTTCCATAGTTGGACGTCACCATCTGCGGACATGATCAGCAGGACCACAATGCCAACCTCCAGAAATTTCTCCAGACCGCCCAAACCCTTAACCTCACTTACAACAAGGAGAAATGCGTTTTCCGCACAAACAGGCTAGCCATTCTCGGTTACGTCGTGGAAAACGGGGTTCTCGGACCCGACCCTGACTGTATGTGCCTCCTCCTGCAACTCCCCCTTCCCCACTGCCCCAAGGCCCTGAAAAGGTGCCTCGGGTTCTTTTCTTATTACGCCCAATGGGTCCCCAACTATGGGGACAAAGCCCGGCCACTAATCAAGGCCACCACCTTCCCACTGGTGGTCGAGGCCCGCCAGGCTTTCAGCTGAATCAAAGCCGCAATGCGCGTGGTGGACGAGTTTGTCCCCTTCCAGGTGGAGAGCGACGTGTCAGAGGTCGCTCTCACCGCTACCCTCAATCAGGCAGGCCAGTAGCATTTTTTTCACGCACCCTCACCGCCTCTGAAATTCGACACTCCTCGGTCGTAAAAGAAGCCCAAGCCATCACGGAAGCTGTGTGGCACTGGAGGCACTACCTCGCTGGTAGGAGGTTTACCCTCGTCACCTACCAACGATCGGTAGCCTTCATGTTCAATAACACGCAGCAGGGCAAAATCAAGAACAATAAGATCTTGAGGTGGAGGATCAAACTCTCCACCTATAATTACGATATAGTATATTGCCCTGGAAAGCTCAATGAGCCCCCAGATGCCCTGTCCCGCGGCACATGCGCCAGCGTGCAAGAGGACCGACTCCGGGCTATCCACGCTGACCTCTGCCACCCAGGGGTCACCCGGCTCCTCCACTTCATCAAGGCCTGCAACCTGCCCTACTCCACTGAGGTGGTCAGAGCCATGACCAGAGACTGCCCGATCTGCGCGGAGTGCAAGCCGCACTTCTATCGTCCGGATAAGGCCCACCTGGTAAAGGCATCCCGTCCCTTTGAGCGCCTCAGTATTGACTTCAAAGGGCCCCTCCCCGCCACCAACCGCAACACATATTTCCTCAACGTCATTGACGAATTCTCCCGTTTCCTCTTTGCAATCCCTTGCCCCGACATGACCGCCGCCACCATCATTAAAGCCCTACATAGTGTCTTCACCCTGTTTGGTTTCCCCACATACGTCCACAGTGACCGGGGCTCGTCGTTCATGAGCGATGAACTGCGTCAGTACCTGCTCGGTAAGGTCATCGCCTCGAGCAGGACTAGCAGTTATAACTCCCGGGGAAATGGGCAGGTGGAGAGGGAGAACGCGACGGTCTGGAAGACTGTCCTCCTGGCCCTACGGTCTAGGAATCTCCCAGTTTCCCACTGGCAGAAGGTCCTCCCCAACGCACTCCACTTCATTAGGTCCCTGCTTTGCACGGCCACAAAAGAGACCCCTCATGACCGCCTGCTTGTTTTCCCCATGAAATCCACCTCCGGGGCCTCGCTTCCATCCTGGCTGAAGACACCAGGGCCTGTCCTACTCCGCAAAGATGTCAGGAGCCATAAGTCCGACCCCCTGGTTGAGAGGGTCCAGCTCCTACACACCAACCCCCAGTACGCATACATAGAATACCCCGACAGCCGACAGGATACGGTTTCCCTCCGGGACCTAGCGCCCGTGGGCTCCACTACCACTGCCACCCCAACTTACCCCACCCAACCTACACTGACCAGAGCCCCCGCCCCGACATGGCACCCGCACCCCCTCCCGCCCCCCCCATTCCCTCTTCACTGACCCACAGGGACGAAGCCCCGGAAGACACGCTCCTGGAGTCCACGTCTGTACCCGCACCGCCAATGTCATTACCCACTCCCGCACGGATGAGTTCAACACCCAGGCCAGCTGCGATACCAGAGCTCCGGTGATCACAGCGCACGATCCGGGCACCGGACACGCTGAACGTGTGAACCCTTCACCCCCGCCGGACTTCATTTTTTAACAGTGGTGAATGTGGTGAATGTATTGCATTAACCATTCACCATGTATGTAACTGTATCACGCTGTTGCCCATGAGGGCTCCACCTATGGACCATTGTAAGGTATTACCTGTGATGTATCATGTTGGCGCCTTTGTGGGCTCTGCCCCTGGCTCCTCCCCTTGAGGTGAGGTATAAAGAGCAGTAGCCCTGTAGGCGGCTCTCAGTAGTAGAGCAGACGCAGGCAGGCACTGTTCTAGTCGGTTAAAGCCACAGTTTACTTCTACTCCTTGTTTCGTGTGAATTGATGGTTGCATCAATTATTATCTGTCAAAGAAATGAATTGATCATTCATCTCTTGGCTATCTGAAAGAAATTGCTGTTGCAGAATGGCTGCCTTGTCTACCTTCATTAAAAAGTCATGGTACTTCAAAAGGAATTCATTGTGTGAAACATCTGGAGGTGTTTTGATGTGATTAAGCACTATATAAATGCAAGGAGAAATAGGGCGACATCAGTATTATACCAATGTAAACAAGGGCCCAACTCCTGACTCAGCTTCTATGAGTGTCAAGGTAAATGCAGATGCCGGTGAGAGAACTTCAGCTCTTGCAATACCAAGTTTCTATGCCATGTGATTGGACTTCAAAGGATTGAGATCAACAGTGCAGATGCTGCAGGCCTCACTGATATTTGTAGCTTACTTATAAAAATCACTTTGGACAGAAGATAAATGACAGGCAATTTGCATTCGAAACCACAGCTCCCAACATTGTCAAGGTACAGGAGAATTTCAAGGTACAGGAGAATTCCCTGTTCCATCGGAATTTTAAAGGTTTATATTAGAGTGTGCTCAATTGAGCCGATTAATTTGAGCTTTTATTTTATACATTGGAAAGGGTCTGGATGCTTAGTACAAACTCAGCATACTTGTATAAATAATGAGCAACTGGGAATTGACAGCTTGGGAAAAATTAGCCAGAAGCTTCTAGCTTTTGATTAATGCTGTTTTTGGCATCCTTGACAATGGGGATCAGTTATATGAATGGTAGCTTTTACTCTGCCATACGTCACAAGGTAGACTTGTCAAACATGCAGCATTTACTGCTGAACAATGAATCACATCAGCTACTTCAAGTGACAGAAACAAAAACAAAAGGCGACAGCCACCGATCCCTCAAGCAGCGAATTGGATCCATGTGGGCAAAGGTTTATGGACCGGGACTGCCAAGAGTTCTTAATGTTCGATCTTACCAGCTGTAAACAGGAGCAGGGGCTGGTTTAGCTCACTGGGCTAAATCGCTGGCTTTTAAAGCAGACCAAGCAGGCCAGCAGCACGGTTCGATTCCCGTACCAGCCTCCCCGGACAGGCGCCGGAATGTGGCGACTAGGGGCTTTTCACAGTAACTTCATTGAAGCCTACTCGTGACAATAAGCGATTTTCATTTTTTTCATTTTTTCAGCAATTGTCACACTGGTCATTATAGAATACCTGTCGGCCACAAGGAGTATTCACAGTGTGAGAAAGGAAAATAAGAATACCGTTCCAAGATTAATGTGTTTCAACCTGGGATACACAGTTCTGTGCACAGAGCAGAAATAAGGTGAGGTTGCAGCAAAGGCTATGCTACCCCTTCACTTGAATTAGTGAACTTGAGTAAATAATCTTGGCTGACAACTCAATTTCGTACCGAGGGAGTTAAACTGAGGTCTATTCAGCTGGATATACTTCCCAGGCTATTATTCACAGCAACAACAATTTTCAGTATTAAAAACAAATTCATTGGTTATTCATCAAAAATGTTTGTCATGAAGCATTGCTCTGTGAAAACTGGTAGTTGAATAAGTCCATTTAACAGCAACTACATTTCTGAACAAAATGATTGGCTATGAATCATTTTAGGATATTCTGGGACACAATAAGACAAAATGAAAATGGATGAAAGCAAAATCAAGCCGATGCTGGAAATCCGGAATAAAAACAAAGTAATGGTAAAATTCAGCACTTCTGGCTGCATCTGTAGAGAGAGGGGCAGAGCTAATGTTTCTAAGTGAATATGACATTCAACTTGAGATGCTAACTTGGTTGCTCTCTCCACAGATGTTGCCAGACCGGCTGTGTTTGTCCAACATGGCTGCTGCCAGGCCTGGTCTGCTTTTCCAACACGGATACTGCCAGACCTGCTGTGTTTGTCCAACACGGATGCTGCCAGACCTGCTGTGCTTTTCCAACACGGATGCTGCCAGACCTGCTGTGTTTTTCCAACATGAATGCTGCCAGGCCTGCTGTGTTTTTCCAACACGGATGCTGCCAGACCTGCTGTGTTTTTCCAACACGGATGCTGCCAGGCCTGCTGTGTTTTTCCAACACGGATGCTGCCACTCCTGCTGTGTTTTTCCAACACGGATGCTGCTAGGCCTGCTGTGTTTTTCCAACACGGATGCTGCCAGGCCTGCTGTGTTTTTCCAACACGGATGCTGCCAGGCCTGCTGTGTTTTTCCAACACGGATGCTGCCACTCCTGCTGTGTTTTTCCAACACGGATGCTGCTAGGCCTGCTGTGTTTTTCCAACATGGATGCTGCTAGGCCTGCTGTGTTTTTCCAACATAACAAGGATACAGCCAGACCTGCTGTGTTTTTACAACACGGATGCAGCCAGACCTGCTGTGTTTTTGCAGCATGGATGCTGCTAGGCCTGCTGTGTTTTTCCAACACGGAGTCTGCCAGGCCTGCTGTGTTTTTCCAACATGAATGCTGCCAGGCCTGCTGTGTTTTTCCAACACGAATGCTGCCAGGCCTGCTGTGTTTTTCCAACACGAATGCTGCCAGGCCTGCTGTGTTTTTCCAACATGAATGCTGCCAGGCCTGCTGTGTTTTTCCAACATGAATGCTGCCAGGCCTGCTGTGTTTTTCCAACACGGATGCTGCCAGACCTGCTGTGTTTTTCCAACATGAATGCTGCCAGGCCTGCTGTGTTTGTCCAACACGAATGCTGCCAGGCCTGCTGTGATTTCCAACATAACAAGGATGCAGCCAGGCCTGCTGTGTTTGTCCAACACGAATGCTGCCAGACCTGCTGTGTTTTTCCAACATGAATGCTGCTAGGCCTGCTGTGATTTCCAACATAACAAGGATGCAGCCAGGCCTGCTGTGTTTTTCCAACACGAATGCTGCCAGACCTGCTGTGTTTTTCCAACATGAATGCTGCCAGGCCTGCTGTGTTTTTCCAACACGAATGCTGCCAGGCCTGCTGTGATTTCCAACATAACAAGGATGCTGCCAGGCCTGCTGTGTTTGTCCAACACGAATGCTGCCAGGCCTGCTGTGCTTTTCCAACACGAATGCTGCCAGGCCTGCTGTGTTTTTCCAACATGAATGCTGCCAGGCCTGCTGTGTTTTTCCAACACGGATGCTGCCAGGCCTGCTGTGTTTTTCCAACACGAATGCTGCCAGGCCTGCTGTGTTTTTCCAACATGAATGCTGCCAGGCCTGCTGTGTTTTTCCAACACGCATACTGCCAGACCTGCTGTGTTTTACCAACACGGATGCTGCTAGGCCTGCTGTGTTTTTCCAACACGGATGCTGCTAGGCCTGCTGTGTTTTTCCAACACGGATGCTGCCAGGCCTGCTGTGTTTTTCCAACATGAATGCTGCCAGGCCTGCTGTGTTTTTCCAACACGCATACTGCCAGACCTGCTGTGTTTTACCAACACGGATGCTGCTAGGCCTGCTGTGTTTGTCCAACACGAATGCTGCCAGGCCTGCTGTGATTTCCAACATAACAAGGATGCTGCCAGGCCTGCTGTGTTTGTCCAACACGAATGCTGCCAGGCCTGCTGTGTTTTTCCAACATGAATGCTGCTAGGCCTGCTGTGATTTCCAACATAACAAGGATGCAGCCAGGCCTGCTGTGTTTTTCCAACACGGATGCTGCCAGACCTGCTGTGTTTTTCCAACATGAATGCTGCCAGGCCTGCTGTGTTTGTCTAACACGAATGCTGCCAGGCCTGCTGTGATTTCCAACATAACAAGGATGCTGCCAGGCCTGCTGTGTTTGTCCAACACGAATGCTGCCAGGCCTGCTGTGCTTTTCCAACACGAATGCTGCCAGGCCTGCTGTGTTTTTCCAACACGGATGCTGCCAGGCCTGCTGTGTTTTTCCAACATGAATGCTGCCAGGCCTGCTGTGTTTTTCCAACACGGATGCTGCCAGGCCTGCTGTGTTTTTCCAACACGAATGCTGCCAGGCCTGCTGTGTTTTTCCAACATGAATGCTGCCAGGCCTGCTGTGTTTTTCCAACACGCATACTGCCAGACCTGCTGTGTTTTACCAACACGGATGCTGCTAGGCCTGCTGTGTTTTTCCAACACGGATGCTGCTAGGCCTGCTGTGTTTGTCCAACACGGATGCTGCCAGGCCTGCTGTGTTTTTACAGCACGGATGCTGCTAGATCTGCTGTGTTTTTCCAACACAGATGCTGCTAGGCCTGCTGTGTTTTTCCAACACGGATGCTGCCAGACCTGCTGTGTTTTTACAGTACGGATGCTGCTAGATCTGCTGTATTTTTCTAACACGGATGCTGCCAGACCTGCTGTGTTTTTCCAACACGCATACTGCCAGACCTGCTGTGTTTTTCCAACACGGATGCTGCCAGCCCTGCTGTGTTTTTAGAACATGCTGCCAGGCCTGCTTTGTTTTTACAACACGGATGTGGCTAGGCCTGTGATGGGACTATCAATTCACACAAGACGATTAGTAGCAGTGAACAGTGGTTTTAATAAGCTATATCTGTGCCTGCCTGCGACTGCTCATGGGCTGAGTGCCGCCTACAGGTTTATATACCACCCCCGAGGGGGCGGAGCCATAGGCAGAGCCCACAGGGGCATCAACATAAATATAGTACAATACAGTGGCGAATTGCAGTAGCAAAACGTTCACCACATTCACCCCCTGTTAAAAATTGAAGTCCAGCAGGGGTGAAGTGGGAGTCTGTCCGGAGCCTTAATCGTTCTCTGTGATCGCCCCAGCTCCAGCTTCGCTGCAGGCACGGGTGTTGGACTCGTCGCTGCGGGCACGGGTGTTTGACTCGTTGACTCCGGGAGCATGTCGCCTGGAACTTCATCATGGTGTGTCGGCGATGGGGGAAGGGGGGGGGTGTAAGCCGTGTAGGGGCGGGGGCGGTGTTCAGGATCCCCAGGGGGGCAGCTGGTAGCCCACTGTGAGGGATTCGGTTCATGGTGATAGGCTGTGTAGGGGAGGGCGTTGGTGATAGTCACTGGGGAACAAGTGGGTGCCAGATCCCGGAGGGAGACTGTATCCTGTCGTCCGTCGTGGTGCGCCACGCAGGCATACTGAGGGTTGGCATGCAGGAGCTGGACCCTCTCGACCAGGGGGTCGGACTTATGGCTCCTCACGTGCTTCCGGAGGAGGACAGGCCCCGGTGTTGTCAGCCAGGACGGAAGCGAGACCCCGGAGGTGGATTTCCTGGGGAAGACAAATAGACGGTCGTGAGGGGTCTCATTCTTGGCTGTGCAGAGCAGCGACCGAATGGAGTGGTGCACGTCAGGGAGGACCTCCTGCCAGCGGGAAACCGGGAGACTTCTAGCCCATAGGGCCAGATGGACGGCCTTCCATACAGTGGAAGTACTCGTCAATGACATTGCGAAAGTACACATTGCGGCAGTAGAGAGGAGGGGCCCTTTGAAATCAACGCTGAGGCGCTCAAAGGGGCGGGAGGCCTTCACCAGGAAGGCCTTGTCTGGCCGATAGAAGTGCAGCTTGCACTCTGCGCAGACTTGGCAGTCCCTGGTCATGGCCCTGACCTCCTCGGTGGAGTAGGGCAGGTTGCGGGCCTTGATGAAGTGGAGAAGCCGGGTGACCCCCGGGTGACAGAGGTCATTGTCGATGGCCTGAAGTCGGTCATCTTGCGCTGGTGCATGTGCCGCGGGGCAGGGCATCTGGGGGCTTATTGAGCTTCCCAGGGCGATACACGATATTGTAATTATAGGTGGAGAGTTCGATTCTCCACCTCAAGATCTTATCAATCTTGATCTTGCCCCGCTGTGTGTTGTTGAACATAAAGGCTACCGACCGCTGGTCGGTGACGAGGGCGAACCTCCTGCAATTTGATTCACCATGTCCGCTATGCATGGAAAGGGGTACGCATCGAGTTGCGTGTACCGATTTATGGTCTGGCTGTAGTCTACAACCAGCCGGTTCTTTTCCCCGGTCCTGGCGACCACCACTTGGGCTCTCCATGGGCTATTACTGGCCTTGATGATCCTCTCCCTCAAGAGCCGCTGGACCTCCGACTTGATTAAAGTCCTGTCCAGGGCAATGTACCGCCTGCTCCTGGTGGCGACGGTTTTACAGCCGGAGGTGAGGTTCGCAAAGAGCGGGAGGGGGGGCCACCTTAAGGGTTGCGAGTCGACATACGGTGAGAGGGGGTGGGGGTCCGCCGAACTTCAGGGCCAGGCTTCTGAGGTTGCACTGGAATTCCAGTTCTAACAAGAGAGGAGTGCAGAGATGGGGGAGGACATAGAGTTTAAAATTGACGTACTCGGTGCCCTGTATCGCGATGTTCGCGACACAGTACTCCCGGATCTGCACTGAATGTGATCCGGAAGCAAGGGAGATTGTTTGGGACGCGGGGGGAAATCTGGAAGGAACAGCGTCTTACCGTGTCCGGATGGATAAAGCTCTCCGTACTCCCGGAGTCAAACAGACAGGGCGTTTTGTGCCCATTGACCCGGGCGGTCATCATGGAGTTCTTGAGGTGTTTGGGCCATTACTGGTTGAGAGTGACAGTGCCAAGCTGCGGGTAGCCGGCTTGTTCGATGGTAGCGAGATGGTCCCAAGATGGCGGCCAAGATGGTGGCACTTGTCGGTCGCATGTGTCAGGCGGCGTTCAAGATGGCGGCCTTCATGAGTCACACATGGCGGGCTGGGTTGAAGAGGCTCGTTTAGCTTCCCAGGACGATACAAGATGTCGTAGTTGTACATGGACAACTCGATCCTCCACCGCAAGATCTTATCGTTCTTTATCTTGCCCCTCTGTGCATTATCAAACATGAAAGTTACTGACTGTTGGTCTGTGAGGAGGGTAAACCTCCTGCCGGCCAGATAGTGCCTCCAATGTCGCACAGCTTCGACTATGGCCTGTGCTTCCTTTTCGACCGAGGAATGGCGGATTTCGGAAGCGTGGAGGGTACGGGAGAAGAAGGCCATGGGTCTGCCCGCTTGGTTGAGGGTGGCCGCCAGAGCAACATTAGACGCGTCGCTCTCGACTTGAAAGGGAAGGGATTCGTCGATAGCGCGCATCATGGCCTTTGCAATGTCTGCTTTGATGCGGCTAAAGGCCTGGCGGGCCTCCATCGACAAGGGAAACGTGGTAGACTGGATGAGTGGGCGGGCTTTGTCGGCATAATTGGGGACCCACTGGACGTAATATGAAAAGAAGCCCAAACAGCGCTTGAGGGCTTTGAGGGAGGAGAAGCTCCATCAGGGGGCGCATGCGTTCGGGGTCGGGGCCTATCACTCCGTTACGCACTACGTAGCCAAGGATGGCTAGACGGTCGGTGCTAAACACGCACTTATCCTTATTGTAGGTCAGGTTAAGGAGTTTTGCGGTACAGAGGAATTTGCGGAGGTTGGTGTCGTGGTCTTGCTGGTCGTGGCCGCAGATGGTGACATTATCGAGATACGGGAAGGTTGCCATTAAACCGTGTTGGTCGACCATTCAGTCCATCTCCCTTTGGAAGACCGAAACCCCATTTGTGACACCGAAAGGAACCCTTAAAAAGTGGTAGAGTCGCCCATCCGCTTCGAACCTTCGGTCACTCGCGCGGATGGGGAGCTGGTGGTAGGCGGACTTAAGGTCCACCGTGGAAAAAAGCTTATACTGCACGATCCTGTTGACCAGGTCGGAGATACGTGGGAGAGGATACGCATCCAGCTGCGTAAATCTGTTGCTGGTCTGACTGTAGTCTATGACCATCCGATTTTTCTCCCCGGTCTTAACCACCAGCGCTTGTGCTCGCCAGGGGCTGTTGCTAGCCTCGATAACCCCTTCCTTCAGAAGCCTTTGGACTTCGGACCTGATGAAGGTCCGGTCCTGGGCACTGTACCGTCTGCTCCTGGTGCGACGGGTTTGCAATCCGGGGTAAGGTTTGCAAACAAGGTTGGGGGATCGACCTTGAGGGACGCGAGGCTGCAGACAGCAAGGGGAGGCATAGGGCTGCCGAATTTGAACGTTAAACTCTGGAGGTTGCACTGGAAATCTAACCCCAGGAGTGCTGCCGCGCAGAGGTGGGGAAGGAAGAAGAGCTTATAGTTTTTAAACTCCCTCCCCTGGAACGGGAGGTCCGCTATGCAGCACCCTGTGATCTGGACTGAGTGCGAACCGGAGGCCAGAGCGATTCTTTGCTTCACCGGGTAAACGGGAAGTGCGCAGCGTCTTACCATGGCGGGGTGGACGAAACTCTCTGTGCTCCCGGAGTCCAGAAGGCAGCTCGTCTCGTGGCCATTGAGAAGGATCTTCGTGGTCGCCGTGGACAGCGTTCGGGGCCGTGACTGGTCCAATGTTGCTGAGGCGAGTCGTAGCAGGAACTCTGAGTCGTCATCCGGCAGCGAGTGGTCACTTGGGGTCCTCGGTGCCGATCCAAGATGGCGGCGCCCGTCGGCCGCACGTGGTGGGGGGGTGAACAAAATGGCGGCGCCCGGGGGTCGCATGTGGAGTCGGGCGCCCAAAATGGCGGTGCCCGGGGATCGCACGTGGCGTCGGAGGCCCAAAATGGCGGCGCCCGGGATCACTTGTGGTGGTGGGGGGTGGGGGCAGCGAGGTCCGCGGGCCGCACGGGGCCCCTGAGGAGCGCGGGGGGTGGGGGAGGACCCGCGGTCGCTGCTCGGGACTGCAGCGACCGCCTTGGACTGGCAAACGGCCGCAAAATGGCCCTTCTTGCCACAGCCTTTACATGTTGCAGTGCGGGCCGGGCTGTAAAAGTAGCAGCGGGGCCCCGTGGGTTTATCGGGACGCCCTGCGGCGCAGGCCTGAGGGGGGTCCGAGTCTGCGGATGTGTGGGACCTTGCGTTCCATGCTGCCCAGGGGGCCGCCGCGCGGTCGGGAGCATGCGCGCGGGCTTTGCGATTAGCGACATCTAGAGAGGAGGCGAGGGCCCGTGCTTCGGCGAGACTTAAAGTTTCTTTTTCTAAGGGTCTCTGGCGGATCTGGGAAGATTGCATACCCACAACGAAAGCGTCTCTGATTAAATGTTCGGTGTGTTCGGCCGCAGAAACTTGTGGGCAGGCGCAGTTTCTCCCCAGAACAAGGAGGGTCTGGTAGAATTCGTCTAAAGACTCAGCAGGGAATTGCTGTCTCGTGGCCAGTAAGTGCCAAGCATAGACCTGGTTCACCGGCCGAACAAAATGTCCTTTAAGGAAGTCCATGGCCGCGTCATAGTCGGTTGTGTCCTCTATCAGCGTATACACGGCGGTGCCCACGCACGAGTGGAGGATGTGCAGTTTTTGTTTCCTCGTCGGGGGATTTTCGGCTGTGCTCAAGTAACTATTGAAACATGCCAGCCAGTGTTTAAATGCTTCTGTTGCATTTGCTGCGTGCGGGCTGAGTCGAAGGCACTCCGGCTTGATACGAAGCTCCATCCTTTAAAAACTTGTGCATTACATTGATGCACAATCAATGGACACGAAACGTAGATGAGATCCAAACGATAGGCTTTAATGCACAAGGTGTGTGCCCGGCAGCAGACGTACAGAAGATCGTCCGACTGCCAGGAAGCACGGGTTCTTATATCCCGCCTTGTAGGCGGAGCTACCTACAACAACATAGAACATAGAACATAGAACAGTACAGCACAGTACAGGCCCTTCGGCCCTCGATGTTGTGCCGAGCAATGATCACCCTACTTAAACCCACGTAACCCGTATACCCGTAACCCAACAATCCCCCCATTAACCTTACACTACGGGCAATTTAGCATGGCCAATCCACCTAACCCGCACATCTTTGGACTGTGGGAGGAAACCGGAGCACCCGGAGGAAACCCACGCACACACGGGGAGGACGTGCAGACTCCACACAGACAGTGATCCAGCCGGGAATCGAACCTGGGACCACTGGAGCTGTGAAGCATTGATGCTAACCACCATGCTACCGTGAGGCCCCTAATGGGCATAATTCCTAGGTGTGCATATCCTGGTTCACCCACGTCGACACTTCGACCAAGAAAGCACGACAGCGCCTATACTTTCCCAGGAAACTAAGGAAATTTGGCATGTCCACATTGACTCTTATCAACCTTTCGAGATGCACCACAGAAAACATCCTATCTGGCTGCATCACAGCCTGGTACGACAACTGCTCGATCCAAGACCGCAAGAAACTACAGAGTCGTGAACACAGCCCAGTCCATGAACCCACCTCCCATCCACTGACTCTGTCTACATCTCGTGCTGCCTTGGGAAAGCGGACAGCATAATCCCACCCTGCTGCCCTGCTTATTCACTCTTCAAACTTCTTCCAACGGGCAGGAGATACAAAAATCTGAGAACACGCACGAACAGATTCAAAAACAGCTTCTTCCTCGCTGTTACCAGACTCCTAAATGA
Source organism: Scyliorhinus canicula (assembly GCF_902713615.1). NCBI lineage: Eukaryota > Metazoa > Chordata > Chondrichthyes > Carcharhiniformes > Scyliorhinidae > Scyliorhinus > Scyliorhinus canicula. The sequence goes on along the minus strand of NC_052159.1, from coordinate 50,080,636 downwards.
CCCTCTTATGGACTGATCGGATCTTTTCACACATCTTCTCTACTGAGTAGTACTACACTCCTGTATGCTTCACCTGATGCTTGTGTTTACATTATGTATTTTATGTTTTCCCTAAGTATTTTCTTGTCATGATCTGTCTGAACTGTACGCAGAACAATACTTTTCACTGTATCTCGGTACACGTGACAATAAACAAATCCAATCCAATCCATGTGACACACCTGTAAATGGGCATAATGCTTAACTTGATCCAATATTTAGGTAAACAATGGTAAGATCCACCAGAAAAAAATAATTGTTGCCTTCGTTAAATTTGTCAAACTTATGTAGTCATATTACTAAATGAACAAGGTTAATTTTGTATTTTCCTTCAGTCAGATTTTACTTTACACATAAAATGTTATGGCAGATGAAGAGCAAACATGCACTGTGACTTGCCGTATCAGACGGCAAGAATATGTAAATAGAGTAAAATAAGAAAAAACCTTTTTGCACTGTATAATAAACAAAGACAAACGACACTGTACATAACACTGAAAATGCGAATAAAAAGATTTTTAAAAGTATGCACTGTGGTATTGCGTCAGGTAACAAAGGTATTCTCATGTGTTAATATAGTCTGGTGAGACACTGAGTTCCTGTGACCACAGACAGATCAAGTTGAAAAATTGTCCATGTTCAATATTATTGAAGAATGGTTGATTAATCTACAGATACACGGTCTCAAATCCAGTAATCCGAAAACCAGCAATGTCTGAAAACTGGGCACTTTTTAAAGCTGCCATCATCTGACTTTCCCTCCTCACCAACATGTTTGGTGTAACTGTTGGGAGATTCCTTGAAGCTCCTGCCACTCCACCACCAACACTTCATTGAAGTGTAGCTGGATTTCCATTTACATGCACAGAGTTTCTGCAAAGTAACAATAATGGATCTGAAGCAGCTCCAAAGAATTTTGTGGTTATTTTGCAGCATTGTCTCTATTTCTTTCAAAACTTCCCTTTGCCATCCTTGCTTGACAAATATACCCTCGATGAACTGCCTGACTGAAAAGCTGGCACAACTTTGGTCTCCCTGGTTGCCAGTTATGAGACACTCTACCGAGAAATATAATTGTGAGGGACATAACCACCTCCTGTTTTTATTTTGAATTAGTTGTGGGAAGCTGATCCCCAGCCAATATCACAGATCAGAAGTTAGTCTCGAGTTGGAGCGAGTGACTTTTATTCCAACACTAAGATCGTTAATAAGCCAACAGGATCATTGATTGGCTGGAGTCCCGTTTGATGAGCTCAAAGCATGATAATTATGGATAAGAAATATCTCAGTGATTCTAAATTTGCTCTGTTCAGTATCTAATTGTTTTCCTGAGCTGTCTCTCAACAAATGTTGAGCCTCAAAAATGATGTTCACTTCTTACTTGGTAAACATCGTTTGAGTTACTGACAATGAGGCTAGCTTCTCATTGGCTTCATAACCTTAGCAAAGGTCATGCTAGAAACTTCAGTGGGCTAAGACAGCTGGCTTGTAATGCAGAACAAGACCAGCAGCACGAGTTCAATTCCCGTACGAGCCTCCCCGAACAGGTGCCGGAATGTGGCGACTAGGGGCTTTTCACAGTAACTTCATTGAAGCCTACTTGTGACGATAAGCTATTATTATTATTCTAAACATTGAGCTGTTTGTCAAAGGTCCACAGTCAACTCTCAACAAAGAGAGAAACCGAGGTAACATTCCAGGTTGATGACCTTTTGGCAGAACTCACATCAACAGTCATCAACTTGAAACATTAGATCTGTTTCATAGAATCCCTACTCTGCAGAAAGAGGCCATTTGGCCCATCAAATCTGCACCGACCGTCTGAAAGAGCACCCTACCAAGGCCCACGCCCCCACCCTATCCCTGTAACCCCACCTAACCTTTTGAGCACTAAGGGGAAATTTATCATGGCTAATCCACCTAACCTGCACATATTTGCACTTTGGGAGGAAACCAGGGCACCCATAGGAAACCCATGCAGACACGGGGAGAATGTGCAAACTCCACACAGTCACCAGAGGCTGGAATCGAACCCGGATCCCTGGCATTGTGAGGCAGCAGTGCAAACCACTGTGCCACTCCCTTTTTTTCTTCACCAATGCTGTCTGACCTGCTGAGTATTGGCAGCATTTTCTGTTTTTACTTTTCATTTCCAGCATCCACAATAATTTACTAATGGCCACAGCCAATCATTGTCCCTGCCCCTAAAGGAGGCACAATTGTCAATCAAAAACTACATCTAAATCTCTTAAACTGATGCTAAATAATTGCTGAGTACCAATAGAGATTACTAGAAGTGGACAGCATACTTGAATGAAAGGGTGGGAGGGGATCCGAGGTGGATAGAGGTTCTGAGCAGAAGTAAATGCAAAAGAGATTGGAGTGAGATCAATCGGCACAGAGACCTGAGAGATCTCAAGGTCACATGATGGCAGTATTGAAGGGAGCCATTGTGCATGCACGAAAGTCATTATATAAATCAAGGTTAGAAAAACGGTTACTTGGGGTCATCCACAGAAAGCAAATATAAAAGCAAAGAGATCATGCTAGAACTTCATAAACACTGGTTAAGCTTCAGCTGAAGTATTGTAGAAAATTTGTGGCACCGCACTTTAGGAAATATATAAAGGCCTTAAAAAAGGTATAGAAGAGTTTTAGCAGGATGTTATCAGGGATGAAGTACTTCAGTTACGAGAGATTGCAGAAATTAGAATTCTTCTCTTTTAAACAGAGTAGATTAAAAGTGGGGACTTCCGATTGCGTGATGTAGGGGAAGCGAATGTGGTGTTTCTCCCGACAATCCTTTTTAAAAGTTATTTTTTAATGCGCTGATATATTGTTATTTGCTGCTGCAAAAATGAATTAAAAAACTCAAGGAACATGTTTTTGAAAATATGCCCAAAAATTTAAAACATACAGGCTGGAAAATATTAAGTAATAAAGGCCCCCTGTCGAGTTGGCTACAACTAAGATAGTGGTCGGTTCCCCCATACGTCTAACAGCTGGAACTCTGAGCGAAATTCTGGTCACTGAGTTCAGCAAATCCCGACGAGGTTTGGCTCTGGAACCGAAAAATTCATTGGCAGAATTACTGGGTCCTATTTGGTCCTCCCTTAACACCATCCATTTAGCTGTCAACTCTCACGCCAGTACCCTTACCGATATCATCGAGGCGGCCCTTTTGGATCACAATGATAGGATCAGAACACTGGAATCCAGGCTAACTGCAGCGATTAAGGAGAGCTAATTGGGACAAAGTCGATGACTGGAAAACCAGTCAAGAAGGAAAAGCCTATGCATGGTTGGTATACCAGGAGGGATTGAAGGCCGAGCCCTAACACAGCTTATGTCGGAATAATTCAAATAGGTGGTGGGCAAAGATACATTCCCTAAGCACCTGGAGCTGGACTGAACCCACCCTTCGGCTGAAACCCTGCCCTGGTGAGCCGAAGGCTATTGTAGTCCAGTTCCACTGCTACAATGATAAGGAGCTGGTTTGTTGGGCCACTCAATCAGGAGTGCATAGGGGCACTCAATCAGGATCGGTCTGGCAAGGAAGCATGCAGCATTCAACAGCATCAAATGTACGCTGCACATGAAAGGAATTAGCTTTGGGCCGATTCACTCTACCCATCTCCGCGTCACATTTAACAGAGAATATCATTTCTTTGACACACTAGACGAGACAGACTTTTTCCTTCAGCAGCGCATACTTAACTCTCGCCCGGCTTGCTAAGTTTGTGGCTTTATTTTGTATCATGTGTTTGAATACCTGTATACACCATTTAATATTAAGGGAATTTTTGACTGTTTATACGAAAGCTCTTGCTACGCATTTAGAACAAACAACTTTCCAATGATGTCTCATACAACGTAGCGCATGTGTCGGGAGTATACCCCAACAGCAAGGTTGTTTAGTTGACAGATGTTATCATAGAATCATAGAATTAGAATCTCTACAATGCAGGAGGAGGCCTTCGGCCCATTGAGTCTGCACCAACACTTGGAAAGAGTACCCGACCTAGGCCCATGTCCCGATCCTATCCCCGTAACCCCACCTAACTTTTTGGACACTAAGGGGCAATTTAGCATGGTGAATCCACCTAATCTGCACATCTTTTTTTTTTAAACTTAGAGTACCCAATTCATCTTTTCCAATTAAGGGGCAATTTAGCGTGGCCAATCCACCTACCCTGCACAGTTTTGGGTTGTGGGGGTGAAACCCATGCAAACACGGGGAGAATGTGCAAACTCCACACGGACAGTAACCCAGAGCCGGGATCAAACCTGGGACCTCGGCGCCGTGAGGCCGCAATGCAAACCCACTGCGCCACCGTGCTGCCGTAACCTGCACATCTTCGGACTACGGACGGAAACTGGAGTACCTGGAGGAAACCCACGCTGACATGGGGAGAATGTGCAAACGCCACAGTCACCCGAGGCTGGAAATGAACCCAGGTCCCTGGCACTGAGGCAGCAGTGCTAACCACTGCGCCACCATATAAGATGGAATACCTGTTGCTCGCCTTATTTATAATGGCGAGCTCAGGAATTTGATTCATAGTTTAAGTTAGTTCAAGGTTTATTATCACCCTTTTTGATTTTTGTTCCAGTGCTTTGGGAGTGTGATGATTGTTCTGGGGATGGAGTGAGGTGGGAGGGATTTCCTGCATTGACTGTAATCAAAGACCTTTTTGTATTTGGCCATTTTCATTATGTAATGGATCCTATTGGCTTTGCTTTCTTTTCCATTCAATTTACTGACCCTTTTACAAAGTCTTCTATTCATATGACTAGCTCAGGTGATCAGGGTGGTACAGGGCTCTCGATCAGTTTAGTCACAATGTTCAGGGGTCAAATGACCCAATAAAACATTCCAAAGTGTTTTCACATCTGAAGAGCCTCAACAATTATGTTACATTCCTTACATAAACGCATCTTCATGTTAGAGATCACATCAGATTACATAAAGCAGAGGCTGGCCAAGTGTTTCACTCCAGTTTTAGCGACAGAGCTCGGGGATGGGAATTTTGATGAACAAAAGAATGCAGCTCGGCCCCTTAAATGTAATTTCAGGCCCTGGTGGACGTTCTACAATAGTTAGTTGTGCACTTTTTCAAACCTCTGCAGTTTTGGTGAACATCTATACCCCTAACTGGGACAATACAAATTTTATCACATTGCTTCTATCTTCATCTAGACACTCACCCTTCTTTTTAGAGGGGATCTAAACTGTTATAGATCCAAAGCTGGATCGCTCAAGTCCAAAGATGTTTGCCCTCTCCAGTGTTTCCAAGGCTCTTTCCACCTTTATGACTCAAATGGGTTACGAGGACCCTTGGCGTTTCCTCCACCCGGTCGCAAGGGACTTTTCTTACTTCTCTTATGTCCACCATGCTTACTCACGCATCGACTATTTTTTTCTGGACAGAGTTCTTCTCCCCACAGTTAAAACTGCCGAGTATTCTGCCATAGTTATATCAGAACAGACGCACCACTCCCTTGACCTGGCTCTCATGTCCAAAGCTAATGGTCGGCCTCCATGGAGATTTTACATAACCCTGCTATCTGACAAGGATTTTGGAAATCTGTATCCACCAGTATAGGTATTTTTTAAAAACAAACAAATCTGATTCCACTACCTCATCAGAATTATGGGAGACCCTCAAGGTGGTTCTCCAGGAAAACGTAATTTCTTAAAATGCATGCCACTTGGAGCCATATCTCCCTGATATAATATCTAATAACCAAACTGGTTTTGGAAAGCGACGGCAATTATCCTAAAATATACGTCATCTTTTTGAAAATATACTTTGCCTGACTGCCATGACCGTCCCTGAAGTCCTTGTCTCGCTGGATGTGGAGAGGCTTTAGATCAGACGGAGTGGGATTATTTGTCTGCAATTTTGGATAAATTTGGGTTTTCTCCAAAATTTTTTTTTTTATAAATGTTTTTATTCAGTTTTCGTATTTTATATTGAACAAATAACAAATTGTTAGGAGAGAGAAAAAAAAAACAAACAAAAACAAACACGCAAAAATTAACATACATATTTACAGGTAAGCATCTTCGTAGTAGTAACTGCGCCCCCCCCCCCCCCCCCTCCCCCCCTCAACATGTTTATTTAGCTTGGTTTTGGGCCTTAGCTAGCCATCGAACCCCCGTAACGAACCTGTAGCCCCCCCCCCCCCTCCCGCTACCTTCCCCCGACTATTCTTCCTCTTGTACATTGGCCACAAATAGGTCCCGGAACAGTTGCATGAATGGCTCCCACGTTCTGTGGAAGCCGTCGTCCGACCCTCGGATGGCAAATTTGATTTTCTCCATTTGGAGAGATTCCGAGAGGTCGGACAGCCAGTCCGCAGCTCTGGGCGGTGCTGCTGACCGCCAGCCAAACAGGATTCTACGGCGGGCGATCAGGGAGGCAAAGGCAAGGGCATCCGCCCTCCTCCCCAGGAATAGATCTGGCTGTTCTGAAACCCCGAAGACCGCCACTATCGGGCATGGCTCCACCCTCACTCCCACCACTTTGGACATTACCTCGAAGAAGGCTGTCCAGTACTCCACGAGTCTGGGGCAGGACCAGAACATGTGGGCGTGGTTGGCCGGGCCTCTTTGGCACCGTTCACATCTGTCATCCACCTCCGGGAAGAACCTACTCATCCGGGTTCTTGTTAAGTGGGCTCTATGTACCACTTTTAGTTGCGTCAGGCTGAGCCTTGCGCACGTGGAGGTGGAGTTGACCCTATGCAGTGCTTCGCTCCAGAGTCCCCACCCGATCTCCATCCCCAGGTCGTCCTCCCATTTCCTCCTTGTTGCGTCCAGTACGGTGTCGTCCCTATCTACCAGTCGGTCATACATGTCACTACAGTTCCCTTTCTCTAGGATACTTGCGTCCAGTAGGTCTTCCAGTAGTGTCTGTCGTGGCGGTTGTGGGTACGTCCTTGTCTCCTTTCGTAGGAAGTTTTTGAGCTGCAGGTACCGTAGCTCGTTCCCCCCAGCTAGCTGAAATTTCTCTGTCAGTTCGTCCAGTGTTGCGATCCTGTCGTCCGTGTATAGGTCCCTGACTGTCAGTGTCCCCCCGTCCTGCCTCCACCTTTTGAAGGTGGCGTCGGTCAGTGCTGGTTTGAACCTATGGTTGTTGCAGATGGGAGCCCTGTTCGACATTTTGGTCAGGCCAAGTTGCTGCCGCAGTTGGTTCCAGGATTGGAGGGTGGCTGTCACCACTGGGCTGCTGGAGTGTTTTTTGGGTGGGGATGGGAGTGCTGCCGTGGCGAGGGCCCGGAGGGAGGTTCCCATGCAGGAGGCCTCCTCCGCACGCACCCACTCAGCTTCTGGCTCCTGGATCCATCCCCTTACTCGCTCGGCTGTTGCTGCCCAGTGGTAGAATTGTAGATTCGGGAGGGCTAACCCTCCCCTGGTTTTTGTTTTTTGTAAGACCTTCTTTGGGATCCTAGCATTTTTACCCCCCATACGAACGCCATGATGAGTTTGTCCAGCGCTTTGAAAAAGGCCTTGGGGATGTAGATCGGAATGGATCTAAACAGGAAGAGGAACCTGGGCAGTACGTTCATTTTGATCGTCTGAACTCTCCCCGCGAGGGAGAGCGGGAGTGTGTTCCATCTTTGCAGGTCCTTTTTAACTTCCTCCGTCAGGCTGGTGAGGTTCCATTTGTGGATCCCTTTCCAGTCATGGGCTATTTGGATCCCCAGGTAGCGGAATTTATGTCGGGCTTGTTTGAACGGCAGCCCCTTTAGTGCTGCCCCCCCCCCCCCCCCCCCCCCCTTGCGGGTGTAATGGGAAGATCTCACTTTTGCTCATGTTGAGTTTGTAGCCCGAGAAGGCTCCAAACTCTTTCAGGAGCGCGATGATTCCGTCCATGCTGCTTTGTGGGTCCGAGATATAGAGGAGCAGATCATCCGCATAGAGTGAGACTCTGTGCTCTCTACCTCCCCTTCGGATCCCCCTCCAATTTTTTGCTGCCCTGAGCGCGATTGCTAGCGGTTCGATTGCTAGTGCGAACAGCAGCGGGGACAGTGGGCATCCTTGTCTGGTGCCCCTGTGCAGCTGGAAGTATTGGGAGTTGGTATTGTTGGTCTGTACACTCGCCATGGGAGCGTTGTACAGGAGCTTTACCCAAGCTGTGAACCCTGTTCCAAGCCCGAACCGCTCCAGTACCTCTATGAGGTATAGGTTTTCTCCAAAATTAACGTCACTTCTTTATACCTCCTCTACTGCAAGTATACACCAACTCTCTATACTCTAGAGTATTTCAAGAATGTCCTCTGTACCCACTGCGCTTTGCCTTGGCAATAGAACCCCTGTCAATAGTCTTAAAAGTCTTCCACACTGCTGAAGGGTATCTTTAGAGCTCGTGTAGAGTACCATGTATCCTTAAATGCTGATGACCTATTATATATCACTAAACCTGTTGCCTGTATTGACTGCATTATGAATATTTTCAGCACCATTGGTGTTATACCGTCAATTCACTGTGAGACCGTGAGAACGAGTGAACATTAGGCTTTATTATCCACGAACTCGCCTGCCAGAGTCGGTATACAACTGAGTGCCGCCCACAGGTGGCTGGACTATATATGGCCCCGGTAAAGGCAGAGCCAGAGGCGGAGCCCACTGGGGTTCCAGTACAGTACCTGGAAGTAGCCCGTATCATCACTTCCAGGTCATGGGTCACATCATTATACAGACAGTACAGACAGCTCATGCGTTAGGTGAAATACATTCATCACAGTTGGCTTGTTCTCTGACTATAAAATGAATATCAATAAAAATGAGTGTTTCCCAGTTAACTCGAGTGCCCTCCAAGAACTTTGCCGTTTTGTATATCTGATGCTGGCTTTCACTACCTAGGTGTGAACATAATGCAGTCACTTGCGACTCTTCAAAGAACAAATCTTACAGCCTGGTCACCAAAATTTAAGTGGATTTATAGTGTTGGGATAGTTTCCTTAGCTGGCAGAACTCAATCCATAAAAATTAACATTCTGTCCAGGTTCCTGTTTCTTTTTCAATGTCTCCCTATTTTTCTACCAAAATCATTCTTGATTATGGTTAAGAAGCTGATATCAACATAGACAGCCAGAACTCCTAGAATTCCTCGAGCCACATTTCAAAGAAGGACATGGGTTAGTGGGATAGCTCTTCCTAATCTACTGTACTGTAATTGGATGGCCAATATTCAATAGATTTTAACATCTTGTCATGATCCAAGTATAAACTGGTGTCTTATGGAAAAGTATTCCTGCTGTTCACCATCCTCTTTTCCTGCCTTAGTTTGTGCTCCGCTACCCTCTTCCCCCTCTAAATACACGTCAAAGCCCATTGTGATTTCTACTTTAAAATATGGAAACAATTTTGTCAGCATTTTAATCTTTTCATTCCTTCGCTATTAGGTCATGTTTGGAATAACCACTTATTATTTCCTTCCATGCTTGACTCTGCGTTTGCCTTGTGGAGGAAGAAAGGAGTCAAACATTTTACTGACCTATTTGTGAATGGGAATTTTGCCAGGTTTAGTGCTTGCAGCCAAATACACTTTACCTGAATCTAGTATTTACCGCTATTTTCAAGACCGTGGTTTTGTTCGCTTGCACTGTCCATCCTTTCCTCAACTACCTCCAAGTACATCTTTGGAAGGGATTTTGTCATCGCCTCAAACCAGCAGTGGTTCTATTTTAAGGTTTCACGATCTCTTTATATACTCTGGACCCTCCCCTCTCTATGAGGTAGGAAATGATTAGGAAGCGGAGCTTGGGCTCAACCTTATGGACGACTGGTGGGAGGAGGCCCTTTTCAAGGTCAACTCCACATCCTCCTTTGCTCAGTTAAGCTTAAATCAATTTCAAGTTCCGTACAGAATTCACTTTTCAAAGGCCAGAATTAGTAAGTTTTTCTCCAACACAAGCGACAAGCGCAAAAAATGCCTCACCCGCCCCTGTTGACCATACCCACATGTTCTGGTCATGCCCAGAGCTCGCTAGTTTTTGATCATCCTTCTTTGACACTCTTTCCAAAGTTCTAGATATTGATCTACAGCCTTGTCTGCTAAGATTGAAGCAGACACCATTTCATTTGCTTCATGAATAATCCATAGGAGGATTTTATTAACCTGGAAATCCCCCAAGTTATCCAATTGCAGATTTAAAATCATTTGCAAAGATGCAGAGGGTGAATAGGAATAATTTCATTTTACTCAAGACTTGTCAGGATCTGGAACATGCTGCAATAAAAGCTGGTGGAAGTTGATCTCATTTTAAAAGACAACGGGGCAGCTGCTTGAGGAAACTTACATGGTCATGGACAAAATGTGGGGATATATGAATAAACATGACTTCTCTTTCAAAAAGCCAGCGCAGACACAAAAAGCTGAATGGCCTTCTCCTGTGTTGTAAGCTTCTAGGATTTTAATCTTGCTTGCATGGATAACAGATCTGGAGAATCGTTGGCAAGAAATAATTCTAGAGAACTAATTGCAGAAAAGCTCAAGTACATCTGATGATGGATGATGCAAAGCACACATTATCAGATTTGATCACAGAATGAGGCTCTAAAGGTTGGACTGATTTGAAACTAATAGATGAAGTCACATTTATTATTTCTGAAATTTAAAAAAGAAATGGGGTAGATTACTTGTTGGTTAATCAGTTTTGATATGCCGGCAAAGCAGCATTTTTTGCCCCTCTGTTTTTTCTCCTGAGGGCCTCGACCACACTGTGTGGGACTGCAGTCATATGTTGGGCAGACTCAGTAGAGGTGGTTCGGCTCTCCTCCTAAATGCAGTTAAGTGTACTGTTGGATTTTTCTGACAAGCCATCAGATTTCATGATGTTTTTTCTGGTTATAAACCCACAAATCACCAGGTATGGTTCAATTTAAATTAAAATCTTCAACTAATCTTAAAAAGACAGTTCACATTTAATTTGGCTTCTGGCAAGAGATCAAGAATTCTAGATGCAGAAAATGTGAAGCAGCCTTCAAGACAAATCATAACTGAGGTCATACAACACCTTTTCTCAGTTCTGATTCTCCTACTCTCAGCTACCATAAGATTCTAAGATTAGGAGCAGACGTAAGCTCCATCGAGTCTGCTCCGCCATTCAATGAGATCATGACTGATCTGATAAGAAAATCCTCAACTCCATTTTCCCACCTTATCCCGATAACCCTGATTCCCTTACTGATTAAAAATCTCTCTATTTCAGCCATGAAATATACTTAACAACTCAGTCTTTACAACCCTCTGTGGTAAAGAATTCCACAGATCCACTATCCTCTGAGTAAATAAATTCTTTAATCATCTGTCTTAAATGGGCAACCCCTTACTCTGAGATTATGCCCTCTCTCCACAACTCTCCCACAAGGGGAAACAACCTCTCAGAATCTACCCTGTCAAGGCCTCTGAGAATCCTATATGTAGCACATTAAGATCTGATGGCTGTTTAGTGTTGGTAAAGGAGTTGGTGAAAATAATTACTTAAATGTAGAGGAATAAAACTCAGGTGCGTTTATATATATTATATGCTCTTCAAAACTCCTTTTCTATTAGTCTTCATTTCAAAGCTGTTCTTGACAGAAATGGCATGTGGTGAGGCATTTCTTTGGCCAGTGTAACATACACAATCTACATTTTTGGTGGATCTCTTACGACTAACATATTCCATGCATGTAGATATTGTAGGTTGACTAATGCCTTCTTAATTAGTCTCAAATGTTTTGAGAAACTTTACCCTTCTGGGGTAAGTTGAAATAGACTGAGCAGTATTCAGGTCCCAAATCCATTTGTTGAGTATGCGCAATAAATACACTGTGAGCAATGATCTGACTGGGTTAGCCACGGTCCCACAAAATAACTTTGTTGCACCCTATTTCGGTGTCAATTTCAGTGTCAGTGTGACCCCAGGTATGTAGGGCATATTTCCCAACAACTGGCAGATTGTATCAAACAGCATGTCCCTTTGGCTGTTCGCAATAGGCAGTAAACTGACTGCACTCAACAAACACATGTTTGCAAAACCAAGAACATAATGCCTAATGTGAGATGTGATTCAACGATTGGGCAACATGTGCTGAACAATCCCAAGTGTGCTAAGAATGACACTAACAACCAATTTAAGATCATCAGTTGGGCTCACTTATGTTTGCTAAAAGCTAAAATGGTACTTGCTGCGACTAAGACAAGGACAACAGTGTTTTCGGTGACATTATGTTTGTAAAGGGTAAAATGTGGGAGACAAGCCAGGAGTGTGTTGGTATAGTCGAGTCTAGAGATACAGAAGGCATGAATGATGGTTTCAGCAGCAGTCGAGCTGGGGCAAAGTCAAAAATGTTGCAGAGGTGAAAATAGGTAGGAGTGCAGAGGATTCAACAATATGCGCAGCTTACTAACAAAGAAAGATTCCAGGGGCACTCCTGAGTTACAAACTGCAAAAGAAACCAACAACTGTCACACAAGTAGAACTATGCAAGAGAAAACTAACCATTCCAAGAACATAGCTTTCTTTGTTGGGAGGCCAACATATTTATAACTTGTTTAGAAATACATGGTGCCAGATTATCAAAAGCTTTGAAGATGTCTGTGGAAAAGATCGAGGAGTGATCAAAGTGTTTAATAATAAGATTCTAGAGCAATCTCCAGTGAAAAGGTCCATTTTCAAGAAGAAGCAAATTTCGATAATTAATAGTGTCTTGCATAACTTTCATAAATATAGATGCAAAAACATGATGAGAACAACAATTATCTTTCTTTGACATATTATGAGGACAATACAATAGTACAAATGCCCTTTCTCCCTGCTAAGTTGTGGCATTGAGGCACAAAACTGATTCAGGCTACTTTGAATGATACATGTAAACAATGACGCGCAAAAGCAGAATTATTCTAAAGACTATGTACTGTAATCTGCTCAAGACAAACAAAACATGCTTGGATGATTAATAGGAGACTGGGCTGCATTCAGTGAAGCTTTTGTGTAACATACTTTTAATAGTTTTGAAGTTGGACCATGCTTAGCATCAAAAAGAGATACTGCTGCTGACAGAAATTTTCCAAAGTGTATAAATGTTTTCAATGTTTTGTATGTTGCATCACCTGTACTAGAGATTATCTGTATCTTTAAATCTTATTTTTTAAGATTTGAGAACACCTGAAACATACAGGTTTATCATCAGACAAGAATTGTCTGTGATTTTAAATGTTCTCAGCTCAATCCATTCTCCACCACAGCTTCCTTTGATGATATCTCTATTATATAATTGCAATGTGCGTACTGAGGGAAAGGAAGATTACAGAAACTCCAGACATAAGAACAGTTTATAAAAATTTAAATAACTGGGGACTTCCGGTGGCGCCCTCGAGGAGGCAGGTCGCAGGTCGGATCGCTCCCGCCCGAGATGGGCAAACGGACCTTTGTTTACGGACTTTTTAGGTACCTGGCAGCCTGAATCGGTGGAGGAGACGACAGGGAAGAGGCTTTCTTCCCGGGGTATGGGCGGCTGGACCAGAAGCGGTCGAGTGGAGCGGCAAGGATCGAAGCGGGAGCAGCGGGGAACCCAGGCCGGGCGGCCAAGCATGGCGGACGGCGGGGACCGAGGAGCGGAGGCTCACTGGCCAAGGGAGGAGCAGATGGAGTTTTTCAAGAACTGCTTCGCCGAGCTGAGGAGGGACACGCTGGACCCGATGAGAGCGGTGATGGACCGAATGGTCGAGACACAGGCGGCCCAAGGGAAGGCGCTCAGGGAGGTCGAGGCGAAGCTCTCCAGTCAGGAGGGCACGGTAACGGAGCTGGAGCACGAGGTGGAGGAGCTGAACGCCCGTCAGAGAAGGATGCAGGAGCAGCTTGAAGAGCTGGGGAACAGAGCCAGGAGGCAGAATTTAAGAATCGTTGGCCTCCCCGAGGGCTGCGAGGGGTCGGATGTGGGCGCATACGTGACGGGTATGCTTAAGGCGCTGATGGGACCGGAGGCCTTCCCTCGACCCCTGGAGTTGGATGGGGCACATAGAGCCCCCGCAAGGAAGCCCAGGATGGGCGACCGACCGAGGGCCTTGGTGGTCCGCTTTCACCGGCTTGCTGACAGGGAACGTGTGCTGCGATGGGCCAAGGCGGAGGGGAGCAGCAGATGGGAGAACTGCGAGGTGCGCATTTACCAGGACTTGGGACCGGAGCTGGCTAAGAGGCGTGCAGGATTCATCAAGGTAAAGGCAGCCCTCTACAAAAAGGAGGTGAGGTTTGGAATGCTATATCCTGCAAAGCTTTGGGTTACGTTTGAGGAACTCCACTACTACTTTGAGACACCAGAACAGGTTTGGACCTTTATTAAAGACAAGAAGCTGGACTTGAACTAATGGGCACTGAGTTCTTTCAGTGCTGTACAGTGGCGGCGGCCTGTTAACTTAAAGTTGCTCTGACTAGGACTTTTACTAAGAAAAAGAAGCTGGACTGGAACTAAAGGACTCGGGGCTTTCAGACATTTTGTGTGGCGGCGGTTTGTTAAATTATCCTGTACTGTAATGTTTTATCTAAGATTGTTTTCAGCCTGGACAGAGAGTGGGGGTTGGAGGGCGCACTGTTTAGGGTCCTTTGGGGGGATCGCAATGGGGGGGGGGGGGGGGGGGGGGCCTGTGCTTGGTACCTTCTGGTGCGAGATCGGGGCCTCTGATGGGGGGATGGGCTAGGGGCTAGTCACGGGACTTGAAAGGGCTCGGTGGGATACAATTAGGTTAATGGGTCCCTGGTGGGTGGGGGGAGGGCCTGAGCGCTGGGACGGGAGACAGGTAGGCGCCAAGGGCAGGGGTCAGTGTGACTAGCGTAGGTCAGGGGGCACCAGGGAGATCGGAGGGGGGGCGGGGTGAGCTAGGGCCAAGCGCAGGGCTGACCTGGCAGGTCAGGCCTTGGGGAGTAGGGGAGACCAGGCGGAGGGGGGCGGGGAGGGGGAAGAGGGTTAGGGCCACGTTAGCTTAGTGTAGTGGAACACGTGTGGCATGGGTAAACAGAGCTGGCAGGGAAAGTGCCTTATGGAAGGATTTTTGGTTTCAACATTTATTAACATGTTTATTCTTTCCCACTGTTCGTTTTCACTATGTTAAGGCTCTTTGCACAGGGCCATTTTTCGCTTTGTAACTGTTACAAATTTGTGTTAAATAAAAAACTTCAAAAAAAAAAAAAAAAAAATTTAAATAACTGGTTTTAATGTAGTATCTGGAATATTATATTCTCAAAATCTTTTTATTTTCAAAGAACTGCAAACATTTGCAATCGCCAGCACAGACGGAGGTCAGCTGCTTGCTAGTGGAACTCCAACATGAGTTGAATCTCATCACTGTGTGTAACATTTCTCATGGCCTCTTTTGAACAGAGGCACATAGTGCAGTACAGTTTACTATAACCAGCAAGCCTTCTGTCCCTCACCAAAGATGTGCAGGTTGGGTGGATTGGTCATGCTAAATTACCCCTCAGTGACCAAAGATGTGGTTAGGTGGCATTATGGGGTTACTGTGGGCGATTGGACCTAGCATGGGTGCTTTTTCGGAGGTCGGTGCAAACTCGCTGGGCCAAATGGCCTCATTCTGCACTGCAGGGATTATATGAAATGTTTCCTACTCATGCATGTACCATATATGTTTCAAAATGTAATTTGCACATCGGTTAATTGCAGCTGAGCCCTATCCTGTTGTGTAACCAATCAGCTTGGCTGATTTCTCTTCTCTGTAGGTTTTACAAAGAACAAAGAAAATTACAGCACAGGAACAGGCCCTTCGGCCCTCCCAGCCTGCACCGATCCAGATCCTTTATCTAAACCTGTCTCCTATTTTCCAAGGTCTACTTCCCTCTGTTCCTGCCCATTCATATACCTGTGTAGATGCTTCTTAAATGATGCTATCGTGCCCGCCTCTACCACCTGGTAAAGCGTTCCAGGCACCCACCACCCTCTGCGTAAAAAACTTTCCACGCACATCACCCTTAAACTTTCCCCCTCTCACCTTGAAATCGTGACCCCTTGTAACTGACACCCCCACTCTTGGGAAAAGCTTGTTGCTCTCCACCCTGTCCATACCTCTCATAATTTTGTAGACCTCAATCAGGTCCCCCCTCAACCTCCGTCTTTCCAACGAAAACAATACTAATCTACTCAACCTTTCTTCATAGCTAGCACCCTCCACACCAGGCAACATCCTGGTGAACCTCCTCTGCACCCTCTCCAAGGCATCCACATCCTTCTGGTAATGTGGCGACCAGAACTGCACGCAGTATTCCAAATGTGGCCGAACCAAAGTCCTATACAACTGTAACATGACCTGCCAACTCTTGTACTCAATACCCTGTCCGATGAAGGCAAGCATGCTGTATGCCTTCTTGACCACTCTATCAACCTGCGTTTCCACCTTCAGGGTACAATGGACCTGAACTCCCAGATCTCTCTGCACATCAATTTTCCCCAAGACCCTTCCATTGACCATATAGTCCGCTCTTGAATTTGATCTTCCAAAATGCACCACCTCGAATTTGCCTGGATTGAACTCCATCTGCCATTTCTCTGCCCAACTCTCCAATCTATCTATATTTTGTTGTATTCTCTGACAGTCCTCCTCGCTATCTGCAACTCCACCAATCTTAGTATCATCTGCAAACTTGCTAATCAGACCACCTATACCTTCCTCAGGTCATTTATGTAGATCACAAACAACAGTGGTCCGAGCACGGATCCCTGTGGAACACCACTAGTCACCCTTCTCCATTTTGAGACACTCCCTTCCACCACTACTCTCTGTCTCCTGTTGCCCAGCCAGTTCTTTATCCATCTAGCTGGTACACCCTGAACCCCATACGACTTCACTTTTTCCATCAAACTGCCATGAGAAACCTTATCAAACGCCTTACTAAAGTCCATGTATACGACATCTACAGTCCTTCCCTCATCAATTAACTTTGTCACTTCCTCAAAGAATTCTATTAGGTTTGTAAGACATGACCTTCCCTGCACAAAACCATGCTGCCTATCACTGATAAGTCTATTTTCTTCCAGATGTGAATAGATCCTATCCCTCAGTATCTTCTCCAACAGTTTGCCTACCACTGACGTCAAGCTCACAGGTCTATAATTCCCTGGATTATCCCTGCTACCCTTCTTAAACAAAGGGACAACATTAGCAATTCTCCAGTCCTCCGGGACCTCACCCGTGCTCAAGGATGCTGCAAAGATATCTGTTAAGGCCCCAGCTATTTCGACCCTCGCTTCCCTCAGTAACCTGGGATAGATCCCATCCGGTCCTGGGGACTTGTCCACCTTAATGTCTTTTAGAATACCCAAAACTTCCCCCTTCCGTATGACAACTTGACCGAGAGTATTTAAACATCCATCCCTAGCCTCAACATCCGTCTTGTCCCTCTCCTTTGTGAATACCGATGCAAAGTACTCATTAAGAATCTCACCCATTTCCTCTGAGTCCACGCATAAATTCCCTCTTTTGTCTTTAAGTGGGCCAATCCTTTCTCTAGTTACCCTCTTGTTCCTTACATACAAATAAAATGCTTTGGAATTTTCCTTAACCCTGTTAGCCAAAGATATTTCATGACCCCTTTTAGCCCTCGTTATTGCGCGTTTGAGATTCGTCCTACTTTCCCGATATTCCTCCAAAGCTTCATCAGTTTTGAGTTGCCTCGATCCTCTGTATGCTTCCTTTTTCATCTTAGCTAGTCTCACAATTTCACCCGTCATCCATGGTTCCCTAATCTTGCCATTTCTATCTTTCATTTTCACAGGAACATGTCTGTCCTGCACTCTAATCAACCTCTCCTTAAAAGACTTCCACATTTCAAATGTGGATTTACCCTTAAACAGCTGCTCCCAATCCACATTCCCTAGCTCCTGCCGAATTTTGTTATACTCTGCCTTTCCCCAATTTAGTACTCTTCCTTTCGGACCCCTCTTGTCCTTGTCCATGAGTATTCTAAAACTTACGGAATTGTGATCGCTATTCCAAAAGTAATCACCGACTGAAACATCAACCACCTGGCCGGGATCATTCCCCAATACCAGGTCCAGTATGGCCCCTTCCCGAGTTGGACTATTTACATACTGCTCTAAAAAACTCTCCTGGATGCTCCTTACAAACTCTGCTCCATCTACGCCTCCAACACTACACGAATCCCATTCAATGTTGGGGAAGTTAAAATCTCCCATCACAACCACCCTATTGCTCCTAAATTTTTCTATAATCTGGCTGCATGGTCAAGGACAGGAAATGGGGGGCGGCGGGAGAAGAAGGGAGGCTAATATTAGTACCCCAAATGCAGCCCTGCTTCTGTGTGAGCTACCAAGGAATTAAACCAGGTGCCACCATGAATAGCTGTTGGTTTGGGTAATTTTGAATCTGCCAGCAATACTAAGAGGAAGACCAGGCAGGGAGATGTTGATGAACACAGCAGGGTTGGTGGCCTGAACAGCATTTGTTTCAACGCGAGAAGTATAACAGGTAAGGCAGATGAAGAGACTTGGTTGAGGAGGGGACTGGATTGGCAGCCAAACGTTGCAGGATTTAGATGCTTCAGGCAGGATAGAAGGGGATGTAAAGAGGGTGGAGGGTTGCAGTACTGGTTAAGGAGAATATCATAGCTTTACTGAGGGAGGACACCTCAGAGGGCTCATGCAGCGAGGAAATATGGGCAGAGCTCAGGAATAGGAAGGATACACTCATTATGTTGGGAATTTACTACAGGCCTCCCAACAGCCAGTGGGTGATAGAGGAGAAGATATGTAGACAGATTTTGAAAAGATGTGAAAGCAACAGGGTTGCTGGTGGGTGATTTTAACTTCCCCAATAAGGAGCATCCAGGAGGGTTTCTTGGAATAATACGCACATAGTCCCACTAGGGAAGGGATCTGGACCTGGTATTGGAGAATGAGCTTGGCCAGGTGATCAAAGTTTCAGTCTTTTAAATGTCAGTTGATTAGAATTGAGGACTGGCATGTTCCTGTGAAGATGAAGGATAAGTATGTCAAGTTTTGGGAACCTTGGATAATGATGGGTATTGTGAGCTTCGTCAAAAACAAAAAGGAAGCAGTCGTAAAGTCTAGAAGGCTGAGAACAGACAAAGCCCTTGAAGAATATAAAGAAAGTAGGAAGGAACTTAAGCAAGGAGTTAGTAAGGCTAAAAGGGGTCATGAAAAGTCTTTGCCAAACAGGAATAAGGAGAATACCAAAGTATTTTATATGTGTATAAAGAGCAAGAGGGTAGTCAGGGAAAGGATAGGCCTACTCAAGGACAGAGGAGGGGATCTATGCGTGGAGCCAGAGGAAATGGGTGAGGTACTAAATGAGTACTTTGCATCAGTATTCACCAAAGATAAGGACTTGCTGGATGATGAGTCCAGGGGTATATAGATATTCTGGGTCATGTAATCTTAAAAAGCATTAAGGTAGGAAAGTCCCCAGGGCCTGATGGGATCTTCCCAGAATACTGAGGGAGGCAAAGGAGGAAATTTCATGGGCCTTGACAGAAATCTGTCAAATCAATGTCATCCTCATTGGCTACAGGTGAGGTCCCAGAGGATTGGTGAGCAGCCAATGTTGTTCCTTTGTTTAAGAAGGGTGTCAGGGATAATCCAGGAAATTGTAGGCCGGTGAGCCTTACATCAGTGGTATGGAAATTATTGGAAAACATTCTTAGGGACAGGATTTAATCACTTTTGGAAACAAATGGACTTATTAGCAATAGGCAGCATGGGTTTGTGAAGGAGAGGTTGTGTCTCACTAATTTGATTGACTTTTTTGAGGAAGTGACGAAGATGATTGATAAAGGAAGGAAGGGCAGTGGATGGTGTCCACATTGACTTCAGTAAAGGCTTTAACAAGGTTTGTCATGGCAGATTGGTACAAAAGACAAAGTCACACAGGATCAGAGGTGAGCTGACAAGATGCATACAGAATTGGCTTGGTCATAGAAGACAGAGGGTAGTGATGGAAAGCCCTTTTCTGAATGGAAGACTTTGACTGGTGGTGTTTGGCAGAGATGAGTGTTGGGACCTTTGTTGTTCACAGTATATATAAATGATTTGGAGGAAAATGTAACTGAAATGAAATGAAAATCGCTTATTGTCACAAGTAGGCTTCAATGAAGTTACTGTGAAAAGCCCCTAGTCGCAACATTCTGGCGCCTGTTCGGGGAGGCTGGTACAGGAATTGAACTGTGCTGCTGGCCTGCCTTGGTCTGCTTTAAAAGCCAGCGATTTAGTCCAGTGTGCTAATCCAGCTGGTCTGATTAATAAGTTTGCGGACGACACAAAGATTGGTGGAGTTGAAGATAGTGAAGAAGGCTGCCAGAGTAAACACCAGGATATAGATCTGTTAGGGACTTGGACGGAGAAATTACAGGTGGAGTTTAATCCTGACAAATATGAGGTATTGCATTTTGGAAGGTCTAATACAGGTGGGAATTATACTGTAAATGGCAGAACCCTTAAGAGTATTGACAGTCAGAGAGATCTGGGCGTACAGGTCCACAGATTACTGAAAGTGGCAACGCAGATGGATAAGGTAGTCAAGGTGACATACAGCATGCTTGCCTTCATTGGTTGGGGCACTGAGTATAAAAATTGGCACATCATGCTGCTGTGTAGAATCTTAGTTTGACCACATTTGGAATATTACGTACAAGTCTGGAATATTGTAGAAGGCTTTAGTTGAGACAGGCATCTTGATCAACGGAGGCTTAGAGGGTTGAAGGGCAAGTTCCTGTGCTGTACTGTTCTTTGTTCTAATCTGGACTGTTTGCAGAACATACTTTTACTGACTAAACCCCACCCAACCAGCCACACACATGTGCGCGTAAATCTAAGATATTCCTCTTGAAGTGAAATGAAAATCGCTTATTGTCACAAGTAGGCTTCAATGAAGTTACTGTGAAAAACCCCTAGTCGCCACATTCCGACGCCTGTTCGGGGAGACTGGTGCAGGAATGGAATCGTGCTGCTAGCATGCCTTGGTCTGCTTTAAAAGCTAGCGATTTAGCCCAGTGTGCTAAACCAGCCCCATCAGTCTTGTCTGGTATATGGAAGAATATTATATAAAAACATAAATGTCATTCTCTACTCTTAGTTAAAACATAAATGCAATTCTGTACTCTTCTCTTTGTAAGTGAGCCATGTGTATTCAAGCCCAAAGTTAACAAACCAGCTTCTGAAGTGGTCATGGATAATAAGTGGATCATCACATTGCAACATTTCTAGTAGGCATTCACCTGAGATACTGATTGAGAGAGACAAGTTCCATTCACAGCATAAAGCTGTTTGAGGGGGCCCACATCTGGGTTATGTGGTATCTGTTTTGATTGGCCACTGTATTGGCCAATCCCCACAGGGAAGCAGTCAGAAGATAAATTGCCAAGTTCCAAGGAGAAACACAAGGTCCAGGGTCAACTCAGCAATGTCTGGATAGGGAGCCAGAAGAAATAAATGAAAGATCTTCCCAGTTCAAAGCGGGTCAGATTCAGAGAAAAGGTCCAGCAGAAACAGTTGAGTTAGTCCGATAACAAAGTAATATGATGTATTTTATTACATTTTCTATATCACAGGAGAGACTGTAAAATGAATCAACTTAACAATTTGGACTGAAATATATCACCCTGCAGTCCACGTTATGGAAAAGTGGAAAGTACATGTGGAGGATGATTATGGTAACCCGTTCATGTTATATACCCAGGGCACGCCATAAACATTGAGCAAGAAAGGGATGCTCATCATAATAAGGGATGCAAGATCCACTAAAGGGGGAATGCAGTTACACCAGTTCCAAATGAATAGCGCAAGTTTGTTGTCCCTCCTAACCTCCAGTAGCCCAGTCTGTTAAATGATGATACTAGAATAAAACATACTTAGTTTATTTGTACATTTTTTCCCCTTGCATCATTTTGCCAAAAGACTCAGAAAAGAACAAGTCAGACTGCAGAAAGTGGTAAAAATCAGAGGTTAATATCTGTTGTTTAACTTGAAGCTGTCGGGACATTGGGAAGTATTTCACAACTCCAATACCACCAAGCAAATAAAGTAATAGTGTTAATTTCTTGTGCAGCAGCACTCTGAAGTGCATACCCCAGCAGCATTACCGCTCTTTTATTTCAAAGCCAAAACTGCAACAGAGCATTAGTAATAAGGAGTGAAGGACAAAATGCATTTCTGGGTTAAAGGTTAAAGTAAAATGTGAAATGTATGTCTAAATTAGTGACTTGGCTTTCCTTTTAGTGATTTTATGATGTCCAATTGAAGAACACTTTCCCAGCCGAGAACTTTTTTCATTGACCTCTGATCACACTTGTCTCTCCATTGCCTGATCAAAGTTGAACTCTGGTGTTGATCCAGATGTGTGTTTACACTGAACTGACAGAATATGAAACACATGGAAACACATGGTCTTTGAGCCAGCAATATTGCATGCTGTAGTAATGACTACAGATTTACCTTATCCACTGACAAAGTGATTCACTTTGATGCGACTGGTCTACCAGTACTGTACTGATGATAAAACCATACCTGAGATAGTGCCAGCTAGAGTGCATTTATTTCAAGCCTAGGCCTCGCCAGCATATCTTTACCATTAGCTTGAATTGAATGAGTTTTGAATTGTCTTAGTAGTAAGTAGAACTACTTATCATGAGCCTGTCATTTTAAAAAAATCAATAAAAAATAATCAACGGCAGTGACACTGCAATGGTTTCCACTGCATTGGTTGAAATGCATTTCACTCAAGCCAATGGGGAAGACGTATCGCACAGTTGTTAAGAGATGAGTTGGAATAATATTACTGTTCTGGACGATTTTAATTATACACTTATTGATGGGTCAGGGGGAGTAAATGGAGAAAAGAGAATAGAATTCCTAAAATGTGTTCAGGGCCCCTGCCTCAAGCAGTACATGAGTAGGATACATGACCAGAGGCATTGCTGGATCTAAGTAGTTGAAATAGATCAGATAGATGAGCTAAATGTGAGTGAGTGCTTGGGAATATAGTAGTGTTAAGCTCTAATTAAAAAGGGAAACTTGAACACTGGATAATGAAACTTTTTGACAGCTGAGGAACCAAGATGAGGCGAGGTGGAAGCAAAGGTTGGCAAACAGGACTGTACGACAACAGTGGGTGCTCACTTATCTCCCCTGTGTTCATTGACCTGTACCAATACCCTGTTCGGCAAGGCCTTAAACTTAAAATCGTTGTTCTTTTTTCAAAATCACATCATGGCTTTGCTCTCACCATCTCTGTAATCTCCTCCAATATTAAAGCACCCAAGATCTCTGCATTCCGTAAATTCTGGCCTCTTGAACATCTCCAATATCAATAGCTCCACCATAGATGGTTGTCCCTTCAGTTGCTTAGGCTCCAAACTCCAGAATTCCATCCCTAAATCTCCTTGCCTCTTTACCTCTCTTTCTTCATTTGAGATCTTGTTAAAAATATGGCTCTTTGACCATAATGCAAGGTATCTGTATTCCAACTAAAAAAAAATTACGCCAGAGTCACAGATGCAATTCCTTACCTCTATTATGTAAAGCACCACATTTTTGTAAAAGCAGTAAAGGATGCACTTTGTCACTCGGATATAACTCCAGGCTCCGTGGACTAATAAAAGCTTTTCTAAATATGAAAACTAGAAGAAGAAAAAAGCCTTAATTAATATCACAAAGATTTTTGTAAACCACGCTAAAGAGCAAATAATGCACAGGGTGATTAATTCTGCTAAAATTGCTCAGATACTAATATTTTCTCAGGTTTAAAATATCATAGATCAACATATAGCAATTAATATATTTCCTCAATGCAGTAAACCTGGAATTGTTCTACATTAAGAATCTGAGGTTGAATTTTATGTCCCCCTCTTCTCCAGCCAGCTCGGTACATTTTTGGCAGAGGGTGCACTTAAACTATGTTGGGTGGATAGCCCTTTGCCTTCTTGCCTACCTCTGAGCCAGTCCCTATAATATGGAGGTGGGTAAGGAACCCACTAACCCACCAGCCCATAGACCTGTTGAAGCCTTTGTGGCCAATTAATGGCCATTTATGTACATTAATCCACCTTGTTTGGAAAACAAAGGTAGTTTTAAGGGTGTTTCATTTTACGTTTCTGTGCCTGGCAGGGTAAGATCTATGGCCAGATTCATGCTGGACAAAGGTGTTTGTACATGTGGGGGTGGGTTAAGTTCCCATGTGCTTCTATTGTGCTTAGAGGGGGCTACAGTCTGAAGAATAAATAGAAGTAAATTAGTGCTTCACAACAGGAGGCCATTTCCAGAGGGAACGGCTTTCCTTTGTTCTTAGTTTTAATTGGAAGCCAAAGCAGTTGGAGCCAGGTGACTGAGGCGTGAACAGCTCTGAACTCTGCCAGGAGAAGCTAGGCAGGACAAGGGAAATGCAGGTTTCCTAAGGAACAAGATACAGTCCAGATAACCAGTGAATTGGGACAGAAAGATTGTCTAAGAAGTCTGGAGTTAAGTGAACAGAGACCAAGATATTGTTCAGAAGAATTCAAAGAAGATAAACAAAATGTTCTCAGTTAAAAGAGACAATCACAGTCACTAGATTTAAAATGGGACAGCAGACTTCAGAGGTAGATGAAACAATTAATGTTATTTTAATATAGTCTGGGAATCAAGAGTTAAGGAAATAGTGAGTAGTTTGCACAGCAGCCAAGACCAAGAAATCCAAAAGGGGCTGGTGTGAAATCCTGGACTGGATTCACTGCTGAAAATGGAATGGAAGCTTTGTTTGAAAGTATCATTTGTAAAACCTGGATTGGATTACGGAATACAAACCACCAAGGGAAAGCATTATTATGTGCAAGAATTTTAAAGCCTGTTTTTCAGAAGTGGCATTTGGAAACTCTCATGTGACAATCATTTGGGGGAATTCGGAGGAGAAATCCTTGGATATTCATTTGGTTCCAGAGAGGTGTGTGTGTTATCACATTCATCTTGTGTGCTTAAAAGGGACTTTGTGTATTAATGAGACCACTGTAGTTTATGTACAATGTAATATATGTTAATCTTAAAATCTGTGTAATTGTTAAGGGGGAATTAGAAACATGGTATAATAATCCAGCTTTTCATGTTTAAATTTTTTTTACCAACTTTAGTGCAGCAGAAACACACTTCGACTGCATTTGTACAAAGAATTAAAGAGATTTTTGATTTATGGTTAAAAAGGCAAAACACTTAAAGTCTAACCTGTGCTATGGAATAATCAGAAGAGTTAGTTGCTTGCAAGCCTTCATTGCCACTAATCCCCACACCAACGTGTGCAGTCTGAATCATCCCCACGTCATTCGCTCCATCTCCAATAGCCAAGGTGATAGCATTAACATGGTTTTTCACCATGTCGACTATTTCTGATTTTTGCAGAGGAGAAACTCTGAAATGAAATAATATGTAAGTCACTCTGATAGCTTTGGATGTACAGGTTTTTCTGCCTGGTGCACAAGATTCTCATTTCATGTAAC
Organism: Scyliorhinus canicula; assembly: GCF_902713615.1. Classification (NCBI taxonomy): domain Eukaryota; kingdom Metazoa; phylum Chordata; class Chondrichthyes; order Carcharhiniformes; family Scyliorhinidae; genus Scyliorhinus; species Scyliorhinus canicula. Next base: position 50,055,097 of record NC_052159.1, on the reverse strand, counting down.
AAATATAATATGCACCAGCATTTCAATCAGCTGATCAATGATTTGGTAACTGCTCTGGTTAAGGAGATCAGTAATATTCATGGAAGATTGAGCATCGAGTATTCAGCAGTTCGGAAGGGCAAAACCCCAAAATAAGGGGTAGGAACAAATTTTGAATTTGCAATGTCTTTACACATATTGTAAGAAGTCTTACAACACCAGGTTAAAGTCCAACATGTTTGTTTTAAAAAACTAGCTTTCGGAGCACTGCTCCTTCCTCAGGTGAATCTCCACATCATTTACACATATCATCATGGCTGGCTTCATGGTTGGCTTCAGAGGTAAGCAGGGAGATACCTAATTATTGGATGCATTATATGTGTGGGGATGGGGAGAGGACAGAGTGAGGAAATGGAAATGGAAATGGTGGTAAACACTGGAAACTGAAATGTAAATTGAAACAAGATTCCTTTATTTTAGTCTTAAAGCAAGAAGTCACCTGATATAAACTTTTAAAAATACAGCGGTACTGAAGAAAACTGTTAACCCATATCGTCTGAAACAATGGTTAATGTTATGCATAAAATGGTATGAAGGCAGAGCCCAGCATTTTAGAGCAAAAGACAAGGCTGAAAAGTTTCCAAACCTTTTCAGCCAATAGTGCCAAGTGGATGATCGAACTTGGCTTCCTCTCGAGCTCCCCTATATTATAGATGCCAGTCTTCAGCCAATTGGAATCACTCTATGTGAAAAGGTTGAGCACACTGCGTACAACAAAATCTATAGAGCCCTGACAACCCACTTTGGCAGTAATGTTGAAAATGTGCTCCAGAATTAGCCTTGCCCCTAGTCAAGCTGTTCCAAGAAAGCTATAAACATGTAATTTATATAATGTGGAAAATTACACAAAAATGTCCTGTCCACAAAAAGCAGGACAAATTCAATTCCCCCTACTCTCAATCATCAGAAAAGTGGCGGGAGCTGTCGCCGAGGATTCTATCAAGGGGCATTTACTCACCAGTGTTCAGTTTGGAGTCTGCCAGGGCCACTTGGCTCCGGACTCCATTACGGCCTTAATCCAAATGTGGACAAAAGAGTTGGACTCCAGAAGTGGGGTAAAAATTACCCCTCTTGACATCAAGGCAGCATTTTGCTAAGTGTGGTATCAAGGAGCTCTGGCAAAATTGGAGTCCATGAGAATCAGGGACAATTCTCCACTGCCTGGAGTCATATCTAGCCCAGAGGATGCCACCTGTGCTTGTTGTAGACTAATCAGCTCAGCCTCTGGGCATCACTGCAATAGTTCCTCAGGGTAGTGCCCTGGCCCAATCACTATTGGTTGCTTCATCAATCATCGTTCCTCCAAAATAAGGTCAGAAGTGGGGATGTTTGCTGACGATTGTACGCTGTTTAGACCTGTCTGTACCTCTTCAGATAATGAAGCATAATAAAATCCAGGAACTCTCTCCCTAACAGCACTGTGGAAGTACCTATGCAGCAGTTCAAGAAGGTGGCACCAGCATCTGCTCAAGGGCAATTAGGGATGGGCAATAAATACTGGCCTTACCAGGTGATACCCCGAGCCCAAATGAATTTTTTAAAAATGTACCAACAGACATGGTACGGAATGCTGTCAAAAAACAAAAGCAAGCTCATTCCTTGTAAATGGCCATGTTGGCAAGAAATCCAAATGGCAGCCTTCAATTTGTTCTTGAAACAGATAATGGGCGAGATTCTACGTCCTGCCACACCCGTTTTCTGGTGTGGCGCACCCCCACCTGCAGCGGGGTTCTCCGTCCCGGCAGCCAGCCAACGGGGTTTCCCATTGTGGGCACCCCACACCGCCAGGAAATCTGACAACAATCAGAACCATCAAGACATGCAGCCATGGTTCAAGCCTCACGTGAGTTAATTTTCTCTCAACATTTATACTCTGTGATACTAATGCCACCTTGCTCCCTTGCAAGTCAATCTGTTTACCAGCCTGCACCATCCTCGTTTCCTCTGGACACACAGATCTAAATAGTTCAGAGGGAGACATCTTGGAGACGAGCATCGAGAGGTGTCAAAGCTGTCACACGCACCCTCCTCCGGCGCAGATACTCATACCTCAGTGGGATTAACTAGTAGTCAGGATTCTGGCACACTCACTGGTCAGCACCTCACAGCTGAAGATCCACAGCAGGCGGAGGAAGGAATGGCCCAGTGGATCCAGCAGTCAGAGGGATGCCTGAGCCGCTGGCCAATGATGTATCCCTCTGTCCATTCGTCCCAGTGCTGTTGGAAGTGCAAAGGTGGAGTTGCGAGCATCAGGAAGCATCTTACCTTGGACTGCAAGGCCTCCTGGAGGAGTCCCATGTCTTCTGTCCAAGTAGATGGTAGCATCACACAAATGCAACAAGGCTAACATTGCAACTGTGGTGACCACGGAGGAAACCTTGGCGCAGGGCATGCACACCATGGCAGGGGATGTCAGGCCCTTGGTTCAGCTCATGACCTCCATGGCTGAGGGCATGAGTTGCATGGTGCAGGGCTTCCACAGCATGCTGCAGGCACAAGTGGGAATCCATGAGTGCCAATGCCAGAGGATGGTGGGGATCTCACTCCAGCTGCCCCTCTTTCCCATGGAGGAGCCCAGGGACCTCCGGACACCGCAAGGGAAGAGGATTGTCAAGAGCGTAGCCTGGGGCTTCCACACAGCAGACCCTGGGGGTGTCCAACCCATCTGACACCCCCGCCCTGTGAGCGACACACTCCAGACCCGCACATCAAGGAGGCCAACTCTGCAACACACATGCAGTCTGAAATTCGGCATGGTCCTTCATGGTCCAGGCCCCCAGGGGTTGCCCACCAATGTCATCTCAGGCAACAGGATGTGGAAAGCAGCAGACTGCCTCAACCTCAGCTGTGGAATCAGGGGAGACACCTAGACGTAGCAGGAGGGTGGGGAACAATATCACTCTGAGGAAGATGCTCATGTATTTGCTTTGTTTGGCCCCCTTGTTCCACACTGTAACCGATCACTATTTGTCGATGTACCATTTGTCAATGTTCTCTGTTGATTATTCTTTTGACTACTATGTCTGTACTGTATAGGTTCCCTCGGCCGCAGAAAAATACTTTTCACTATACTTCAGTACATGTGACAATAAATCAAATCAAATCAAAGTAAGAAACTATAGGTACCTAATGGGCATGGGTGAACTGTGGCACTAGCTAAGATAGGTCAACATTTCAATAAGGCTCTAGCATTAGAAATCACTTTGTTCACCAGCAGATTCTTCACTTTGTCATTTCATGGTGCCATGCTCCGTAAACTCCCGTGCACACGGCTTCATCCTTATGGAGAGTGAGAATGGCAGTTTTATGTCTCTTCCATCTCCCACACCGATGACACAGTAAACACTGTGCTTCTTCTGGCATGCCCCCCCCCCCCCCCCCCTCCCCCAGAGCCCTCACCTCCTCAAACCCCCACCCATGGAAGGTAACACCCTCCCCTGCAACATCAATTCTCATGCCTCTCGTGTCTGCCACTTTTCTCTAGTGATGAGAATGCCAAGGGCTGACAAAGTGTTGAGAGCCTGCCCACCTCGTACGTAAGGTGGAGAAAATACCAACACCCTTAACCTCAGAGGGGGAAGGAGGAGCTGTGATTTGTCATCCAAAATCTCTGAACCCCATGATAAGTCCATTCATTGGCAGGATGTGTCAGCTCTCTATCAGGCAGGAGTCTCTGTCAGACATATCGCTCAGGATGAGAGGAGCATCACTCTTCCTCAATGCAAGTCACCATCATTCTCCTGTAGCGTGCGGCCAATGGCTTTCGCACCCTGCACATGAATAGGAACCATCATGAGGACATCCCGCAGGCATCACATTCCTGGGTTTCCTGGGTTGATATGAGACCCTTTGGTGGGAGAGCTCTTCACACCCTAGTGTTAGTCATCCCCAAACCAACATGCTATGAGGGTGTCCCTAGCCCTTCACCCCATGTAGCTGGAGAAAATACCAACACCCTTAACCTCAGAGGGAGTAGGAGAAGCGGCATGTCAATGCTGCTGGTCGATTTGCAATCAATAGAATTACCAACTTGACTAGCTCCATGATTCTCCAGAATCATAAACGTAAAGGAAGAGAACATCAAAGTGAGCAATGAGGATGTCTGACGGTGCCCTGATCCTCAGCCCATTGAGCATCTGGGACATCTACCCATGCACTTTTCCCGATGTGAATGCCTTTCCACTCTCTCCCTGCCACACAATAGCTATTTCCACACAGTTGTCCCTCTCAAGTCCACCTGAATTAAGCACTTGGACCCACGAGAGTTTCAGCAGACCCTGACACCATCCAAGAATCTCACAGTCACTCTCAGTGCTGAGCCTATGTTCCCATTCACCTGTTCCCATTCACTTTACAGCTGCCACTCTGGAAGGGCAATCCTTCAGCAGTTATATCACCAGATGCCAGCAAGGAGAACACGGGAAGTGCTGCCTGTACACCAGCTGCCATACAGCTTCAATCTTGGAGGCTCATGGACGTGAAGAGCTGCCAAGGCCTGTGGGTGATCCCAATCCCGCCCCTATGTTCTCTACACTGCCCCCTTTGCGACTGACACCCTGAATGGTAATGACGGCCTGGGCGCTCACACAGATATACCCTTCACAGGTGAGGTCGCCAGCTTCTCGTTCCTCTCCAGCTCTTGTAAATCGCGACAGCGTGAGGTCATTCTGGCAAATGATAAAGTTTCACTGAGTGGGGAAGTTCTGGACGAATTACTCACTAACATATTATAACATATAAAAATTAGGTTTCCTGCCTTCTGCAGCGGATTTCCCAACACTTTGCCAGCGAGGGGCCTGGGAAATTGGAAATCATGATTACGTTGGAGAGAATCGCGTTTTCCGATTCTCGCCTAATTTTCCACCCGCAATGCTGTTTTCATTGAGGAATCTACGACTCTGTATGGCTGCTATTCAATTTCAAGACAGCAATCAAATCAAATTCAAGCAGTCTGGGTTTTTTAAAATGTTTTTTTTCTTTTTTAAATTTAGAGTACCCAATTATTTTTTTTTTCCAATTAAGGGGCAATTTAGCATGGCCAATCCACCCAACCTGCACATTTTTGGGCTATGGGGGTGAAACCAATGCCGTTACGGGGAGAATGTGCAAACTCCACATGGACAGTGACCCAGGGCCAGGATCAAACCCGGGTCCTCAGCGCCGTAGGCAGCAGTGCTAACCACTGCACCAGCATGCCGCCACAAGCAGTATGGGTTGAAAAAACAAAGATTTTCAAACTGTCCAAATCCCAGGATCAAATAACAGCTTCAAATTCCTTAATAGCCATCAAGTATTTATTTCAGTAATCCACTGAATTTGTTTTACTGTTACCAAAACTACCGTTGACAATGACAATTTGTTTCACATTGCAATGTTTCCATTAAGATAGTGATAAGTAATGAAGGAACAATGCCTGAATTTTCTGATGTAGGAATGCACAGGTTCATTCTGACATTGCGCAGGCATAAGCTGTCATCACCTGACTTCCCTTCTTCAGCTGGTCACTCCTGCCAGTACGGTCATGAACAGATGTATTTGCAACAGTTAGGTTGATGAGGACGAGGACCACTAAGTTCACCCCCTCTTACTACCAGTTGCCAACCCTGTTTGCTAGACATATCCTTCAGGACTCAGTCAGTGTGGTCAGTAGTGACGCTACCAACCTACTCACGGTGATGGACGCTAGAGTCTCCAACCCAGACTTCACTCTGTTCCCTTGATACCTTGGTGTTTCTTCCAAGTGGTTTTCAACATGGAGTACTACTGATTTATCAGCTGAAGGAGGGCAATCAGTGACGATCAGCAGAAGATTCCCCTGCCCATGTTTGACCTGATGCCAGGACCTGATGGGGACCAGAGTCAATTTTCTGAGAATTCCAAGTGCCACTCCCTTCTGACCGGTGAGTCTGTCCTGTCAGTGGAACAGGGCATATTCAGGAATGATGCAGGAATCTGGGCATTGGCTCGATTGGCATGATTCAGTGAGTATGACCGTGTCAGGCTGTTCATAGACTCATAGAATTTACAGTGCAGAAGGAGGCCATTCGGCCCATCGGGTCTGCACCGGCCCTTGGAAAGAGCACCCTACCCAAGCCTACACCTCCACCCTATCCCCGTAATTCAGTAACCACACCTAACCTTTTTGGACACTAAGGGCAATTTAACATGCCCAATCCACCTAATCTGCACATCTTGGAAAAGTGGGAGGAAACCGGAGCCCCCGGAGGAAACCCACACAGTCACGAGGAGAACGTGCAGACTTGGCACAGACTCAAGCCGGGAATCGAAGCTGGGACCCTGGAGCTGTGAAGCAACTGTGCTAACCATTGTGCTACTGTGGGATAGCTCTTCCAATTTTGGCACAAATCCCCAGATGTTAGTGAGGACTTTTTGCATGGTCGACTGGCAGTGGATGTGGAGTTGTTTCTGGTGGTTAGGTCAAGCAAAATGTTGAATCCAGTTTTCTTCGCATTCAACTTTTCTGTAACAATTTAATACAACTGAATGGCTTTCTAGGTCATTTCACATTACTGTGAATCGGAAGACATGTGGAGGCCACACTCAGTGAGAGTGGCAGATTTTCCTTCCAGACATTAGTGAATCAGATTAAGATTAGTTTCATGCAGGATTGGCCTCAATTGTAAAGGCCTCCTGGGTCAACCAGCAATCTGAGGGCACACAGATGAAGAATGGTAATTTGGGTAAACTGCTGGTGAAGAATCAATTTCTAAATTTAGCAATGGATCAAACTATCTTGATAAATATGTTTCAATAAAGTTTCATTCCATGGTGGCCTTCGTCATAGAAATTTATAATCATCATGAATTATTCTGGGTTGAACAAAGGATATAGCACAATCTTCATGTTGGCTGAAGAGCAACAATTATACAAGTTACTTGGCTCTGTTTTTAAATCTATTCTGTATTAGCTGTTTTCACCGAAAGACAGAGGTCAAAGAGCCTCTGACTATTGATCTAAAGAATGATAACCAGAACTGGTCCTTTAATTTATGTTGTACACCATCTTGTTCAGATGGAAGAGTGACTCATTGGTACTTATGATATGACATTTAATGTTAAAATTTCATAATTTTTGCCATCTCTGTTTTTGGTTGATGGATAGTTGTGCAGAATAGATTTGTTTCTCTTCAAAGTAATGCATATTCATTTGGCCTGATTGCAAAACCTATAGCTCAATTAACTGTTTAGCAATATCCCTAGAATTCAGAACATGCTTTGTTCTGACATCATACACAACTGAATCCAACATGGAAGATTTGGATACTCATTTCCTGTGCATTTTCTACTGATATCTGGTCATTTTTGTGTCTCCTACAACACCCCCCCCCCCCAACCCCGGTATACTCCTACACTCAGAAATGCTCTCCCTCAACCATTACTCCGCCAGCCATCTCTCTCCGACGGGAAAAGACTCACTAAAAGCTATCTCCTGAATTGGCCTTGAAATTGTGGACATACGTCTCAATATATGGATAGGAACATAGGAAAAATGAGCAGTAAGCAATTCGGCCCATCGAGTCTGCGCCATCATTCAAACTGATCTTGGATGATCATCTAACTCTTATGCCATTTCCCCCACTATCCCCATATCCCTTGATGTCATTAGTATCCAGAAAGTCTGTCAATTTCTGTCCTGTATATGCTCAATGGCTGAACTTCCACAGCCTTCTGTGGTACAGCATTTCAAAGATTCACTACCCTGAGTCTCATCTCACTCTTTAATGTACTGCCCCATATTTGGAGACACTGTTCCCTGCTTTAGACTCACCAACCATGAAAACATCCTATCACATCTACGTCCTCTTAAGAGCTGAATGAGTTTCAATGAGATCATCTCTCATTCTTCGAAACACTGGAGAATACAGTACCAGTTTCTTCAATTTCTCCTCATGAGACAATTCCGCCATGCCAGGGATTAGTCTGGTGAACCTGTTGCTGCACCCCCACCATGGCAAGTACACCCCGGGGGGCAAGAAACCCTTCCGGGGACCAGGGTGCAAATCCCACCAGGGCAGAAGGTGATATTTGAATTCAATAAAAATCTGCAATTAAAAGTTGAATGATGACCATGAAACCACTGTTGATTGTTGTAAAACTCATGTGGTTCACTAATATCTTTTAAGAACATAGAACAGTACAGCACAGAACAGGTCCTTCGGCCCTCAATGTTGTGCTGAGCATTGTCCGAAACCAAGATCAAGCTATCCCACTCCCTGTCATCTGGTGTGCTCCATGTGTCTATCCAATAACCAATTATTATTATTTCTAGTGGTCCAAGGCATTATATCATTATTTACAGTGGCCCCTGGGTAGTACATCACCATTCACAGTGGTCCCTGGGCAGTACATCACCACCCACAGTGGCCCTGGACCGTATATCATTATTTACAGCTTAGGGAAGGAAATCTGCCATCCTTAACGTGTCTGGCCTATTTGTGACTAGACCCACAGCAAATGCCCTCCGAAATAGCTTGGCAAGCCATTCAGTTCAAGGACAATTAGAGATGAGCAACAACTGCTGGCCCAGCCACCAACATCCATATTCCATGAATAAATAGAAAAAAAATCCTTCCTCAGATAAAGAGATCAAAACTGTACACAATTGGCATTTTTTCTATAAAACTCAGACTTGCAAATTAGGAAACAGTGTGAGTCAACGAATCATAGACCAGGAATTTTAGTAGTGATCAACACTTACAATGTCAGCAGCTAAATTTACTTCCTTTTATCTTACAGTAAAGACCCCAACAATACCGAACGTTTAAATAACTATTAATCTTCAGAGAGAAGGATAAAGAGAATTCAAGTACAAATAATAAATTGGAGTGAGCAAATAGAAATAATTCTACAGACCATAACTTCAAAATAGATTTTTTTTAAAAATGTTTTTTATTGAGTTTTCATGTTTCATATCCAACAAATTACAAATTATTAGAGAAAAAAAAAGAAAAAAAAAACACGCAAAAATTAACATATATATTTACAGGTAAGCATCTTCATAATAACAACTGTGGCCGACCCCTTTAGCCGGCATACATATTTTACATTCCCCAATATGGCCGAGGCACATGTTTATAGGCAATTATTTACAGTTTAGTTTTGGGCCTTAGCTAGCCATCAAACCCCCATAACGAACCCTTAGCCCCCCCCCCCACCCGGCTACCTTCCCCCGATTCCCGTCCATTTCCCCCTGATTCCTGGCCACCCGACTGTTCTTCCTCTTGTTCGTTGGCCACAAACAGGTCCCGGAACAATTGCATGAATGGCTCCCACGTTCTGTGGAAGCCGTCGTCCGACCCTCGGATGGCGAATTTGATTTTCTCCATTTGGAGAGATTCCGAGAGGTCGGACAGCCAGTCTGCAGCTCTGGGCGGTGCTGCTGACCGCCAGCCAAACAGGATTCTACGGCGGGCGATCAGGGAGGTAAAGGCAATGGCGTCCGCCTTCCTCCCCAGGAATAGATCTGGCTGGTCTGAAACCCCGAAGACCGCCACTATCGGGCATGGCTCCACCCTCACCCCCACCACTTTGGACATAGCCTCGAAGAAGGCTGTCCAGTACTCCACAAGTCTGGGGCAAGACCAGAACATGTGGGCGTGGTTGGCCGGGCTTCTTTGGCACCGTTCACATCTGTCCTCCACCTCCGGGAAGAACCTACTCATACGGTTTCTTGTTAAGTGGGCTCTATGTACCACTTTTAGTTGCGTCAGGCTGAGCCTTGCGCACGTGGAGGTGGAGTTGACCCTATGCAGTGCTTCGCTCCAGAGTCCCCACCCTATCTCAATTCCCAGGTTGTCCTCCCATTTCATTCTTGTTGCGTCCAGTACGGTGTCGTCCCTTTCTACCAGTCGGTCATACATGTCGCTACAGTTCCCTTTCTCTAGGATACTTGCGTCCAGTAGGTCTTCCAGTAGTGTCAGTCGTGGCGGTTGTGGGTACGTCCTTGTCTCCTTTCGTAGGAAGTTTTTGAGCTGCAGGTACCGTAGCTCGTTCCCCCCGGCTAGCCGAAATTTCTCTGTCAGTTCGTCCACTGTTGCGATCCTGTCGTCTGTGTATAGGTCCCTGACTGTCAGTGTCCCCCCCGTCCTGCCTCCACCTTTTGAAGGTGGCGTCAGTCAGTGCTGGTGTGAACCTATGGTTGTTGCAGATGGGAGCCTTGTCCGACATTTTGGTCAGGCCAAATTGCTGCCGCAGTTGGTTCCAGGATTGGAGGGTGGCTGTCACCACTGGGCTGCTGGAGTGTTTTCTGGGTGGGGATGGGAGTGCTGCCATGGCGAGGGCCCGGAGGGAGGTCCCCATGCAGGAGGCCTCCTCCGCACGCACCCACTCGGCTTCTGGCTCCTGGATCCATCCCCTTACTCGCTCGGCTGTTGCCGCCCAGTGGTAGAATTGTAGATTCGGGAGGGCTAGCCCCCCCTGGATTTTGTTTTTTGTAGGACCTTCTTTGGGATCCTAGCATTTTTACCCCCCCATACGAACGCCATGATAAGTTTGTCCAGCACTTTGAAAAAGGCCTTGGGGATGTAGATCGGAATGGATGTAAACAGGAAGAGGAACCTGGGCAGTACGTTCATTTTGATCGTCTGGACTCTCCCCGCGAGGGAGAGTGGGAGTGTCTTTGCAGGTCCTTTTTAACTTCCTCCGTCAGGCTGGTGAGGTTCCATTTGTGGATCCCTTTCCAGTCATGGGCTATTTGGATCCCCAGGTAGCGGAATTTGTGTCGGGCTTGTTTGAACGGCAGCCCCTTTCGTGCTGCCCACCCCCCCCCCCCCACCCCCCTTGCGGGTGTACTGGGAAGATCTCGCTTTTGCTCATGTTGAGTTTGTAGCCCGAGAAGGCTCCAAACTCTTTCAGGAGCGCGATGATTCCGTCCATGCTGCTTTGTGGGTCCGAGATGTAGAGGAGCAGATCATCTGCATAGAGTGAGACTCGTGCTCTCTGCCTCCCCTTCGGATCCCCCTCCAATTTTTTGCTGCCCTGAGCGCGATTGCTAGCGGTAACTTCAAAATAGATATAATTGGTTTAAATGTACAAACAGATATGGCAGGATTGAGCATGATGTATGCATCATGCATAATGTTGACCTGCTCAGACTCGCGTATCATGCATGGCGAATATAGATGGGTGTGAAGTTTACAATGAATGCACTCTTTGAGCAGAAAGATGAAAATCAACCAGGCACACAGCACGCATTCAGGAAGGAGAAGGTTTTCTGGAGTAAATGTCAAAGAAGATAGTAACACCACAGGTTGCTCAGAGGGAGACTGGAGACCATCCACCGACAGGGCAGGGAACAACAGATTAGGTTAGAAAGGGGTTAATCTGTAGAGATGAATTAGTCTACTTATTTTGAAACCATTAATGTGGACAAAAAAGGATGTTACAGAGAAGGGTAAGCATAAGTGAGTACAAGGCAAGTGGCTATTCATGGGGAAACAATATGGTAAGATGAATAGGTGAATGGTAATTGTTGTAAATTCTGGTGTCGGGGCAGATAGTTACTTTGTAGCTATAATCCCGATTTCAGAACTTTTATTGCGAGGTGCCTGGGTTCAGGAAATCATGAAGTAATTATAAAAGATTCTGGAAAGATGGGCGAACAATCAAGGAAACAGATTATTGAGCATAATCTCCAGGATAATAATCCTGCATTACATTGCCCTAATTAAAGAGAGCAAAATTAGGAATGCCAAATCCTTGGTTGGCAGGGATCCTTTCAGATTCCTGGAGCACCAGGGCCACTTTTGACATCAGGAAAACATGTATAGACAGGTTGGCTTTCATCTAAGTCAGGCAAGCACCAATGTTTGTGTGGAAAGAGTACTAATTGTAGTGGGGAAAGATTTAAACTAGTCAGGTCTGTAGATGGAAAAAATCCACAATGTAGATTAAAAAGTGCATAAAAGGTCAGCTGGGTATAAAGAAAGTCTGGGGACAATTATCCAAATAAGAGTTTTGTACATGAATGAATGTAGAATAAGAAACAAAATGACTGAGTTAGAAGCAGAAATTCAGCTGAAAGGATACGATGCTTGAGAGAGATTTGGCTACAAGCCAGACATGATCACAAGATAAATCGACCAAGCAAAAGAAAGGACATGATAATTGGGAAAGTACAAGTAGCGGTTTGATGAAAAGAAACAATTACAGCAGTAAAAAGAAGGGATTTTAGTAAGGAAGATTAGGCAGTAGAAACATTGTGGGTAGAAATGAAGAAAAGCAAAGAATGCAAGTCTTTTGTAGTTATCTACAGAGCTCCTCACAGTAATGATGTGTTCATCGGGATGTATAAATACAAGATTTGGGAAACATGTAGCAAAAACAATAATATTCTAATGGGCATTTTAAAATGTTCACATATGCTGAAAGCAGAATAGTTCCAGTAGTAAAGGTAGTAAAGGCAATTAACCTCTGGAATTCATTTGGGATATCTGACTGGTACAATGTTTTAAAACCAACAAACATAAAACCAGAATTATGCAATGGAATTAGAATATTTTGCAAATACTGACCATCATATGACTGAATCTAATATATAGATTTGAGAGGGAAAAGGGAGAATCACAGTTTTCATTGTGCAGTTATTGAAGAGCTCTGACTCATGACTCATGGTATGTTAAAAATGAAACCCCGTCAATATACAAATGTGTAATCTGGACTGATCATAAAATTGTGCTTTTACGAGAACTTGGATTATGTCCAAAGTAGCAAAATTGAAAATACGTTTCAATGGAATGGAGATGAATGTGGAGGTTGGGTGGGCTGGGCTCAAATTTGTTCAGTTGGTATGGAGAAGTATAACCTATTCCAGCAGTTAGTTTAGGAAGAGGACTTGTGTGGTGCGGCAAGGGTGAAATGCTATAATGTCACAAAGTGTAGAATAGGAGGCAGTTGCAATTGAGCACAGTGGCGACACTACATGTAGTCTAGCACAATGCTAAAGGGTGGATGGGAATAGTTAACTAACAAGTCTTAGGGTGCACTAACATTACAATCGTAAGACTACTTTCCTTTTTTTTAATGTCTTATGGATAGTTACAAAACCATGAAAATTGATTTCCATCTTTGTGATATCACCCTAATAACTTGACATTCGGTTTTTGGATGAAATATTTTACATAGCTCTTATCTACATTGGGCGCAATTCTCCACCTTGCAATGCCGCAAATGTGAACCGCAATTGAGTGGAGAATTGGGCAACCGGCCAAAACAGAAGTCCGCGCCCGACCGATTCGGGCACCATGCTCTGTTCCTTCGCTGGTGGTGATAACGAGGTTTGCACCCTGTGCCGGCAACAGCATGTAAAACTGGCATTTGTATGTGTTTAAATGTGATTAGCAGATTGGGCACAGTATGTCTTGCGGGCGTGAATTACTTAAAAAAACATTTTTTTTATTGGCATTTGGAGTTAGAAAAACAGACTTACGTGTATAAATGACAATACAACAACAACGCTAATGGTATATAACAAAAATAGAAACAAGACATGAGTCCCTCGTTCTCACCATAACCATGACTGAGACTCCAAAACTAATTTACATTTATACAGTAGAGTTAATTTTTAATGTTTTGATGGGTTCCTACTGGGACTTTACCCATATATGTACAAATATTGTTAGGATCCTTCCCCTTTGTAGTAATCCACGGGAGGCAGGAGTTCCGTCACCACACCAATATTTATTTACAATAACGATATTACAGGAGCAGCTACAAACTGCTGCTAGCAGTCCAGTCAACTTAAGACTGCTCACAAAGCCTACACAGGTGATTATATGGGCTATCATTGAGGGAGCTCATACTCCAATTGGCCAACCAATAAAGCCAATTGGAGTTCATTACACCCCTCCCCCCCAAGGTCCGAGGAATTCCTGCCAGCTGGCATTCCTCTGAGCTTCTTCCTGCTCCTCATGTCTGGGTCTGTCACCTCTGTGTCGTCCGCCGGGTCGTTCTCCGAAGTGGGCGGGGTGTACCTTATAGGTGCCCGTCTTTTCCTTGACGACCTCCTTGAAAGTTGTTCTTCCTCCTCCTCGGGGAGAGAGGTCGCGGCGGCCTCGTCGAGTGTGTCCATCTCCGACTCTGATGACTGGATGACGGGGTCTGGAGAAATTTCTCGGGGCTGGGATGTGGGTATCCTTTCCGTCTGGGCTATCCCAGCTTGAGGCGGTCCTGCTTCGCCTGCCTCCAGGTGTGGTTCCGCTGCCCTTATTTGGTCTAGGTGTTTCTTCAGCACCTTGAAACCTCAGAGGATATGGGCCCTGTTTGGGACTCTACCGTGCCTTTGACCCACGTTGGTCCATTCCCATAATTCTTGACCCAAACCGGTGCTCCCACCTGTAAATGTCTCTGCTGCCGACTATTATCATGCCCCCTGCGTTGGGCCTCCTGTTGTTTCTCCACTTACCCCGTTAAATTTGGGAAAAGGAGACTCAGCCTCATTCGCAGCCGCCTTCCCATTAAGAGTTCAGCTGGCGGTATGCCCGTTGTGGAATGCAGTGTAGTCCTGTAATCAAACAGCCAGCGGGAGAGCTTTGTGTCTATTGACGCTGCTGGCTGCTTCTTGAGTCCCGCTTTAAGTGTCTGGACTGCTCTCTCTGCCAGGCCGTTGGTCGCTGGATGGTAAGGGGCCGTTTTGATGTGACGGACTCCGTTTTCCTTCAGGAATTTTCCAAATTCCCCACTTGTGAATGCCGTTCCGTTGTCCGACACCAATACCTCCGGAAGTCCATGTGTTGCAAACGAGGCCCTGAGCTTTTCAATTGTCGATGCTGTGCTTGCCGTGTTTACCCGGTGGACGTCCAACCATTTGGAGTGGGCGTCCACTATCACGAAAAACATTGAGCCCATGAAAGGGCCGGCGTGGTCAATATGCAGGCGGGTCCACGATCTGCCTGGCCATTCCCACGGGTGCAATGGCGCCGCTGGTGGCACTCTTTGCCCCTGTTGGCACTCCTGGCACCGATGTACCAAGGCTGCTATGTCTGTGTCCAAACCTGGCCACCAAACGTAGCTTCGAGCTAGCATCTTCATTTTAGACACCCCTGGGTGTCCGTGATGTAACTCAGTTAAGATTGCCTGATGGCAGGGCAGCACGGTGGCACAGTGGGTTACCCCTGTTGCCTCACGGCGCCAAGGTCCCAGATTCGATCCTGGCTCTGGGTCACTGTCTGTGTGGAGTTTGCACATTCTCCCCGTGTCTGCGTTGGTTTCACCCCACAACCTAAAAGATGTGCAGGGTAGGTGGATTGGCCACGCTAAATTGCCCCTTAATTGAAAAAAATGAATTGGGCACTCTAAATTTATAAAAAAAAAGATTGCCTGATGGCCCTGAGCTGGGACGATTATCCGGGCTCCCCGTAATAGGATACCGTCTTCTACGGTTATTTGGTCCCTTCTGCTCCAGTATGGGTGCATCTGGGGCTCCACTGGTCTTTCCAGTTCCCCTGTTAGCAGGAAATGCTTCATCTTGGCTAAAATTGGGTCTTTTTGCGTCCACAACCGAATATGTTGTGCGTCTACTGGTAGGGTGTCCAAAAAATTTAGAGTCATTACTGTCTCCTCTACTTTTGGTATTTGCGGCGGAGTGTCCGGGAGGGGAAGTCTGCTCAAAGCATCTGCATTTGCTACTCACGTTCCCGGTCTGTGCTCCAGAACGTATCTATATGCCGCCAGTAGCAACGCCCATCATTGGATTCTAGCTGATGCAATTGGGGGTACTGACTTGTCTTCTTTTAATAACCCTAATAACGGCTTATGGTCCGTCACTATGGTGAATTTCCGCCCGAAAAGATACTGGTGAAATTTTTTTACTGCGAATATCACCGCCAGTCCTTCCTTCTCGATTTGGGCGTACTTCCTCTCAGCCATCGCCAAGGTCCTCGAAGCATAGGCTATTGGCCGTTCTTCCCCATTCCTTCCTCTATGGGCTAAGACGGCTCCTACCCCGTAGGGGGGTGCATCACAAGTGACCACCAACTCCTTCCTTGGGTCATAATGCTCTAGGACATTTTCGGATGACAGCTGTTCCTTAATGTCCCTAAATGCTCGGTTTTGGCGGGTGGGCCATTTCCATTCTTGCCCCTTTTTTAGTAGCTGGTGGAGGGGTTCTAGGATGGATGCACTATTTTCAATCAATTTTCCATAATAGGTTACCAACCCTAGAAATGATCGTAACTCCTGGACCGTGGTGGGAGCTGGGGCTTCTTTTATTGCCCTCACTCTGTCTTCTAATGGATGTAAGCCTGACTCGTCTACTTTATATCCCATCCTCGTCGCCACTGTAGTAATCCACGGGAGGCAGGAGTTCCGTCACCACACCAATATTTATTTACAATAACGATATTACAGGAGCAGCTACAAACATGCTGCTAGCAGTCCAGTCAACCTAAGACTGCTCACAAAGCTTACACAGGTGATTATATGGGCCCCCTCAATGAGCTATCATTGAGGGAGCTCATACTCCAATTGGCCAACCAATAAAGCCAATTGGAGTTCATTACACCCTTGTCGATGGTTGTCTTATTTCATCAGTGGGGAGGCGGTTCCGTTTCCCCCTTGAATTTGAGATTTCAAGGGAGAGTGGGTCCATTTGAATTCCTGGTTTCTCCCCGTGTGGAAGGGGTTGTGTTCCTCCTGTGGGTGGTTCACTTCCCCGTTTTTACTCTGTTCCTCGCGAGCTCCCCACCTGCTAGGTGACCTTCCCTGCCACCCCCATTCCCCAGCTATCTCCCCACAAGCTCTCACCACCCTCCCACACCCTCCTCTGGATCCTCTTACTTCAACTTTTATTTTCTGAGAGCCATTCTGAGACCCTGGGCAGCTACCTCTCTGGAGTTCTGGATGCACTGACACCCTGAAGACCGCCACAGAGGGGCACAGCTCCATCTTTACCCCCACCATCCTGGACATGGCCTTGAAGAAGGCCGTCGAGAATTCTCTTGAGTCTGGGGCAGGATCAGAACATGGGGTCTGGGTGGCCAGGCCCCCTCGACACCACACGCACTTGTCCTCCACCTCCAGGAAGAACGTGCTCATTCACGTCTTGATAGGGTGTGCTCTGTGCACTACCTTGAACAGGAGGAGGTGGAGTTGATTCTGTGCAGCACCTCAATTCAGAGTACTCCCCCTATCTCCATGCCTATTTCCTCCCCCCATTTCTGTCTGGTGATTTCCCAGTGGGGATGCTGATTTCTATAAGTCGTCTGTACATGTCGCCATATTTGTCGTCTCCTAACCAGTCCAACCCTATCATTGTGTCCAGAAATGTGTGTCCAGGTCTCTGGGGAAATGTTTTTGTCTCCTTGCGGAGAAAGTTGCGCAGCTGCAGGTATTTAAGCTTGTTCCCTTTTGGGAGTTCTCTGGAAGTTCCCCCAGGGTTTCCATCTCATCTACGTACATGTCCTCTACTGTCAGCCTCGCTCTGTCCTCCCTCTAAGGGTCAAATGTGGTGTCTATCCTTGCCGGTGCGAACCGGTGGGTGTTCCAGATGGGGGCCCCCCATGGACATCTCACCAAGTTCGAAGTGGCGCCTAAACTGGTTCCATGACCTTAGGGTCACTACCACTGGGCTCCTGGAGTGCGTGTGTGTGGAGGGCTCAGAAAGATGTCCCCATGCAGGAGGCCTCCTCCATTCGGACCCAGTCCCTTAGCCACCTCCTCACCCTTTCCGAGTTGGCTGCCCAGTGGTAGAATAGACCTACGTACTTGAGGAACTCTTCCCACCACCCCCACCCCTCCCCCCCAACCCCCCTCCCCCCAGACGAAGACCACTTATCGACCCTGGTGAAGGAGGATTTGAGGATGAAGATCGGGAGTGAGCGGAATATGAAGAGGAACCCAAGGCAGCACGTTCATTTTAACCGTCTGTATCTTTCTGGCCAGTGAAAGTAGGAGCGAGTCCCATCTTTGCAGATCCCTCTTCACCTCCTCCACTAGCTGAAGAGGTTCCCTTTGTGGAACCTCTTCCAGGTATGGTCGACCGGGATCTCCAGATACCTGAACTTGGTCTTGGTTACTTTAAACGGCAGTTCTTTCACTCCGTTCTTCCCTCTTGGGGGTTTACCGGGAAGATTTTGCTCTTTCCCAAGTTGAGTTTGTAATCTGAGAAGGTGCCAAACTCCCTAAGGTGTCGGGTTATCTTTCCCATACTGGCTAGGGGGTTCGACACATTGAGGAGCAGGCTATCCGCATAGAGTGCCCTCTCTCTGAATGTCCGTCCACCAATCTGCCGATCTAAGGGCGATAGCCAACGGCTTGATTGCCAATGTTAACAGGAGGGGAGGAGCGGGCACCCCTGCCTTGTTCCCCTGTGCAGCCAGAAGTATTCGGAGCTGGTTGCGTTTTTCCACACGCTAGCTATAGGGGTGCTGTACAGGAGTTTCACCCATGTGGTGAATCCCACTCCGAACCCAAACCATTGAAGCACTTCCATGAGGTAGCGACATTCTTCTCGCTCGAGGCTTTCTCAGCGTTCAGGGAGACGATCGTCTCTGGTTTCCTCTCCCCGGATGGGGTCATAATTAGATTCAACAGGCGTCTGATGTTCGCTGTTAGCTGTCTGCCTTTATCAAACACGGTCTTATCTTCCGCAATCACTTGTGGCAGGTAACTCTCCAATCGCCTGTCCAGTGCTTTCGTATCAGTATTTAAGAGAGAAATGGTTCTGTATGATACACACTCTGTCAGGTCTTTGTCCTTTTTGTCAATGAGATCGAGCCTGGGCCAGCATGGGCAGCAAGGCGTCCTTCGACAGTGAGTCACTGAATATCTCCTGCAGGTGCAGAGCCAGCGTTGCTTAGAATTTTTTGTGAATGTCTATCGGGTCCCATTTGTTTCCGGCGCTTTCCGCATTTGCATGGAGCTGATGCGCTCTATGATTTCGCCCAGTCCTAGCGGTACTTCCAGTACTTGTTTCCTGTCCTCCCCACCACCAGTATATCCAGTCTGTCAAGGAACTGTTCCATCCCCGAGACCCCCTCCGGGGGCTCGGAGGTGTACAGCCCTCAGCAAAAGTTGGGCCTGTCCCTTCTCCAAGCACATGTCAATGAGGTGTGTGGTCAGAGATTATAATCACTGAGTATTCCACCTTCCTTACCACTGGAAACACCCTCTTCCCTACCACAAAAAGTCTATCCGTGGGCAGGCCTCATGCACGTGGGAGAAGTAGGCCTTATGCATGCAGGAGGGGCGGCAAATTATCTGCTCCATAAAGGCATTCAATTCTCGTTCCATACCCGATACGTTATCTGTCCTGGGGTTGATTCTGTCTAATTTTTGGTTCTGTGCATAGTTAAAGGTGCCCCACCCATAGCTTGGCAGGGTAAAGCATGCCAAACCGTACTTTACTTCTGTACAGGGCGGATTTGGCGCTGTTAAATTCAGCCCGGCATTTGTACCAAGACATTGGGACAGACCTGGTCAAGTGGATGGAATGTCCTTCCCACTTGCACCATCTCGGGCCTTTTGCCCACCTCAGGATCCGCTCCTTGTCCTGGTACTTGTGAATCCTCATGATTATTGCCTGCAGTGGCTTCCCGGCTTCAGGGTCTTAATCAAGCTTGCCACCTCAGCTTTGAGTGCCGCGATACGGTCTCCTTGGCCCGTGGCGACCTTCTCGAGGTCTCTTGCCGTTGTTTCTTGGGCCTCAAGCCGCCGCTCCATCTTGGCCATTGCTTCCCTCATGGGGGCCATCGCAGCCTCCACTGCTGTCTTGACAGCTGCTAGAAGGTCTTTCTTCAGCTCCTCCCTGTATTTTTGAAGCTCGGAGGAGATGAAGCCTGTAAGCTTGTCCATCAGCGCCAGGGTCTGCGCTGAGAACTCTGTGGGGTCAGCTCTTCCCGGTTCCATGCTACCTCGTCTGGCTGTCTGTTCCGTGGCAGAGGTTTCCCTCCCCTCATCCTTGCTGGCCTTTTGACTGGGCAGCTGACTTTTCCAATTTTCTTCCCCTCTTTTACTTGGTGATGCGGTTTGGGAGGGTTAGGCTGGGGATTGTAAATATTTTTGGCGCCCGTTTGCAGAGTTAAAAGATCATAATCAAGGATTTCATGCGACCGCTCAGCTCATGACCGCCACTGAAAGTCCTGGGCGTGAATTACTACAAGTATTGAGAAATGTAGACTGGACGCCATGACTGCGGAGGGAAGAGCAGGAGGCTAAAAAACACTGAAACATCGTTCAAAAATGTCAGGCTTGCTGGGGGATGGCTGCCTGGGCCAGAGGCAGTAGTGGGTAGTGACTTGGTGCCAAGTCTGTGGACTTGGGGTGTCCCCCTCGGAATCGTAGTAGCCTGGCTCAGACCACCATTGCTGCAGTCTGTCTTTTAAATGCTGTGGTGAATGTGATTCACACCGGATTGTAATCTATACATACATGTCTGTATTGTAAGTGCAGTTACACTACCTGTCCTCCAGGGGGAGTAGCTCTGGGAATGCTCGAGTTCTATGGGGGCTTATCCCTTGGCTCTGCCCAGGACTCCTCCCCGCAAGCTGCTGTATAAATGTCACTGCCACATGGTCAGCCGGCCAGTTCACTGTAAGTTCAATGGCTAACCGGCTGCTTCTGTTGTGAGTATATTAAAACCGCTATTCTAATCCTACAAGCACGTGTCTGTAGAATTGTTGGTTCCAACAATTTAATATACTCAGGAAACAGTCGAAGAAATCATGGAAGCAGCCCTCAAGCCCGGACGCCTAGAACTCGACCCGCAGGATGCAGAGGCTAAGGAAATTTTCTTCCACTGGCTGAGATGTTTTAAAGCCTACCTGGCAGAAGCCAGCACCGCCGGAACAATGGAGGAACAAAAACTCAGCCTACTGCACGCGAGGGTAAGCTACAGAATCTCCACACAGCTAAATCCGGCCGGTTCTTACATCGCAGCACTGGCAATATTGGACAAAATGTACGTTAGGCCCATTAACGAGGTTTATGCACGCCACGTGTTTACGACCCGCCGTCAGCGGCCTACAGAAACGCTAACCGAGTTTGTAAGGGAATTGAACAATCTGTCCAATGACTGTAATTATCAAACCGTTACCGCGGCTGAACATAGGGAGCTTGCTGTGCTGGACGTTTTCGTGGCGGGCCTTAGGTCTAACTATGTGCGCCAAAGACTGCTAGAAAAGGGGGCCCAGGACTTAGACACTACTATGGAGGCTGCTACCACTAAGGAAGTTTCCTTCCGCAGCCTCACCTCATTTCCCGCGGACCCCGCGACCTCATCGTGGACCCCCGACCAAAAGTCCCCCCCGAGCCTGTGCCGCACGGCCCCCCAGCTACCGCGCTGCCAAAGCCAGTTACTCAGCTGCTCCAGCCAGCTACTCAGCTGCTCCAGCCAGTTACTCTGCTGCCCCAGTCAGCTACTCGGCTGCTTCAGCCTGCCATTTCTGTGGCCAAAGCCAGCACCCACGGCAGCACTGTCCGGCCCTTAACGCGACCTGCAGCAGCTGCGGGCGAATAGGACACTATGCCAGATTGTGTCTGGCGAAGAAAGCCCCAACCTCTAACCCTCCCACGGCTCAAAGCACTCGTTCCCTGAATTCACAGGCCTGCAGGCCCCGAAATACTGCAACCTGTATGCCGACTCTGCCCCCACCCGACATGTGCGACTCATGGGGCGGCCATCTTGGCAATCCTCCTCCATGCGGCCGGCCATGTGCGACTCATAGGGGCAGCCATCTTGGCAATCCTCCTCCATGCGGCCGGCCATGTGCGACTCATGGGGGCGGCCATCTTGGGATCCATCCCATTCAAACTCTGAAACTCACCTCGACGACTACGAACTCAGAGGGCAGTCATCACGGGGCCACTCCAGCACAGCTGATCGAGCCGCCGACTACCCGCAACTCAGCTCAGTCACCCTGGAACAATCCCGCCCCAGCCACCTACGAAGTTCGATGGCAGAGGTCCAGATCAACGGGTACAGCACGCCATGCCTCTTTGACTCCGGGAGCATTATACACCCAGAGCTGGTAAGACGCTGTTCGCTTTCTATTTTTCCGGTGAGCCAAACTATTGCCCTCGCTTCGGGCTCCCACTCAGTCCAAATCCAAGGACGCACCGTTGCTACGCTCACAATTCGAGGCGCTAGCTATTCTAAATTTAAACTTTATGTCCTGCCCGACCTCTGCGCGCCACTCTTATTAGGCCTGGATTTCCAGTGCAACCTCAAGAGCCTCACCCTCAGCGGGCCCCTGCCCCCACTCACTATCTGCAGCCTAACCACGCTGCGCATCTCCCCCCCCCCCCCTCCGCTCTTCGCCAATCTCACTCCAGATTGCAAGCCAGTAGCTACTCGCAGCAGGCGATACAGCCTACAGGATAGGGTCTTTATCCGATCGGAGGTCCGACGGCTGCTCAGTGAGGGGATCATAGAGGCCAGTAATAGTCCCTGGAGAGCTTAGGTGGTGGTCGTCAAGACCGGGGAAAAATTTTGGATGGTCGTCGACTATAGCCAGACCATAAATCGCTTTACGCTCCTAGACGCGTATCCCCTCCCCAGAATTGCAGACAAGGTTAATCAGATCGCCCGATATCGGCTATTTTCCACGGTGGATCTGAAGTCTGCATACCACCAGCTCCCAATCCGCCCGGAGGGCCGCCACTACACGGCATTCGAGGCCGATGGCTGCCTCTTCCATTTCCTCCGGGTCCCTTTCGGCGTCACTAATGGGGTTTCTGTGTTTAAACGAGCAATGGACCGAATGGTAGACCAGTGCGGGCTGCGGGCCACGTTTCCGTATCTGGACAATGTTACCATCTGCGGCTATGACCAGCAGGACCACGATCCCAACCTCCACCGTTTTCTCCAAACGGCACAGAAATTAAATCTCACTGATAACAAGGAGAAATGCGTTTTCCGCACTAACAGACTGGCCATCCTCGGCTACGTCGTGGAGAACGGAGTCCTGGGCCCAGACCCGGACCGCATGCACCCCCTCTTAGAACCCCCCCCTCCCTCATTGCCCCAAGGCCCTCAAACGGTGCTTGGGGTTCTTCTCATACTACGCCCAGTAGGTCCCTCAATATGCGGTCAAAGCCCGCCCACTCTTTAAGGCCACATGATTTCCCCTGTCAGCTGAGGTCAGCTGCATCAAGAAGGACATCGCCAAAGCAGCCATGCGGGCGGTGGATGAATCCACTCCCTTTCAGGTTGAGAGCGACACCTCAGAGGTAGCTCTAGTAGCCACTTTAAATCAGGCAGGGAGGCCCATTGCATTTTTCTTCTGTACCCTATCCGCTTCAGAACTCCGACACTCCTCAGTCGAGAAGGAAGCACAAGCCATCGTGGAGGCTGTTCGTCACTGGAGGCACTACCTCGCAGGTAGGAGGTTCACCCTCATCACCGACCAACGATCGGTTGCCTTTATGTTTGACAACTCGCAAAGGGGCAAAATAAAAAATGATAAAATCCTCCGGTGGAGGATCGAACTCTCCACCTATAGTTACGATATTAAATATCGACCGGGGAAGCTCAACGAGCCCTCGGATGCCCTATCCCGCGGGACATGCGCCAGCGCGCAGATCAGCCGTCTGAAAGCCATCCACGTGGACCTCTGCCATCCAGGGGTCACCCGGCTCGCCCACTACATCAGAGCCCGCAACCTGCCTTTCTCCAACGAGGAGGTAAAAGCGGTCACCAGGGACTGCCCGATCTGTGCAGAGTGCAAACCGCACTTCTATAGACCAGACAGGTCCCACCTGGTCAAGGCTTCTAGGCCCTTTGAACGCCTTGCGATCGATTTCAAAGGGCCACTCCCCTCCACTAACAAGAACATTTATTTCCTCAACATCATCGACGAGTTCTCCCGATTCCCTTTTGCCATTCCATGCCCTGATATGACCTCCCACACAGTCATTAGGGCCCTGCATAGTGTCTTCACCCTGTTTGGTTTCCCCAGCTACGTGCACAGCGACCGGGGTTCGTCCTTTATGAGCAACGAGCTGCATCAGTACCTGCTCGACAAGGGCATCGCCTCGAGCAGGACTACCAGTTACAACCCCGGGGGAACGGGCAGGTGGAGAGGGAGAATGCGACGGTCTGGAAGACCGTCCTGCTGACCCTCCGGTCTAGAAAACTCCAAGTCTCCCAGTGGCAAGAAGACCTCCCAGACGCGCTCCACGCAATCAGATCCCTCCTCTGTACAGCTACAAATCAAACCCCTCACGAGCGACTCTTCATTTTATCTAGGGGCACTACCACGGGAGTCTCACTTCCAGCGTGGCTGAGGACACCAGGCCCGGTCCTCCTGAGGAAGCACGTCAGGGGGCACAAAACTGACCCCCTTGTTGAAAAAGTGCACCTCCTCCATTCCAACCCCCAGTACGCATTCGTGGAGTTCCCGGACGGTCGCCAGGACACAGTATCCCTTTGGGACCTGGCACCCGCTGGATCCAGCCCCCCTACCCCTGCTGAGGAACCCCTTACCCCGTTCCCTCTGCTGCCGCCCCCTCGCGCCCCCGATTCCGCAAGCTCACCCCACCGGTTCCACGAGCCAGAACCAGCCTGCCCCCACGCCCCCAGTCTCCGGTCGAGCCAGAGGTGTATAAAGTTCAGACGGGACCCGCCCCGGAGTCTGCCATCGTACCCCAGCTCTCAACACCCACCCAGCCACCGCAAGAGGCTGCAACCCCGGTGCTCCGCAGATTGAAAAGAACAATTCATCCATCGGACAGACTAAATCTGTGAGCCACCACCCCCACTGGACTCGATTTTTTTCGCAGGGGGTGAATGTGGTGAATGTGATTCACACCGGATTGTAATCTATACATACATGTCTGTATTGTAAGTGCAGTTACACTACCTGTCCTCCAGGGGGAGTAGCTCTGGGAATGCTCGAGTTCTATGGGGGCTTATCCCTTGGCTCTGCCCAGGACTCCTCCCCCGCAAGCTGCTGTATAAATGTCACTGCCACATGGTCAGCCTGCCAGTTCACTGTAAGTTCAATGGCTAACTGGCTGCGTCTGTTGTGAGTATATGAAAACCGCTAATCTAATCCTACAAGCACGTGTCCGTAGAATTGTTGGTTCCAACAAACGCACTCTTTTTGTGCTACCTACAGGCTCCTGGCTGCTCACACTGCTGAGTGCTGCCTGTATCCACTGAATGCTCAGAGGGCCTCTGGTCATCTGGGAGACCACCCAGGCTGCCACTCTGGTAACCCTTATACCCCAGCCAAGCTCACTCAGGAGCCCGCCAGGTGTTGGCACTGTCTCATTGCAAAGGAAGCAGGGGATCAGCGAAGCTCACTCCAACCAGAGGGTACCTCCACAATGGCCTTTGGTTCTCTGCCCCTCTGAAGGCAGAGGGCTCACCAGTGACCGCCATCTCTCCGGATCGCCAGCTATCTCCTACTGGTGAGACTGGCAGCGCTGACTGCCACTGCCACCACCGAAGCAGTGTTCAGAAGGGCAGGTTTGAGCCTGTGATCCACACTAGGGAAGAGGGTGTCCCTCCACTCCTCACTGTGGGTCCACCTAGGACTCCCAACCTCGGGGGGGGCAGGTTTTCTATGAGCCACCTTGGTGGCTGCAGTGAGTGTGTGGTAAGTGGAGCACTTAAAAACGGCTCTGGTTGCCAGGCTCTTTAACACTAACTCCGGCCCCAGTGGTTAGAATTCAGCAGAGTGCAGGCCCACTAGCATGCCCTGAATTGCTCCACAAATAGCGCCCCCAACAGGAACGTGAAATGCATGCAATTCAGTCCCGGTGTCAACATTTAATTCTGCATTTGGGAGACTTTGCCCATTACCAATTCTGTCTTTCCATTTGAGATCAGCTTAAATGGGAAATTCAAACCAAGACTTAATGTCTCAATTACATGCCATCAGGTCACAGGGTGAGCTACCATGGATTTTTGCAGTCTGGTACAAACACATCACATAATTTTAGTGAACAATTTTCTTCCAACATCTTTCCTTATCTTTTTTATTTCACAAATGTATCAGAATATACCCCCAGAAAATAAATACCAACAAACAGAATTTAACAAATCTTTTTCAATATTCAGTCAACATTTTATAGCACGTTAAAACAAAATTACAAACATCTAAACTAATGTTATGTGACTTCTGGATTCTGAAATGACACATTATTCAGCAGCAGCTCCAAGAACCTTTCAATATTGTAAAAATGAACACAGTGTTTTGTGGATTGAAGTCAGTATTGACTTGCAAGCTTCAGTGTGCAATGGCCCAAAGCTGCTGGCCTCATTTCAATTTCAGAACTTTATTATGCAACTCTTCTCATGTCCTGAATTTTCCTCACGTTTTCAGTCAATTAAAAATCTGCAATTATGGTCTGATGCATGCTTATTATTTAACCATCACATCATAGACCCTTACATAAGAAATATTGTTGTTTTCGGCAGGATACATGTAAAATAGGAAACTCAAAAGTAATTGAAACCCAAAGGATCACAACTTAAGAAACAACCTTTTGTATTGGCTTATATCATTAGGGTAAACTCAATCTCAGAATTGTTACAGTGCAGGTGTCAGCCATTTGGTCCATCAATGTCTGTACCGACTCTCTGAATGGGCAATTTAGTTAGTGTTTTTTTGTGGTAAATTAGGAAATTGAATGATATCATGTTATTATAAACAATGACTCGAATCAAGAGATGACAGTGAGGTGTCCAATGACTCATACAATACGTTTCCGCCCCGTGGCCAGTCTGGACAGACTGACCAGTCACGTAATACGTACAAACAGGACACACCCAGAGTTACGTTCAAACAAGACAGGGATTCTAGGCCCTCCCAGCCGTCCGCACGTAGGGACGCACGCAATGACGACAATGGCATGAATGAAATGTTTAACAGCTTAATTCCAGCTCAAAGACGTTCTCTGTTTGATTCGTCAAAAAACTAATGGACCCCACTCTTGATGATTCTTTTCATATTTCTTTACATGCACTTCTGGAACAGAAAAAGGATGGACTATATATTTTGCTGAGAGTGGGAGGTTTTCATATCGTTTTTCATACTCAAAACAGTGCTGCTTTATTTCCCCTAAATGCAGGAAAAATTAATGCTTTTGCAGCAGGAGGAGATTCTTTTACACTCCGAGAGACTGATCCAATGCGGTTAGAATTTGGACCACATCAATTGATGGCATCAATTTGGGCAGATCCGGTTACACAAGCACTTCTAGGTATGGACATCTTATCTCAACAAAATTCTTCACTTAATTTCAATAATGGAAGAATCACCTTGTCCATCAGACATATCAAAAAGAACGAGATACAAAATCACCCAATTTGGGCCAATGACAAAATGATTGTGGCCTCTTAAAAATGGAACCAGTCACCTTCACTGGATTTGCACCACCTTGTACCAAACAATACCCCCATTAACAAAACTTCAATTCAAGGCATTCTAACTATAATAAAACAACTTGAGGAAAGGGGAATCTTAGTTCGCATTCACAGCTCATCAAACAGCCCTGTATAGCCTTTCACAAAGGCTAATGGCACATGGCGCCTGACTATGACTATAGAAAAGCAAATCAATTCATTGTCAGAAAAGCTCCTTTAGTGGCAGACCCATTTACCACCTTTAACTCCTTAACACCTGACCTGCAATGGTTTTCAGTCATTGACATGGCAAATGGTTTCTGGTCAGTACCACTAGCTAAGGATGTACAACCATGGTTTGCTTTTACCGTCAATCAACAACAGTACACATGGACTAGACTACCGCAAGGTTTTCACAATAGCCCAACTGTTTACCACATGGCTCTACAGAACCATCTCAGGCAACTGCCTGATCTGCCTTCCACCATTATCCAGTATGTAGATGACATTCTGATAGCCGTCATCAATAAAGATGATCACAAAAAAGATCTACATGTGGTGTTGAACCACCTCAGTGATAATGGACACAAAGCTAGCTTTGCCAAAGCACAACTTTCCCAAGAAGAAGTTGTCTACTTTGGTCAGAAAATATCCAAAGGCAAAAAGGAACTTACTCAGGACAGAACGGCTGCCATCAAAGCCGCTAAAGAACCCTCAACTGTTCAGGAAGTGAGATTTTTTTGGGACTGTGTAATTTTAACAGAAATTGGATCGATTCTTACACTCAGTTAGCACAGCCATTGAATGATCTTTTAAAAGAAACCAGTAAATCAAAAGTCACAGTTAAACTCGATTTAGAACAAAATGAATCATTCTTCAATTTGAGAAAGGCCCTGTGTTCAGCACCAGCTATAGGTATTCCAAACAACAGAAAACCTTTTACCATGTTTGTTCATGAAAAAGATACATGACTGCAGTACTAGCCCAAGAACATGGTGTTCAGTTAAGACCAGTTGGATACTACTCCATTAAACTTGGCAATGTGGTATTGGCATTTGGCAGCTGTTTACGAGCCATGGAAGCCACATGTCGAGCTGTAATGGCAACCTCAGGCCTTGTCCTAAACCAAAAGTCAACCATTAAATGTCCACATTCAGTCCATTCTCTACTATGAACAGAGTATCACAGGTTACATCAGCTGGATGGACCAGATGGACAGCAGTTTTGGAAGCACCCAACCTATATTCTGACAGAGCCACTCCTGTAAACCCATCATCTTTGCTCCCGCTTCCCGAGGAACAAAAGGGAGGAGAGGGAGAAGGGCATGACTGTGTGAAAATAATAGAGGAAATGAAAGAAGTACGCTTTGTAGAAGAAGAGCCACTACAGAACCCAGATTTAGTCCTATTCACAGATGGTTCCTCTTTTATTGACAAGGGTATCAGAAAAGCTGGGTGGGCAGTCACAAGCCCATACGAAGTAATAGCAGAAGGAAGTTTGCCCTCCGGTACATCAGCTCAGCAGGCCGAACTAAAAGCACTAACAGAAGCATGTCATGTGGCAAGAGATAAAACTGCTAACATCTATATTGAATCCAGATATGGTTTTGGAGTAGCACATGATTTTGGCCATCTGGGGAGAAAAAGCGGATTTCTCGCAACAGCAGGTACACCTATCTGAAAATGAAAAAATGAAACGAAAATCGCTTATTGTCACGAGTAGGCTTCAATGAAGTTACTGTGAAAAGCCCCTAGTTGCCACATTCCGGCGCCTGTTCGGGGAGGCTGTTACGGGAATTGAACCGTGCTGCTGGCCTGCCTTGGCCTGCTTTCCAAAGCCAGCGATTTAGCCCAGTGTGCTAAACAGCCCCTGAAATGGAAAGGAAGTACGAGATCTTCTCGAAGCTGTGGCCCTACCAAAAGAAGTATCAGTTCTAAAATGTAGAGCCCATACTCATGAGAACACTATGGAAGCAAGAGGAAATGCTCTTGTGGACCAAGCAGCAAGGGAAGCTGCCTCTCAATGGCATAAGGAATTCAATCACATTTACAAATTGGGAGTAACCAGCTTATGACAGGATTTACGTGAAATGCAACATGATTGTACAAAGGAAGAAAAATGGACATGGTTAGAATCAGGTATTCAGCTGCATGATGACAATATTTGGAGACCAGTTCAAACTGATAAACCAGTGGCACCACAATCACTAATGCCCTTCTTAGCTCAACAAAGTCATTAATGGGGATATCTATCACCTCAACAAATGATGGATCAATTCCATAGAAGTTGGTGTGGTAAAGGATTCAAAAAACATGCACAATTAGTATCAAACCGTTGTGTAACCTGCCAAAAGGATAACTTGAGACCTATAACATCAATGCCTCAATTAAGAGCTCCTGCAGGATCGTTTCAGGATATACAGGTACATTACATCACCCTTCCTAAATGCCAAAAGTACAATGACGTCCTTGTAATAGTGGATAAATTCTCTAGATGGGTGGAAGCTGCTCCAGCTAGAAGAGCGACAGCTGCCCATACAGCCAAAGTGCTATGCAAAGACTTTATCCCCAGATGGGGAGTACCAGCTAGCATTGACTCAGACAATGGAACCCACTTTACAGGTGCTGTTTGTAAACGATTAAACATTGACTGGAATTTACACTGTCCTTATCATCCACAATCATCAGGACAAGTGGAACGTATGAAACGAACTTTGAAAGAAAGTCTAAATACAACCAGGAAGGCATGAATTGGGTCCAAGCCTTGCCAATAGTAGTGTGCAGTATTAGAGCAACACCAAACAGAACAACAGGCCTAAGTCCATTTGAAATCATCACAGGCAGACCAATGTCTATGTCAGGAACTACTAATTTGCGGAAAGCAGACTGCCATTTAATGAGTGATACTTTGCTGACTTACTGTCAAAATCTAACAAATGCTGTTAGTTCTGCCTCTCAACAGGTGTTAGCTGCATTGGGAGATCCTCCAGAAGGTGGGCACAACCTAGTGCCCGGTGAAGAGGTTTACGTTAAAAAACTACAGAAAGAACCCCTAGGATCGAAGTGGGAAGGACCATTTGTAATCCTTCTCACCACCCAATCCGCTGTAAAGTTAAAAGGAAAGAAAAGTTGGATCCACACATCACATGTGAAGCGCGCGTATAAGTATTAAGATCTGTAAAATGTTTACCGTAATATTCATTTTTAGTTATTTGATTGGCTTTGTAAATGTTGTATCAGAACTGAATGAGAACACATTCCTGACACATCTAAGATATATGCTAAACATTTCAACATTTCTAATTGTTGGATATGCATTGCAACCCCTACTAACTCAGGAGAAGGTATTCGCTTAACTATCCCCTTTAATGCTTCAAAAACAGCAGAATGGTACATCTATCAAAGTGTCCCTTGCTCTGTAGTGGTCCGTTCTGGAGCATATTCATGTGAAAAAGGAAGGTACAAGATTTATTTAAATAAATTTTTTAACTTTTAGAAATCTGCAGACTATCCACTAAACACCTTTTCGGGATGGCAACAACTTAAATATAACCCTAACAAAAATCCTAAATATATTAGCCTTCCAACTAATATTCAACAAAAAGGATCAATATGCCTCACTAGTAATCACTCGAAAGGGAAGAAATGGGTAGTAGTGTTTGTACTAATTATTTGAATGTTAACACAGCTTATAAATGTACGCAAAATTTATTAGAAAGAACGGAACCATCCTCAACAATAACAGGCATATATAACATCACAAATAATAAAACATTCTCAGATCACTGGTACTTAGAAGATATTTACTTATACTCTGCTTACAATGGAACTTATTTTATTTGTAATGACAAAGCATATTCCTGGCTCCCAAAATACTGGTCAGGATCTTGCTATTTAGGATACATAGTACCTGCCATCTGTCATCTCCCTAATGTTTCAACCACTCAAAGAAATAAACGTGCTATAACTTTACGAGACACTATTTATGCTAAACTTATTCCTTTTTATTGGGAGACAAGGGTTGCTGATGAATTAAATAAAACAACAACCATCATGCAAAAAGTAACCGATTACACCACCACTGCCCTAGATAAAATTTCTGACGAAACGCGAGCAATTCGAACCGTGGCGTTACAAAATCGAATGGCACTTGACTATGTGCGAACCGAAAAATGTGGCACCTGCGCCCTGATTGGTGCGGAGTGCTACACTTTTATTCCAGATAACTCAAAGGAAGTTAAAGATCTGGCAGCACATATTCAAAAGGAAATCAAGAAACTTGACTCACCCTCAGATACCACTATCTGGGAGAAACTTTGCGGGTGGTTGGGACCCACAGCAATGTCCACAGTAAGAATAATCTTTTTCTTCTGTGCAGCAGGATTCATTATTTACATGACATTCCTGGTGATCAAATGCATTAAAGAACTATTCACTGAACGCAAGGGCCCAACAGTCAGAATGATTCACACTAATCCCACTGCACCACCATTAGATGAAATAGAACTGCAATATTATTGTTGCAATGTTACTGATCAATCAATTATTTCACTGTATAACAACATATTGCTAATATATTAATACTGAATCAGTAGAATCAAATTTGATTAATTGATTAATTGTTGTTTTATAATAATGATTCTTTAAGAATTAGAATAATCTTTGCTGTAATGCTTGTAATGCAAAGCTTGCCCGCTCTGTTGTTGAAAACTGCAATGACAATATGAATGAGTTCTTCTTCGCGCTTTTATCTATCCTATCACATTAACTCCTTCGTTTTATCTTATTGTGATATATCTTACTTAATCTTTCCATTTATCAAAGGGCAGAATGATAGTAATGCACTATTTTCTGATAGGTAAAAAGGCAATTTTAATGTAAATATTAAAGCCCAGTTTTAATATCCATTTTAAAATAACAATTTCAGTACTCATAACTTCAGGCCATGACAAAACACATAACTTCAACAGAAGCACAAAAGCCTGACACCTGCATAAACTAGATTAAAACCACATTTCTGCTGACAAAATGAACAAGCTATTGTTCTAATAAATAGACTTTCAAAGTCAGTGTGACATGAAGAAATGAGCTGTACCAGTAATCTAGATCAAGGTCGAAGTAAGCACCATAGCAATATGAAGGCACCACTGTTCATAATGTGGATAAAGTCAGCAGAAAACCAGCAAAAACTAGTTTTGATAATAGCACAAAATTGCATTCCATAGCATGCACAAATATTCAAACATGAAACATTCAGGACTTATGTTGCACATTGAGGATTGACAGTTCACCATTAAATCAAATGTATTTGATTCTCACCCAAACCAATTGGGACAACACAGAGGTGTAGACAGATGGCTTTTTACTGATAAAATTCTCCTTAAACATGATGGTCTGTACGGACATCTTTATCCGGGATCATTCTATGCTTTGATCTAACTACTCGCCATCTCTATTTTCATATTTCCACTTTTCCACTCTGACTCTTGAAGTAAATGCAAGCTGTTTTGCCGTAAGCAAGAAACCATTTCTGTATTATTTTGAACGTTAAATTGTTTATAAGTTACTTATAAAACTCTGCTGCGGCCGCATTTGGAGTATTGCGTGCAGTTCTGGTCGCCACAGTATAGGAAGGATGTGGAAGCATTGGAAAGGGTACAGAGGAGATTTACCAGGATGTTGCCTGGTATGGAGGGAAGATCTTACGAGGAAAGGCTGAGGGACCTGAGGCTGTTTTCGTTAGAGAGAAGGTTAAGAGGTGACTTAATTGAGGCATACAAGATGATCAGAGGATTAGATAGGGTGGACATTGAGAGCCTTTTTCCTCGGATGGTGAGGTCTAGCACAAGGGGACATAGCTTGAAATTGAGGGAGATAGATATAGGACAGATGTCAGAGGTAGGTTCTTTACTCAGAGAGTAGTAAGGGCGTGGAATGCCCTGCCTGCAACAGTAGTGGACTCGCTAACACTAAACGCATTCAAATGGTCATTGGATAGGCATATGGACGATAAGAGAATAGTGTAGATG
The DNA here is from genome assembly GCF_902713615.1 of Scyliorhinus canicula. Lineage (NCBI taxonomy): Eukaryota > Metazoa > Chordata > Chondrichthyes > Carcharhiniformes > Scyliorhinidae > Scyliorhinus > Scyliorhinus canicula. The sequence continues at coordinate 50,021,724 of NC_052159.1, read as the reverse complement.
GGCTTTAGAGGGGTTTCACAGGTCGGCGCAACTTCGAGGGCCGAAGGGCCTGTACTGCGCTGTAATGTTCTATGTTCTATGTTCTCTTTAAGTCCTTTTGCTAGCCGGACTTATTTGAGAATAGATTTAAGTTTCTCTTAATCGTAATCAAACAGAGGCGATAAAAGATTCTTGTTTGCATCCGAGAAGTGTAACTCAAATTTCGACTGAGTTTTAGTGTTGCAAGACTACACTAGATCCGCATGGTAGATCTCTACATGCAGGTTAGGTGGATTGGCCATGCTAAATGGTCCTTAGTGTCCAAAAGCTGGGGTGGGGGTACTGGGTTACGGGAATTGGACATGGGTAGGGTGCTCTTTCCAAAGGCCGGTGCAGACTCGATGGGCCGAATGGACTCCTTCTGCACTGTAAATTCTATGAAATTCTATGAATTCAATGAATGGCGGAGCAGATTCGATGGGGCAAATGGCTGAATTCTGCTCTTATGGACTCCCACACCCCTGCCAATTATTTTGTTGGGTTTGTAATTTGCAGTCCTGTTGGCTTGTTTTGATTTGTGATTATGTTTGTTGTGTGAATATGTAAATGCCTCAATAAAATATTTTTCAAATCAAAAACTTTTCTCTGCATATTGTTCTGCTCCTCAGTGAATCAAATTCAAATTCTGTTAAAAACATTAAAGACTATTAACAACATTTTTGGAAAGGCAAGATAATTATTGAAAGCGGACTTTTTCCTGAAACCACATTGCTCCTGCATAGCATTAAAGTCTGAATTAACAAGAGATATGGCAAGCATCCAATCTATTCATTATCTAGGTATCCTCCAATAATTCATTCTGATTTATCTATCAAGTGACAGAGACAAATACACAAGCTGTAGATTGTAGGGCATTCAGTTTTCTTATAGAAATGGTCATCAAGAAAATGAACTGACAAAATTTGAATGAAAACAGGAAGGGTAATTTTTGCTTAATAGTTTAATTTTTATTTGTAAACCTTTCGTTAACTCCAGTTCAAGTATGAGGAGTGCAGAGATTCCTTTCAACTATTCACCATTTGCGATCAGAACCCAAATAAAATAAAACAATATTTTACTCTATTGTTGAAAATTAGGCAAAAGCACCAAAGTATTTATTACAGCAGGCCGACTCTGTTAATAAGCATACTCCAATACAGCACACTCAATTTTTTCACATGGAAATCAAGATTCCAAAAGAAATCCGAGAAGCATCTCTGCAGCCAGTGGAAGAGAATTCCTTGAAGCTTTTTGTGGCTCCAAGATGTCTAAATCTAAGCAGAACACATACATCATTATTGCTATAACTTATTAGCTGTCAGCAACAGCCCAACCACAGTTGATTAAACAGCTGGATTGACCAGATGAGAACATCCATCTGACAACAGATCTCCACGATGCACTGAGTCAGTGCACGGGCAAGCAGAAGAGCGATCACTTTAACACTTCCTTAAGACGTCTCATTGTAAACACACAACTACCGGGTAAAACTGGTGAAAAACATCAAAAGTTAGCGAACATGAAAAATTTATGGTGCACCAACAGCAGGACAGATACTCAAAAGGTTTTGGCACAAGCCCAACTTTTCCTATTTACTGTTTCCTAACTAGGCTTTGGCTAAAAAATTATTCAAGTTCACTGAAAAGGTTATGAAAACTAAATAATTTATCCTCAAGTTAAACTTCAAAAATAACTGGTGATCAGAAGTGCTGACAAGCAAAATCTCTTAAGAGAGTTTATGCCTCCTCCAAGGTACATCCAAATAAGCAAGTTGTTAAATACAGAGATTTTTAAAAAGTATTAAATAAACAACCTAGTTGAAGAAACTTAACTATTAACAGTATTACTCCTGTGCCATCAGTTTTGTTTAGTGCAAGTTTACTTCAGTCCCAGGCTTGCTCTGCACAGTCCATTGGGTTTACTCATTGAAAAGAATTCAATGAAGATCTAAGATCAGCAGGCTGGGTACACAAAATATTCTTGAGGCTGAATTCCACTTGGGAATGCTTCATAACTCCATAAACTGTTGGCGCCAGCAAGATATTACTTTAGCATGTTGCTTCAAAATCTCCTTTCTTCATCAGACACATTTAGTTATGGGACAACAGATTGGCAGTGTAGTTTTTTAAACCTGATTTAAAACTTCAGGTCATAATGTCAAATAATTATAGACAATTAAGTGTATTACAATCAACAAATATGAATATACATCGGATTTTGATCATATGCTACCATGAACAGGCTAGGCTTGATCAAGATGAGGCGGAAAATGTTGCATTGAATTTTCTCCGATTTTGTTAGGCTTTCTCTGATCGAAATGGGAAAATTATTAGAAAATTAGTTGATTTTAGGATATTTCCTGTTGCCCATTATTGAAATGGAATAAAGTAACCATGTTCATGGGTCCCTATCATTTGTTTCACAGCGCCACAGGAAAATGAGGTATGGACTGCCCAAGGAGTTGAGAGTTAATAATAATTTGTATTTGCCACTAGTCTGCAGCTTTTTATCTCAACACATTTTAGCAATTCTCCAATATTGCAAACTGGAAGTATATGCATTTCAAACTTATGTTGAGTGAAGCACACTTTGATACAATTAAAAATATTTAATTTGAAGAAGAAATATTCCATCAATAAAATGTATTTGAAAGACATGGAAGGCATGCATGCAACAGGAGCAAACAGTAAATTGTAACTATTCAAACCTTGCTGCCAATTTGCGACAAGACTGACAATGTAATGTATATGCTGCAAGTGTGGCATCAGTAACATAACTGAGGCCACAGGATATCAGGACTATTTTTGTATGCATCTCTTTAAGAATTCGAGACTGGATTCCACGTCTAAAGAGGGGTCTGATTACTGAGAGCCGACGCAAGCTGTGGAGTCCATCAGTTACCAGATATCTGGTGTCATGTACCATTTTATCCCTGTCCTGCACGCAGAACTTTGAATAAACATGAAGTGCATTTGGCAAGCTTTGGTTCAGTTCTGTCTTTGATGAGCAAATTGTTTTTTCTTACTTCTCAGCACTAGTCACTTCCCCATTGAAAGTCGTCATAGTCCCAGAGGACCATAGGCTGCTCTCCCCTTTGAGAGGGAGAGCTGACTGGTTGTGATTTAACACCTCAGGCAAGGGACAAGGTTGAGATGGTGGGGTCTTCATGGTAACCTCAGCCGGTACAAGAATTGAATGAGTGCTGTTGGTGTTGCACTGCATCACAAACCAGTTCATTATTACTGTACTGCAAGCCTCAAGCATGCATTACTATTTCAGAACCTCCATGCTTGTATTTCAGCAAGGGCTCACCTCAACTTTGCATGTGTCTGGGTCAATTGGCAGTTTATTTCTAGTTGAGTATTCAATTTTTGTTGAGGCCAAGGTCAGACTTTCATGTTCTAGAATGCAATGAGGATTGAGAAACAGAAACAGTAACGATTTGCTAAAAATGCATTTTTTCATGGAATCTTCATGTCGGTAGCTGGGCCATTATTTGTCGCCCATCCTGAAAAGAAGTTAGAGGTGAGCTGCCTTCTTGATGGTGTAGTCCATGTAATATAGATACACCCAGAGTGCTGTTAGGGAGTTCCAGAATTTGGACCAAGCGACAATGAAGTAACGGTGATATAGTTCCAAATCAGGATGGTGTGTGGCTTGGAGGAGAATTTGCAAGTGGTGGTGCTCCCATGCATCTGATGCTCTTGTCCTTCTTGCTTTAAGACATGTTGTCAAAGGAGGCTTGCCGAGTTGGTGCAGTGCATCTTGCATATGGTACACAGTGCTGCCACTGTGCGTTGGTGTTGGAGGGAGTAAATGCTTAAAGTGGATGGGATAGGGATTGTGGGCTACTTTATACTGAAGCATGTCCAGCATTGATGAAACTTATGGATCACACTAAATTATGATAACTTTACCCAACTTAGAAAAATATTTAACTTGCACTTCTAGTTTGGTGGTCATATAAACCAATGTAAAGATAGATCAATTTATCCTGAAAGATCTGGGTCAACTTAACGTTTGGGTGACCAAAAGTCCCTTTTTGTCAATAAAGAAGTCAGAACAACTTTGATGCCCAGGCTCAAAGCAGAACATAGAACATAGAACAGTACAGCACAGAACAGAGCCTTCGGCCCTCGATGTTGTGCCGAGCATTGTCTGAAACCAAGATCAAGGCTGCCCATTTTGGCGGGAGGCAGTGATGTTCTGGTGTTGTCACTGGATTAGTAATCCAGAGACCCAGGGTAATGGTCTGGTGACCTGGGCTTGAATCCCACCATGGCAGATGGTGGAATTTGAATTCAATAAAACCAATCTGCAATCAAAAGTCTAATGATGAACATGAATCTATTGTCAATTGTGGTAAAAATCCATCTGGTTCACTAATGTCCTTTCGGGAAGGAAATCTGCAATACTTCCTTTGTCTGGCCTATATGGGACTCCAGGCCCACAGCAATGTGGTTGACTCTTGAATTCTCCCTGAAACAACCTTGCAAACCATTGTTGTGTCACTCAAGCTATATCACAATCGCTAGAAATTGTATAAGGAATGAAACCAAATAGACTGCCAGGCAACGACCTAGGCACTGGAAACAAAAATGGCAAACTCAGACCTATTGACCCTGCAAAGTCATCCTTACCAACATCTGGGGGCTTGTGCCAAAATTGGGAGAGCTGACCCACAGACGAGTCAAGTAACAGCCTGACAAAGTCATACTCATGAAATCAAACTTACAATGTCCCAGATATTACCATCGCCATCCTGAGTATGCCCTGGCCCACTGGTCAATTAGTCAATGCTGGTCTTCGGTTGAGTCTAAATGGTGACAGGTTCCAACCACAAAGGAAGGAAATATTTTCTTCTGTTCGGGTTTCACTCAGTGATTATGTCCTCCAATCCTCATCTCTTGCACATCCCTTGCTTTCAGCCGTCTTAATCGCAAGAATTCCGTCCCTAAACCATTCCGCCACTCTTGCCCTCTCTCATCCTTGAAGATGCTCCTCAAAACTCACATCCTTTACCAAAACATCAGTCATCTGTCCCATCTTCTGTAATAATACTCTAGTGAAGTGCCTTAGAACATTGTAATTGATACCTATCAAAGCTGTATAAATGCAAGTTGTAGTTTGTACGGCCTCACGAGACAGCCAGGTGCAACCCACAGGGAAACCGTACTCATCAAAATCAGTAAAGATTGAAATTCAAATGGATATTGGCCAACCAAAAACTCAAAATTTTACCATTGAAGATTGTGAACAATCTTTTTTTCAATAAATTTAAAGTACCCAACTATATCGTTTTCCAATTAAGGGGCAATTTAGCATGGCCCATCCACCTATCTTGCACATCTTTTAGGGTTGTGGGGGTGAGATCCACGCAGACACAGGGAGAATGTGCAAACTCCACATGAACAGTGACCCGGGGCCAGGATCGAACCTGGGACCTCGGCGTCGTGAGGCAGCAGTGCTAACAACTGCACCACTGTGCTGCCGATTGTGAACTATCTTGCTAATACTAAAATTGGAGTTTCAAATTTATTTGGCTGCTCCTTTCCTGGAGGTTACATAAACAGCTGTCAGGTCCCGAGTAACATAATTAAATACATGTAATTCAACTGAATTTATTTTGCCTGCTGGAACGAAGTGCAAGCTTCAGAATGGGAACTCACCATATTTAGATCAACAGGTCTGACCTCAGCATCCTACCAAGTGGCCACACAGCATGTTGAAGTACTGATACTCGCCTTATTCTAACTTTGAACAGGGTGGTGGAACCTGTTGTGAAGCAGCAGCCACATTCCAGCAACTGTTTCAAATGAGATTCCACTCTAATTTCTCCTTTTGAGAGAAAAACAATATCAAATTTAAATCAACAGGGATAATCGTTTACCTCATGTCACAGCTGAGTTACTTCCAGATTTTCAGCTTACTTTATTAGAAATACAAGTAACAATTTTGTACAGTATTCCAAACAGCTGCCAGAACCATTCATTAATCACTGGCCTTACAATTATTACACCGGTTTTTATTACAACTTATATTTTTATGGTGCCTTTTAACATAATAAAATACCCATGGTGCTTTACAGGAGTACGATACGACAAAATATGACATTGAACCACTAAAGGAGATAGATCAGATAACTACAGGTTTATCAAAAATGTGGGTTTTAAGAAGCATCTTAAAGTCAGGTAGTAAGACAGAAAGGTAACTTAGGTTTTCAGCAGCCAAAAGTACAGCCACCAATAGTGGAGTGATTAAAATCGGGGATGCAAGGGCAGCATGGTGGTGCCGAGGTCCCAGGTTCGATCCCGGCTCTGGGTCACTGTCCGTATGGAGTTTGCACATTCTCCCCATGCCTGCGTGGGTTTCGCCCCCACAACCCAAAAAGATGTGCAGGCTAGGTGGATTGGCCACGCTAAATTGCCCCTTAATTGGAAAACATGAATTGGGTACTCTAACCCTCCCCTTCCTCTACCCCAGTCTCTCCACCCTGTAACAGACCTGCCCTCCCCTTCCTCTACCCCAGTCTCTCCACCCTGTAACAGACCTCCCCTCCCCTTCCTCTACCCCAGTCTCTCCACCTTGTAACAGACCTCCTCTCCTCTTCCTCTACCCCAGTCTCTCCACCCTGTAACAGACCTGCCCTCCCCTTCCTCTACCCCAGTCTCTCCACCTTGTAACAGACGTCCCCTCCCCTTCCTCTACCCCAGTCTCTATTTCCTCAGAACCTGCAATCTTTTTCCTGAAAGGTCATCAATCTGAAATATTTTTTCTGGAAGATGGGATCACGTTTGAATCGCTGCAGCAGCAGGACTGCTGACACAATCTTCCGGGAGATACCCAATTAAGAGGGCACCTCTCGGGTCGCTGTCCAATTTGGGACAAAAGGTGGGTTGAGGAAGTGGGATAAGATTTAACATGTGAGTTTGCAAGACCAGATGCCAGTCTTCACTGTTCCTGCAGTGAATGTGCTGCAGAGGTAAATGAGAAAATAGAAGGTGGGACAAACTGGAGGCACAAAAAGGCTGAAGTAAATGTCACCAGCAGTACTAACCATGCCATCCATCTCCAAGAGATAATCATGCAATTATAAATCTACTTGCAGATGTCCTCAAGATTGCCAGTTTTCACCTTTAACATGGAAATGGAATATCATTTTCATGGTGCTCCAACCTCCCACTATGCATTAAACTCTTGTGAGTTGATGAGCGGCAGATACTGTGGGGATCCCATGTGCTGCTGGTAAAATTCTGATGTCCTCAGGAAATGCTGAATGCTTCATTATCAATCCCAACTGGTTTCACGTTGCAGCCAGTTTGGCATCTGCGCAGAGAAGACACCACCAGGGAAAGTGGTAGGAGACAGAACAAATGCTGGCATTTCTGTCAGGTTTTATAATTCACTTCCCCTATCCCAGCCTCAAAAGACCTGATAAAAGCACCCCATTAATTATTTTTGCTCCCAGTTAAAGCCAAGTGGGAGGAGGAGTTGGGGGTGGAATTGGAGAAGGGTGTATGGTGTGAGGCCTTGCGGAGGGTGAACGCCACTTCTTCGGGCACAAGACTGGGGTTGATATTGCTGAAGGTGGTACATAGGACCCACTTAACGAGGGCTAGGTTGAGTCGGGTGTTAGAGCAAATGGAAGATAAGTGTGAGCAGTGTGGGAGGGGCCCAGCAAACCATGTGCATATGTTCTGGCCGGTCCGAGCTGGTGAGATTTTGGGTCTCCTTCTTCAGCATCATTCCTGAGATTTTATAGATGGATTTAGAGTCCAGTCGTCTAATGGCCATAATTCAGGTGTCTGACCTGCCGCAATTGCAGACGGGAGAGGGGGCAGATATCTTAGCCTTTGCCTCATTGATCGCTTGCAGACAGGTGTTGTTGGAGTGGAGATCAGCTTCTCCATCAAATGCTAAGGAATGGCTGGGGGATCTCATGGAGTTTTTAATATCCATTAAGGGGTGTAATTGAGGGGCTCTAGAAAAGATGGGGGCCTTTTGTTGCGTTCTGTAAAAAGCTAGTCATCGTCAGCTGTCAAGGATCGGAGAAGGATGTTGTTTTTGGTTTATGGTTTGTTTTTGTATTCATTAAAAAATTATGAATAAAAATATTTTTTTATAAAACTATTTCTCTCCCTGCAGATGTTGCCTGACTTGTTGAATATTTCCAGCATATTCTATTTTTATTTCAGGTTTCCAGCATCTGCAGTGTTTTGCTTAAATTTAGAATTAATTGAATCACAGAATGGCCTCTTATTGGGTTGTAATCATTCAGCTCATGTCAGTGCTGGCTATCTGAAGGAGAAATTTATCTATTGCCACTCCCACATTCCCCATTGCCTGGCACATTTGCTATTTTTGGGTAATAATTCAACATACCCTCTTGATTGCATTAACCACAGATGAGTGAAAATGTTTATACTCTTTTCGCCATAGTTTCTTTCACCAATTATTTCTGTATCCTCTGATCCTTCCACCAATGGGAACAGTATCAATCCCCCTTTCCTCTGTCCAGGCACCTCATGATTTTTTATTTTTTTTAATTGTTTTTTTATTTTTTACAAAAACATTTTTATTGGCCTGGACAGCATAGGATGCGGTGGAATTTTGCCATACATGTCAGGTAATAGGAAAACCTCAAGCGATAATCAAACTAGCACCCGCAATACCAATTCCGCCATTTGAGTAATCTTTTATGAGGGTCCTAATTTTTATTTTTAATAAACATTTTATTGAGGTATTTTCTGGCATTGTAACAGCAGCAATATAGACAATGTACATGAAAATATAAACATAGTGCAAATACCACCTCCCTCCCCACAAGTCCCACCATTAATTAACCCCCTAATCTATGCTAACCTAACACTTCCCCCCCCCCCCCCCCCCCCCCCCCCCGATGATTAATTCTCCGCGAAGAAGTCGATGAATGGTTGCCACCTCCGGGCGCACCCTAACAGTGACCTTCTCAAGGCGAACTTAATCTTCCCCAGGCAGAGGAAGCCAGCCATATCAGATAGCCAAGTCTCCGACTTCGGGGGCTTTGAGTCCCTCCATGCTAGTAATATCCGCCTCGGGCTACCAGGGAAGCAAAGGCCAGAACGTTTGCCTCTTTCTCCTCCTGGATTCCCAGATCCTGCGACACCCTGAAAATCGCCACCTCTGGATTCAATGCCACCCTTGTTTTTAATACCTTGGACATGATGTCAGCAAACCCGTGCCAAAATCCCCTCAGCTTTGGACATGCCCAGAACATGTTGACATGGTTCGTTGGTCCTCCCGCACATTTTGCGCACCTATCTTCCACCCCACCTATCTCTCCTCTAATCCCATAAATTCCTTATAAATGTCAGAAACGCTCCCCTCACCTATCCATCCTCTGGAAACTACCGTTTCCTGAATCCCCCTTAGCGGCAGGAGTGGGAAGGTTGGTACCTGTCTACGCAGAAAGTCCTGCACCTACAGATATCAAAATTTATTTCCACCCACCAATGCAAACTTCTCCTCCAGCGCTCTCATATTCAGAAAGCTCCCCTCTATAAACAAGTCCCCCATCCTCTCAATCCCCGCTCTCCACCATACTCGGAACCCTCGGTCCATCCTCCCCGGTGCAAACCGGTGATTATCGCAGATTGGGGACCAGACTGATGCTCCCACTGCTCCGACATATCTCCTCCATTTCCCCCAGACTCTCAAGGCCACCACGGGGCTGGTGGAGTACTGCACCGGTGGGAACGGCAGAGGCGCAGTTACCAGCGCCCCAAACTTGTGCCCTTGCTAGAAGCTGCCTCCATACGCACCCATGCCCCCCCCCCCCCACCCCCCGCTCCCCAACTCTGCTCCAGCATTATCCTCCTCACTCGCGGGGATTTGCCCCCCATACAACCTGCTATAACTTTATTTACCCGCTTAAAAAAGGACGAAGATGGGGAGACATTGAAATACAAACAAGAATCTCGGGAGGACCATCATTTTCACCATTTGGACTCTACCAGCTAGAGACAACGGGAGCGGAGCCCCTTCCAGCCCCTTGAGGCCCTCAGAGCAATTGCCAGCGGCTCTATAGCCAGTGCAAACAGCAGTGGGGAGAGGGGGCATCCCTGTTTGGTCACCCGGTGCAGTCTAAAATAGTCCGAAGGCGTCCTGCTTGTCCGTACACTTGCCACAAGAGTCTGGTACAGCAACCTGACCCAGTCAATAAAGCCCCTCCCAAATCCGAACCGCCCCAGAAGCTCCCATAAATAATCCCACTCAAACCGGTCAAAAGATTTTTCCGCATCCATCGTGACCACTACCTCCACCTCCCTACTTTCCGGTGGCAACATGATCAAATAGCCTTCTTACATTGGCCACCAGCTGCCTACCCTTAACGAACTCCGTCTGATCCTCCACAATGATGTTCGGTACACAATCCTCAATCCTGGAGGACAAAATTTTGGCCAACAGTTTGGCGTCTACATTGCGCCTCATGATCTTTAATATCTCCATCAAATCTCCTCTCAACCTTCTCTTCCCCATGGAAATCAGTTCCAATTTCTTCAATCTATCATAAAGCTGCTGAAGTTTCTCATCCCTGGAACCATTCTCATCAATCTTTTCTGCATTCTCTCCAAAGCCTTCACATTCTTCCTTACCCGTTCATTTTAATTAAGCTCACCAAACAAAGCACTATCATTATATCTGCAAGAAAAAGTAATATTTCTTATATTGTGCACTGTGTACAAGTGATTAAAAGGCTGCAGTTCATCATTGCCAATATAAACATTTTCTTGAATACTCCAGTGTAAAAGTTGGAACTTCTGAATCTAAACAAAAGAAGCTATGGGCAACTGAACTTACTTTCATAGGTGGATTGGCCATGCTAAATTCCTCCTTAGTTTCCAAAATTAGGTGGGGTTACGGGGATAAGGCGGGGCAGTGGCACCTAGGTATGGTATACTTTCGGAGGGTTGCTGCAGACCTGATGGGTTGAATGGTCTTCTGCACTGTAGGGATTCTATGATTCTATAATAAATTTATGTTTCAGTGGGTCAGAAAGTAAGACATCTCCTTTTGCAGCAAAAGCCGACTGAGGCAGAGTGAATGAGTGAGAGGAATGTGCCTGCAGGAACATAGGATATAGTCTACATCCAGCAAAAACCACAGGGACACGCTCTGATTTCATTAACATGCAGTAGAAAAATGTGGTTCTGCCTCTTGAGAAACTCTCAAACTCGTGTATTTGCATAATCTTTCTTTCATATGCCTGACAACAAAAATCAATATGAAGCAAGCACATTGATCGAAGAAATCTGCAACTATTATTGCCAGTGAGGCTGTGGATACTATAAAATATGTTAGTGTTTCTATCTCATGCACTTAGATCTTACAACACAAGCCCACGTCAAAGGAAACATTATTTTTCTTTCGGCATGCAATCTAATTGCTACTGAAGCTCATATGGCAGTAAATCATTTTGAAAAATATAAGAAATAGGACCAACAGAAGGCTACTCGGCTCTTCTACACTGTTCCACCATTCAATAAGATCAGACGTGATCTTCAATCACAACTCTACTTCCCTCCACTATCCCCAAGTCCCTTCATTCCCTTAGTATTCAAAAATCTATCGATCTCAGTCTGAGCATCCGCAACTTTCTGGGGTAGAGAATTCTGAAGATTTACAACTGTGTGAAGAAATTTCTCCTCATCTCAATCCGAAATGGCTGACCCCTTATTCTGAACTCTAGTTCTAGACTCCACAGCCAAGGGAATATCCTCCCAGCATCTACACTGTCAAACCCCTTAAACCTTTTCTATGTTTCAATGAGACCATCTATCATTCTCCTAAAACACTGGCAAATATATATCCAGTCTACTCAGTCTCTCCTCATAGGAAAATCTCCTCATCTCAGGAAACAGTTTAGTGAACCTTTGTTGCACTCCGTGGAAGAAAAACTATGTTCTCCTTTAGGTAAGGGATTCTGAAACTGTACACAGTATTCCAAGTGTGGTCTTAGCAATTCCCTAAATAACTGCACTAAGACTTCCTTACTCTTATACTCCAACCCCCTTGCAATAAAGATTAATATACAATTTGTTTGCTGTACTTGCATGCTCACTTACAGTGACATCCCATCGGGAAATCCGCGGACGTGAGTTTGCTGCCGGCGAAACGGAGGATCCCGCCGACGGGAATCCAGCCCATAGAATTCTGAGGAGACTTGACAGGGTGGATACTGAAAGGATGTTTTCCCTTGTGAGTGGGACTAGAACTAAGAAACACAACTTAAAAATAAGGGATCGACGATTTATGATGCAGAGGAGTAGAATTGTTTCTGTCAGTTAAGTTGCTTTGAAACTCTCTTATCCAGAGAGAAGTGGGTTATTAAATATTTTTAAGATAGAGGGAGATAGATTCTTGACTAACAGGGGATTTAAAGGTTATTGGAGTAGGTGGAATGTGGAGTTGAGGCCATATTTAGCACAACCATGATTTAATTTAATGGCAGAGCAGATGAGGGGCTGACTGGCCCACTGCTCCTAATTAGTATGTTCATCTGTAAAGACAACCAGGCCCCTCTGAACACCAGCATTTCTCAATTTTCACCACTTAAAAAAATTCCACTTTGTGATGAATGCAGAATGTTAGATATATTGGATCATAACCATTTAACAATTTAAGGGTTAAAAGTCTGGGATAGAGTGTGTTTGACTGTAGATGTTATGTCTTTAAAAGAATCGTGGTTTGCAAGATCAGACACCTTTTTGAAACAGAGGCGCGAACGGAGAATCCAGGGGAGGTCCACGACAAAAAATCGGAACGAACCTCTCACCGATTCCAGTACCGTGTCGAAAACAGACGTAGAATGGCCGGGTCCCGGGCGCGCATGCGCAGGGCTGACGACATGCACTGGACGCACCGTATAACATGCCACTGGCCGTGTGCGCACCCTGACCCACCAATAGTGATCCCACAGCCCTGCCCCCCCCCGGGGGTGGCGGCGCTGGACACTGTCCACGGCCGGCACACCGGGTTACTGACCGCTGGGACCACACGTGGAACTTAGCCCATCGGGGGCGACGCATCACGGGTGGGCCGGCCGATGACGTGCCAACAATGTTGAAATGGCTCGCGCCCCGCGTCACGATGATGCCTGTTTGGAAGGGGGGTGCATGGCGGACCAGTGTCAAACCAGAGCTGGCCCCAATTCTGGTGTCGCAATCCATTCTCCGCTCAGTCTCCGATCACGATTTCTGCGTCAGACTGCGGATAATCCAGCCCAATGTGTTTCCAGCCTGGGATGTTAATTTGTTTTCAGCTTGGGAAGAAGATGTAATTGCAGGGTGTAGCTAATATATTCAAACATTGTGAGAGACTTTTTGAGTTGAGTTCTGCTCTGGTTACCCTTTAGGCCAGAAGTAAGGTATTCTGCCTTCATAATAGGATGGATGAAAAAAGATTAATAGTATTTAAAGCACATCAGACTTGTCTGAGGACAAGCTGAAACAACCCAGTTGAAAAAGCTTTTTGAAGACAACCACCCGGAGTCTGAAGGTGTTTTAACAGGAGCCAAATCTGTTCTGGAGTGCAAGTATTACTCTGTGCCATTTGAGATGTAGGAGGGATTGAGAGCTGTATGTTTTTCCTTTCTTGCTGTTGGGAATAGAGACAGTAAGTAAGGATATTATATTTACTGTATTGAGTAAGAGGCAATGATAAACTATTTTCGGATGTTATGTTTAAGAGTTTAATATTGTGTTAACAATAAAGTTTTGTTTTAAAATACCAAATCCCTAGTTCTTTCACTCCTGGATGAAGTATTCTTTCATCAAGTCTTACAAAATAAACTAAAATATTTGCATTTTGGTTCAATATCCTAGCCACTGTTGGGGCCTGGTCTGGGAACGTTATAAACTTGGGGGCTCATTCGGGATCTTAAGTATAATTCCTCATTTGGCTTTGGTTATTAAACTTTAAATTATACAAGTCCCCGTAACTGGTTCGGGAGTGCCCCCCCCCCCCCCCCCCCCCCCCCATTTTCTGTCTCTGCCTCTGGAGCAGAGCCTTCTTTACCCTAGGTACCTTCCCCACACAAAAGAATTCTGAGATTATTGCCTCTCATTTCTGAAAGAAAGACTTCGGGATAAAGATTGGGAGGGCTTGGAAGACAAATAAGAACCTTAGTAACACATTCATTTTTATGACCTGTACTCTCCCAGCCAATGTCAAATGCAGGGTATCCCAACTCTTAAGGTCTCCTTTAATCTCTTCCACCAGTGTTGCCAAGTTCTACTTGTGCATCATGGCTCATTCCCTTGTCACCCGAATCCCTAAGTATCTAAACTCTTCCCTAGCCACCTTAAATGGTAGCATCTTTAGGTTGGCCTTCAGCCCTACCTCGTTCACCAGAAATACCTTGCTCTTCCCTACGTTTAATCTACATCCCGAGAAGGCCCCAAACCTTTCCAGTATTCATGATCCTGCCCATGCTTTCAAGTGTGTCTGACACAAACAACAACTGGTTGTCCACTTATAGCAATATCCAATATTCCCTACTCCCCCTCACAAACCCCACCCCAAGGGCCATTACCAAAGGTTCAATCGCCAACACAAATAGCAACAGTGACAGTGGACATCCCAGTCTCATACCTCTGTATAGAGCAAAACTTTGTGAACCCATTCCATTCATGGCAACACATGCCATTGGGGCTGTGTATAACGAGCGCACCCCACCACAAACTTTGGTTGAAATCCAAACCTATCCAAAATTTCAAGCAAATACCTCCATTCCAACCGTTTGAAGTCCTTCTCCGCATCCATGAAGACAACAACCTCCGGCACCTGCCCCCCCAGTGGTGTCATTTTCATATTCAATAGCCTCCTGATGTTACTGGAGAGCTGTCTGCCTTTTACAAAACTTGTTTGGTCTTCTGCTACCATCTCTGACACTCATCCCTCCATCCTTCCCACCAACACCTTGGCCAAAACCTTCATGTCAGTATTTAACAACGAAATGGGCCTATATGACCCACACTCAAATGAATCTTTCCCACTTTTCGGGATTAATGTAATCAATGCCTGCGTTAGTGTCTCTGATAACTCCTGAATCTGGTAGCTTCATTAAACATCCCCAACACGTGTGGTACCAGTTCTGTTGCAAACGCTTTGCAGAACTCCACCGAAACTCCATCAGGTGCTTTCCCTGGCTTCATTCCCCTAATACTTTCAATCACCTCTCTCAGGCTCAATGATTCTTCGAATGCCTCTTCTCCTCTTCCAGCCTCGGGATTACCTCTCCCCTTTCCATTCTTACTTTTAAAATTTCTGGCTGCTTCCTTGGCTATAAATACCCCAGCCCAGGTGTGGGCCGGGTGCGGGAGACCCTTCGGGAAGCAGGAGGAGTGTATAGTAACCTGAATAAAACTTAATTTTTCTACAGACATCGCTTCTGAGTGGTAGCTTGCCTGAGACTTTACACTGGCGATGAGGATGGGATAGCCGGGACGGCCATGCTCCCGCCCCCATGTGGATTTCACAGGGCCTTCCCGTGCCACCACCGAAGGTGTCCGTCAGACCTTCAGCATTCACGGACTCCAGAGGTCCTTGTGTCGTACAATGGCCCCATATTCATTAGCTCGAGGTTTGCAGATTTTTTGACGCAAAATGGAGTCAGTGTCTGCACTGGGCCTTATCACCCATCCTCAAATGGGTTGGCAGAATGTGCCATATAGACATTCAAACTGGTGATGAGAAAACAGACCACGGGCTCACCAGTAACCCGCTTTCTGTTCTCTTATAGGACCACGCCATTTGCTACCATCGGAGTAATATCCACGGAGCTTTTGATGGGTACTGCTTGTGCACATGGTTTAGCCTCATTTCGCTGGACATAGGGGATAGGATCGATGACCAGCAGGAATGGACCAGAGTGCAATGAGCCAGGCCCGTGTGAGAATTCACCGCTGGTGACTCTGTTTACATCTGGAATTTCACTGACAGGACATTATGGATTCCGGGAACAGTCATAAAATGCACCAGGCTGGTCTTGTATATGGTATAAGGTCTCAAATCGGCATGTGAACCATCTCCGGAGCCGGGTAGAACAGGAACCCAAGGACCGACCACGGATTCTGAATCCAGCGGTGTCCCTCTCTCCGGAAAAATTGCCAGTGGTATCCAGTGAGGCGACTGGACCTGCTGAAATGCGGGAGATCGACCAGTCCGACCAGGAGTCGGACATGGAGTTTTTGCCAACAGACATCACGTCCAGAGGTGACCGCCAAGTGACAGACAGCAGAGCCTCCCAGACGGTTGACCAGGTGATGATGCTCCCCGGTCCGTTACACCTCTCCGGACCTGGCGCAGCGGGTGCTGGATAATCAGCCTTTGGCGAAGAGGGCAAAAAGATTTCCCCCCTTTCGTCGACAGGATATCGGACTTAGGGAGGGTGGGGGGGAGGGGGGTTATTACCCTACAGGAGGTCCAGGGATTTGCAACATCAGAGGCCCTCTGGCCTATTCTGAATACAATCTACCCAGATGAGGGTGCGGGGCTAACCCCACTGTTCCTAGGACTGCTGGGATATAAATACCCCAGACCAGGTATTTTTCCAGGTAGAATCTTTCTATAGACATTGCTTCAGAGTGGTCGCTTGCCTGAGACTTTGCAGCAACTATGGTTGTAAAATTTGTTAGCTTCAGCTTTAGTTGTACCATGGCAGCTACAAATTGAAATGAATTACAATCCATGACTGTGCTCACTCTTGAAGTGACCAATTTGATCAAGTCACCTGGCCTCTGATTAGAAGAAGACATCTTAAATTGGAACAAATAGGTAGGTGTTTTCACAAGCAAGGTTCAAGAAATTAATAGAAGCCAGTGGAGTTGGTGCCTTGTGTGCAATGAGGGCCAGTTAATCAGGGAGTACAGGCGGCAATAATGGTTGTGAAAAGGGGCACTAGTATCAAATCTAATTGTCGAATCAAGGAGGAAATCTAATTTACCGAGAGGTTTTGGTCACTGTAATCAAAAATGGGCAGGATAGAGATTTGAACCCGGGTGTATCTGGTGGACAGAGTAAAACAGGACTTATTGTGATACAGACAACCAAGTCTCGATCAATAGATGGTCTTGAATGTATCCCAAAAACCTGCCCTCAACACTATTATTACAAATTTAGTTTGCCCAATCTATAAGGAGATTAAAGTTCCCCATGATATTACTTTTGTTACAGCACCTCTAATTTCCAATTTCTACCCTGCCTGACACAATACAAATATCAATAAAGGTCCTATAAACTATTCCCACAAATGATTTCTGTCCGTTATTGTTCCTTAGCTCCACACAAACAAATTTTACACCCTTTTTCTCAACGAAGTTCCCAGCTGTCTTTATCCTAACCTATTATCTGCAGTACTGCACCCGTAGCACTGACATATGGGCACAAAATTTACAATATTGCTTTTTAAAAATGGATGTTTTCATGTGCCAATACTTTCAAACAATATTCCCATTGGAACTTGGTATTTTAGAAAATTGAGTTAATATTCATAAGCATAGATTGAGCAGAATGATATATGAACTCAAATGTTTAAATTACAGGAAGAGATTATACAAGCTTGGGTTGTGTGTCTGCCATGGTTTAATTCTAATAAATGTGCTTCTGAATCACAAGGCTCCTGGTTCAATTTCCACTTAAGCCCAAAAGTCAAGGCTGATACTGTACTCCAGTGCAGTACTGAGTGGGCAGTGAACTGCTGAAAGTGTTTCAGATGAAGTGATGGCCTGCCACTCAGGTGGATGTAAAAGGATTCCAAGGCACTATTTCAAAGAATGCAGGAGTCATCCCCAGTAACCTGGTCAATATCTATCACTCATTCAACATCACAAAACAGCAGATTATCTGTTCGTTATCACAGTTGTGGGCGCTTGTGTGTAAATTATCTGGCCACATTTCCCATTTTACAACAGTGACTATACTCCAAAAGTACTTCACTGGCTGTAAAGCACTTTGGGGCATCTGTAGTTGTGAAAAGCATTCATGTTTATAAATGAAGTCTGACTTTTTTCTTTTCATCAAACTAACAGGCTCAGTAAATTCTCCATCAGTTCCAGTAAAGTATTTTAAAGTGTCATAAAACGCCAAAAAAGCATGTAGAAGTAAATCCTTTTTAACCACTTCGAAAATAAGCAGTTTTTAACAAAGCATTTGTATAGAAAGTTGAAATACGTTACATTTTCTTTTTTTAAATAATAAATAATCTTTTATTGTCACAAGTAGGCTTACATTAACACTGCAATGAAGTTACTGTGAAAAGCCGACATTCCGGCACCTGTTCGGGTACATAGAGGGAGAATTCAGAATTCTTAGCTGGTACGGGAATTGAACCCGCGCAGCTGCCCTTGATCTGCATCACAAACCAGCTGTCTAGCCCACTGAGCTAAACCAGCTCTCTAAACCAGTGCAAACATGTTTGTGGTGTCAATTCACATTCAATCAACGGAAACTTTCCGATTGCACAAGTCTGACTTATCTAAACATTTTAGAATTGTTTTTAAATGAGTAAAAAAAACAAGAAAGGCAACCTTTAGAGATGCAACATTTTTAGGTTTCTGGCAGAACAGAGCTTCAATGCAGACCCCGAGCATTCTGCATTTTTGGTTTTCAGCCAGAATGATTAAGGCAAATTAAGGCTCCGTTTTACACCATATGAGGAATCATGAAGTGGGCGTAGCTTATAAAAGGGCATCTTGGATTGGATCAGAAGATGCTGAAGCTCCTGAACCCAGGACCAGTTATGTACAGATCTGCAATAGTCCAGGAGTGCAGAAATACAACTGCGTGCAATAATCAGCCAGAATCGGTGACTCTGAAATACAATTGCATGTGTGCACGGATAATTAAAACCAAAAGACCTAGCAGGGAGAAACAGCTGTGTTGTATTAGAGAGTGTTGTTGATAGCGGCAGTACTGTATGTCTGGCATCAACAGCACTCTCAACACAGTATAAATTTTACACAATAGTATTAACTTGTCCAATTAAGTTCAACATGAGCAGAATTTGATCTATAATCTATAAACTAACAATATGTTGCTCTTTGAAATCAGATGACGGTTGTGGCCTTGGAATTTAATGTGGCGCAAAAATAATACATGTGGTCACACAAACGTGTCCACGGTGGCACAGTGGTTAGCAGTGCTGCCTCACAGCACCAGGGATGCGGGTTTGATTCAAGCTTTGGGTGGCTGTGTGGAATTTGCACCTTCACCCTGTATCTGCATAGGTTTCCTCCCGCACTCCAAAATTGTGCAGGTTAGGTGAGGTTACGCGTTCATGGGGATAGGGTGGGGGAGTGGGCCTAGATAGGGTTCTCTTTCGAACGGTCTGTGCAGACTTGATGAACTGATTGGTCTCCTTCCACACTGTAGGGATACTATAGAGTCTATGGAAATATCGCTGTAAATAGAGAAATCCTTATAGCAACCCTCAAAGTTTCATCCTGTACTCCACATTTCAACTGGTGTATTTCTTAAAAAGAACTATCAGATCTAAAAGGTCCATGCTATTGTATGTTTGAAACTGATAAGACTAGGTTAACCGCAGTATCTGACCTCGCTGCCTTTTATTGATTAATCCATGTAATGTGTAAATGCTGTTCCAGCTGCCAGGTGCACGAGATATTTTCTTTGAACATCTATGACACATGCAGAATTGAAAACATTTAGTTAAAACAAAAGCACAATAACAAGGGGCAAGGTCACCTGTCAAATTTCGAAACAATTTATAATGGGCTATGCGGAGAGTTGCAGTTTGTAACAGACCTCATTTTACAGATCACTCATTTTTTAAATTTTATGGCAACAAACGTACTGCACAACCCACTGTTCAGTAAAAATGGTACTTTATTGGTCAAGGTGTAACCAGAAAGAATCAGGGCATAAGGCAGGAACATGGTGCATTCTGATATTTGCTTTGCTTATGAGGAAACCTCAAGGAAAGCTTGGTTAGCTGAAAATCTAACAGTCACAAACGACAGGCATAGAATTAAATAGTAAAACTGAATTTATGCTCTGCAGATCAGAATTTGGTATCCAGTTTATAATGTAAAAATGCCCACTATTCCCACTCAGAAGCTAGACTGAGTAGGCCATAACTTGGAGGCATTTGGTCATCTGACTGCTGAGACCTAGTAACTCATGTTAAGACAATGGACTTGCAACCAGAAGAGCTAAATTCAGACTTCAGTTTCAACATAAATATGCTCTGAGATGTCCCTGTGGATTGAGATTTACGCATCGCACAGGCTCTTCAAGGGTAGCAAACAAATGCTGAAAGTTCTTGCTGCTTTTTGTGCGTGCCTTAAGTATATATGAAGGCATTATGATGATAGTATTTGTGGCCTTCTGTAAAGAGCACAGGAGAATGCAAGGAGAATAATAGGACATGGAGTAGGAAAAAAAGGAGAATATTTGAAAACATTTAAATTTACACACTAGTTTTTCAAATGTGTATGCAGGTTTACAACGATTATTGTGCATTTCCACCTCTGTTCATGTCTTTGAATAGGGTACAAATAATCTCAACACAGTTGTGAGTAGTTGCAAATCCACAGCATAAAACTGCACAAAGATCAGCATATACTGGTATCGTGACTCAAAAAAACAAAAATACCTGGAAGGCAAGAGAAAACAACTCCTAATAGTGTAGGTTATGAGAAGGGAAAGAGATTGGAGATTTGGCACATCAGGTACTCAGAGCTGACATTCCTTATTTAGAACACTCAGTTCTCAATAAAGTGAAAGTGTGCCATTCTCCAACACAGTCTCAAACAATGTAAACAAAATTGCCCTTAAACATTAAAAAGTAGATTCTATTGTCAGGATCTTGCAGTAAGATAAAGGTTTGTTCAAAAAATGTACATTAGTATCAGGTAAACAAATAGAAAAGCATTGGGGTCCCCTGCTGCAAAGGTTTCATTAAGTCTTTATAACATAGAGCAGGGGTGGGCAAACTTTTCCGTGCAAGGGCCACATTCAGAAATTCACAATTCACAAAGGGCCGCATAGTATATTAAGTAAAATAATTACTTCACCCGGTTATGATTCTGGGCGCCTCATATAGAACATAGAACAGTACAGCACAGAACAGGCCCTTCGGCCCTCGACGTTGTGCCGAGCAATGATCACCCTACTCAAGTCAACGTATCCACCCTATACCAGTAAGTAACCCAACAGCCCCCCCCCCCCCCCCCCCCCCATTAACGTAAAAAAAAATTTTTTTTTTTTTTTTTAATGACTTGGTGGGCCGCAGAAATACCTTTGGCGGGCCGTAGTTTGCCCACCCCTGACATAGAGATTGTAAAAGCCTCCGACCTGGCGTATGAAAACAGGGAATAGAAAATATTAAAATCTTGCAATATCCAGTTCCTTGGTGGAGGTTTTATCAATAGCTTCAAAGAATAAAGAGCTGAGTGACTTCAGAAAAGCAGATAAGGACGTTCTCGGTTTGATCCTATCCACCCTGAGTTTGCTAATCTCAGTTTGGGTGGTAACAAAGATTTTCAGTTCCCATGAGTTAAAGAATAGATTATGGGTAGTGTTCTTGCTTCTGATTGCTAACTGCAAGTGCACTTACATGGATATTGGTGTAGAGTGAGAATAAAGGATAGTGGAAGTCTGAAACTCCGGCCTCAAAAGGCAACAAATACAGAATCTTTCAAAATTTTCAAGATTTTCAATATACTTTTCAGTAAGGGTTTCAAGGGATAGGGAGATAAGGAGGCTAAATGCAGTTCAGGTACAAATCAGCCATCATCTGAAATAACTACAGGACAGGCCCAAAGAACTGACTGGCCCACTCCTATTCCTCTATAATTGTTATGCCCTGGAGAGAATCTGGTGTTCCAAACAGTACGCTAGCAAGAATCAAAGTCTTAAGTAAAAGAATTGGTGGAAAATGAGGGAATGAACATTGATAGAGAGTAACCATAATGTGAAAATTCTTCAAAAATGCATCAAAATATCAGGTAAATGCCATGGCAAATGAAAAAGGGACAAAAAAGCCTCAATTACGTTTTCCAAATACTGTTACTACACATTTACCTTATGTTAGAATTGGCAGCAATCCAGGACACAGTAATTATTGCAACTCTGCACTTTTCACCCACTGAACTTCAAAGGCATACCGCAACCTGACGACAAAAATCACTAAGGGCGGATATTATTACAATAATTGGAACAATTCTTTTGCTGAACATACACTATCAAAGTGAAAGTGGAAGAAGTCTAATATCTCAACTGCCTAACATGGATAGTTCATACATATGAACTTGTTAACAGTCATTAAACAATAGGACCTCATTATCTTTTACTATTATGTTACACTGGTGTTCAGATTCAGTCTTTTCCCAACACTATTAATCTCGGTTCATTTCAAAAGGCACTTAGTACTCAGCAGATCCACATCTCTAATGAACTGAAACTTATAGCAGTAGGAGTGACGTGAATGGGATAGCGTGCCAAAAACCTATTATACTTTAAAACAATACTTTGCACTAAAGAGTCTTTCGGAAGCAAACCATGCATTCCTACCCATTTTGAAAATAAATTTTGAAAGACAGAGGCATTGTGCTCAGGCGATAGCTATGATCAAGTTTGATTACAAGTAGATTAATTACACATAAGTGAAAAACACAGAGCAAATGATTAAAACAGTGTTTGACATATAAACACTTTAATGGTTCAAAAATGTAACTTGCTCGAGACAGTTCGGCATATTGAACTCTCCAGCCCACCACAAAGATAATTGGATTGGATTGGATTGGATTTGTTTATTGTCACGTGTACCGAGGTACAGTGAAAAGTATTTTTCTGCAAGCAGCTCAACAGGTCATTCAGTACATGGGAAGAAAAGGGAATGAAACAAAATTCAAGAAAATACATAATAGGGCAACACAAGATATACAATGTAACTACATAAGCACTTTTGCTAATTTTGTAATTTTCTTTGTTGTTCTTTGTTTGTTCTTTTGCCCAGTCCATCACACAAACCTGCCTCCCATCCATGGACTCCATCTACACCTCTCGCTGCCTGGGGAAAGCGGGCAGCATAATCAAGGATCCTTCCCACCCGTCTTACTCACTTTTCCAACTTCTTCCATCGGGCAGGAGATACAGAAGTCTGAGAACAGACTCAAAAACAGCTTCTTCCCCACTGTCACCAGACTCCTAAATGACCCTCTTATTGACTGACCTCATTAACACTACACCCTGTATGCTTCATCCGATGCCAGTGCTTATGTAGTTACATTGTATATCTTGTGTTGCCCTATTATGTATTTTCTTGAATTTTGTTTCATTCCCTTTTCTTCCCATGTACTGAATGACCTGTTGAGCTGCTTGCAGAAAAATACTTTTCACTGTACCTCGGTACACGTGACAATAAACAAATCCAATCCAATCCAATCCAATTATCTTTGTGGTGGGCGGGAGAGTTCAATATGCCGAACTGTCTCGAAAATTACAGCACAGGAACAGACTCTTCTGCCCTCCAAGCCTGCACCGATCATGATGCACTTTATGCATTAACCACAGTCAGTTTTAAAACACAGGTAGGTTTTTGTTTTCCCTGTCTAGGCTTTAGACAGAGAGGCGGAATTAAAATCTGGTGCAGTGGAATGCATGCAGGTTGGAGAACTCGCCTGATTTTCCTTTCACTTAAATGAATGGGGGGGGGGGAAGGTTCATTTGGTTCTATGAAAGTGTTACAATCCCAATTAATGTTATAACTGGATGGAAAGATTCTAGAATGGAACTTTGGCTCAAAAGACAGTGGGCTGGCTTCTCCTTTCCTGAGGCGAAGTGCCGATGCCAACGGAGGATCTGTAGTGTTTCACAACGGGAAAACTAACGCAAAACCCTCACCGATTCCACTACTGGTGATGAGCTAGCACCGGCGCTGTCACAAGCACCCGCGAATGCGCGGAAATCGTTTGGAGAATCAGCAGGTCCGTGTTGCACATGCGCAGGCCTGACAGGCTGCAGCCGCGCGTACGCTTACACCCCCCATACATGCACCGATCGCGCCGGAAAAGATGGCGTCAGCTGTGCTGGACCACATACCCGTCCACACCGACCCCACAGCCCATCTCCTGGCCACCACGCGCCACTCGCCCTAGCCCTGGCAGAAGCCCTCCCCCGGCTAGCAGCACTGATTTCGGCTGATCATGGTGGTGTCCGCACGACCTCACACTCCCTCCACAGGCGCCACGACAGGCTCATGACCGCTGAGACCACACGTGGTCCGCCCCATCAAGAACATGCCCCATGTTTATTATTATTATTGTTATTATTATTGTTCTGTTGTTATACATTTTTCAAAAATCTCAATAAAAATTATTTTTTAAAAAAGAACATGCCCCATCAGAGGCGGAGCATCATGGGTGGGCTTGCTAATGACATTCCAATGGAGTTGCGACTGCGTGCGTCTTTACAACGCCGATTTGGAGAGGGCAGAGCATCGCGACCCGGTGTCAAACCGGCGCCTGCTGCAATTTCGGCGTCGGGAGCCATTCTCTGCCAGATCGCTGTTCCCGATTTAGGCTTCGGAATTCAAGGAAAAACAAAGAGTTCTGAGTTGACGATTGCAATAACCAGATTTAAAGTATGACAGCAGCCTTCAAAGACAAATCCCGCCCAGTAACTTTTATTTATTTATTATAAAACTTGGAGGTACAGAGTCACAGGACTAATTATCTTCAATAAGGAATAAAATATTTATTACACATTGAAAAATTGGATTATAATGCAAAAGAATCCCCCAATAAGGGATTCAGGTCTGGCGACCTCAGGGGAGAACCTTTGTTTGATTGGGTGGGCAGACCTTAGAAAGAGAGGACGAAATGCATTTTTGAACAGTTACAGCAGAAGGCTGAGGCGATCATCCAGAGAGGTCATGAAGGAAGCTGCTCCTTCATGACCTCTCTGGGCGATCTCCACAGCCTTTACTCCCCCTTGATTTAAAAAATTCACACCGATTTAAAGATTAACATGGATTACACGTATTTCTGAAGCTATAAAGGTGTCATTCGTATAAAAAGTCCTTTTTAAGCACACAAGATGACAGTGGACAAATATACATTCTTCTCTGAACTCAAGTGATGGACTGATGGCTTAGTCAAACAAGGTTGTCCCGGATGACAATGAATCTTGAGTGGACCATCCTGGCTGAACCGGAGCATCCGGTGTATACCCACTAATGAGATGAAGTCTCAATGGGACAAGGTTGTGGGCGTATCCCTCCGAGTCCACTTTAACCCCTAAATTGCCTGCTACATCTTAGATCCCATTTCTGGACCCACTTTCCTAATATCTCTATCATGACACTAGGCACAGAAATATTAAACTAAACCCACTTAAAACTATACCTCATTTCTAATGTTTTCAGTACAAATCCCTTAAAACTACCTTTGTTTTCCTAACAAAAGACACATGAAACTACCCTATCTATTCTAACTATTTTGTGTGTTTATATATATATATATATATATTTTAACATTCCCATGGCCTGACTGCCACCTTCCACCCGACTTAAATTTGAGGTCATCCAAAACTCTGGAGTTCACATCTAAACTTGCCTGCCTAATGTCTGATTCATGCATCACTTCTGTGCACTTTGCCCTATGTTGGTTTCCAGTTAAGAATGCTTCAACTTGAAAACTCCCATTGTTGTTTTCAAATCCCTCCATGGCTATATAATTCAAAAGCACAAGTTGTGGTTGTTGGAAACATTCTGGCCAGTGGTGTCAAATATTGCAATTTGTCTAATTGTTTTTTTTATATGACTGTGCAAAAGTCCATCGGTGTCACTGTGCATTATATCAATGCATTAATTACTCAGTCATAGTTGTGGATAGCTTCTACTTAATTTCCATTTCTGAAATTCCACAGAGTGAGGCTCTGATCCCATTTAGGAGACTATTTCCTTCAATTGAATGGGTAGGACATGTTGGCCTTACATCACAAGCCCAACCAATTCAGTTGTTGAAAGCAGCTTTAGCAAAATTTGGAAACAGGCGACATGCCTCATTCTCTGTCTGGCAACAATGCAAAGCCCAATTGCGTGAAGATTGCTACAGGAGCCAGACATTCCTACAACACAGTTTTTTTTTAATAAGCGGAATTTTATTCTCGGATTTAAAACTTTTATGAAATACATTTTTAAAAATGCATGGTAAATAAAACTATGGATTCATGGATGAACTGAAAAAGTTATTTAGCCTCATCTCATATTTACTGATGAAGCCAGATCCATGCTCTGTAAATGACCTTGAAATATTAATTTTAAACTCAAACATTTGGGGGAGGGCGCAGGGAAGAGAACCTCAAGGGAGCAAAAGTTAAATTTCTGTGTGACAGAAGCAAAGCAAAAATCAAAACTCTTCTGTGCAACCATTCCAATACACAGATGTTTTTCTAATTTTATAGAACTCTCAGTTTTTGTTTTCCAAGAGTTTAAACTAACCTATGCATCATTCACAAGCAGCACAAACCCAGCTTCCATGTAAACACTGACTTCCTGAACTTCAAATTTCCAGCGCTGCTGGTGAAGAGACATCAAAAACATGTTGAGTACCTCACGTCCGACTCAGAGCGATAATGCATTTGGGACAAGCAGCCATAGAAGCAAGCTGCCAGATGTCAGGCACACCACCAAGGAACTCAACTTTCACTTGTTTCTTGACAGATGCCATTCTGCATTTAAGAACTTTGGACCGAAGCAGTGTACAATCTGTGTCCACATCAATGCAACAACTCCTTTTTACCTGAATTAGTTATATTAGGCATACAAGTGACAAATAAAATTGACAGTAATGAATCCATACTTTCCAATTTTATTTATTTTAAATATTTTATTAAAGTTTTACATGTTTACACTGTAGATAAGACAGATGAGACGGTTACAGTTTACCTGTTTTCGTTTTTGTCACCCCCCCCCCCCCCCCCATTCCCTTCCTCTGCTATTTCCAGGTCTTATCATAGGACCTTTATTTTACCGTGGGTGGATGTTTGATGTATGTCTGTGGACAGTGCCCTCCTTTTCCCTCCCCTTCCTTTCTTTCTGCTCTTCCCCTCCTGCTGTCTGCTTGCTTTCTGAGGGTTCTTTCTCGTGTGGCCTTGTGTTGGGCTCCCTGGTCTCTGTGTCGGTCTCTCTCTGGCCGCATAATTTTTAGCTGCACGAGGCTTACCCTTGCGCAGGAGGAGCTGGAGTTGGCCCTGTTCAGTGCTTCGTTCCAGAGTCCTCCCTCCTACTTCCGTCTAGCCCTACTTCCCATTTTCCCATTGTTTTGTACAGTGGGGAGCGCGCCCTTTCTAACAGGTGTCCCTGTACGTCCCCACAGATCCCCTTCCCAAGAATGTCCGCATCCAGTAGCTCCTCCAACATTGTGTCTCTCGGGATCCATTGTCTCCTTGCGGAGAAAGGTTTTGATTTGCAGCTGTTGGAGTTTCTGTTCGTTCGGTAGTCCCAGTCTCTCAGTCAGCTCTAGAGTCGCTAGTCTGTCCCCGGTGTAAAAGTTCCTAACCACTAGTGTCTCCCCCCCCCCTCCCCCCATCCTGTCTCCACCTCTTAAAGGTGGCATCTAGCATGGCTGGCAGAAACCTGTGGTTGCCGCCGTTGGGGGCCATGGTGGATACCTCGTTTAAACCGTAGTGCTGTCCCATCTGCTTCCAGGTTCTCAGTGTTGCTACTATCACTGGGCTGGTTGAGTATTTTGCTGATGGGGATGGGAGTGCTGTTGTGGCAAGGGCACAGAGGGTGGTTCCTGTGCAGGAGGTCTCCTCCATCCTCACCCATTCCGTGTATGGTTCCTTCGCTGATCCCCACACTCTCTTGGCAGTAACTGCCCGGTGGTACTATTGAAAGTTCAGGAGGATCAGGTCTCCCATGCTTCTTCTCCTTTGGAGCATTGTCTTGGGGATTCTTGGATTTCTCTCCCCCCCCCACCCCCTCATTTTGTCTATTGATTGGAAAAAGGTCTTGAAAATGAAGATCGGTATGGATCTAAACAGGAAGAGGAACCTGGGCACTATGTTCATCTTAATTGTCTGCACCCTCCATGCCCAGGAAAGCGGGAGTGTATCCCATCTTTGTACGTCCTTGTTTTTTTGTACGTCCTTTTTAACTTCCTCCACCAGACTGGTCAGATTCCACTTGTGGATTCGTGTCCAGTCATGGGTTATCTAGATCCCCAGATAGCGGAATTTGTTTTGGGCTATTTTAAATGGGAGACCCTCCAGCTCTGCTCCTCCTCCTCTCGGGTTCACCAGCAAAACTTTGCTTTTGCCTGAGAAGGCTCCAAACTCTCCCAGGAGCTTGGTGATTTATTTCATGCCATTTTGCAGGTCTGGGATGTAGAGGAGCAGGTAATTCTCATTGAGCGAGACTTTGTGACCTCTGCGTCCTCTCAGATTCCCCTCCAGCCTCTCGTGTCTTTCTGGTCGAATGCCAGTGGCTCAATTGCCAGGGCAAACAGGAGGGGGGGCAGCAGGTATCCCTGCTTTGTGCTTCTTACAACTGGAAGTATCCAGAGCTGCTGGTGTTGGTTCGACCGCTCACCTTGGGGGTGTCGTGCAGGAGTTTTGAACAGCGAAATGCGCCTGTATGATCCACATTCCGTTGGATCTCTGTCTTTTTTGGGTATCAGTGATATGGTAGCCGGGTTATGGTTGGAGGCAAGGTGCCCTCGCTAGTGAATCTGTGAACATCTCCCACATATGCGGGGCGAGGACCGGGACAAATGTTTTGTGGAAGTCTGCCGGGAACCCATCGTGTCCCGGCGCCTTCCCGCCTGCATGGAGTTGATCCTTTCCATGACCTTTCCCAGTCCTATTGGTGCTTCCAGCTCCCCTCGTCTATCGTTCCCCACGATTACCATGTCCAGTTCTTAGAGGAACCGTTGCATCACCAAGTCCCCGCCGGGGGGCTCGGAGGCCTCAAAAGCTTAGTTGATCTTTTTTGGTTCGGCTACCGGTCTGCCTCTGCTATCCTTCACTTGTGCCTTTTCCCTTGTGGCTGCCTGCTTTCCCAGCTGGAGAGCTGGCAAGTGGCTCGCCGTCTCTCCATGCTCATAGACGGTCCCCCTGTGACCTGACGGAATTGGAACACTGCCTTCCTATAGATAGCAGGTTAAAGTCCATTTGTAGCTTTTTTCCTCTCCATCAGAAACTCTAGGGTCTGGGCCTCGGAGTATCTTCTGTCGATCAGTTGTTGCCTAGCTGCCCTCTCTTCCCTATCTCTAGATGCTTTGTAGGCAAACACTTCTCCTCTAATCACAGCCTTCAGTACCTGCCAGAACGTGGAAGGTGAGACTTCCCATTTCCGGTTGTACGTAACATACTCGCCTAAACCTGCAATCTTTTCTGGTAGAAGACCTTGTCAGTCAAGAAGGTCATATCCAACTTCCATATGGGGTGTTGAGCACGGCCCGTTTCCAACCTCACATCCATGTAATGTGGAGTGTGGCCGGGGATTACGATCGCGGAGTATTCCGCTCTGACGATTTCTGTAAGCACCGATTTCCCCAATACAAAGAAGTCGATGCAGGTGTAGACCTTGTGTACTGGTGAGAAGAACGTAAATTACTTCTCACCTGGGTGAAGGAACTGCCATGGGTCCACTGCTTCCATCAGCTCCATGAATGTTCCCAGTTCCGTAGCCAGGCCTGCCATTTTACCCGCTCTGGGGATTGATCTATCCGTCAGTGGATCCTGGAGACAGTTAAATCCACCCCCCCCACCCCATAATCAGTCGGTGCGTAACTATGTTGGGGATTTCCGCCATGATCTTCTTTATAAATTCCGTGTTGTCCCAGTTGGGTGTGTACACGTTTACTAGGACCACCGGTGCCCCGTCTAGGACACCGCTGACCATGACATACTGTCCCCCTTGGCCCATAACCACCTTGGTCGAAAGTGAACACCGTCCTCTTGCTTATCAGGTTTGCTACCCTCTTAGTTCTCGTCCCGTAGCAGGAACGGTAGGTCTGTTCCACCCAGCCCCTTACCGCAGTCGGTCCTTCTCCCTCAGGTGCATCTCTTGGAGGAAGGCTATGCCAGCTTTCATACTTTTTCCTGAACTCCAGGATTTCCCTTCTCCAAAGTAGCTGCTTACGGTGCCATCTTCCCAAAACTGACCTGCTGAAGCCAGTCGAGAGCCCTTCACTTCCTTATCGCTATGTTCGCCCCGTAGTCCCGATTCTCCCTTCTATCCCCCTCTCTGCCCACGCCCCCCCATCTATTTGTCCCCCTACCTTCCCCCCACCCCTGTGTTTCCCTCCCCCCATCAGGTGCTCTCTCCCCGCTGGGAGATGCGCTGCGACCTCCCCCTATCTCATGCTTCCCAGCGCTAGCTTTCCCCACTAGTGTGGTGCCGCCCCCCCCCCCCCCCGGGGTTGCTCTCACCCACTCCTATGCCCGTTCTGTTCCTGTCCTCTCTATCGCCTCCTCACCCTCCCCTCTGTAGTCTGGTGTTGTATACAGTTTTAGCACAGCTTCTCTGCCTCGCGTAATAAAGGAGAGAATGCCATGTACCTTCTTGACCACCTTATCTGTTATCTTGTCCTGTTACCGTTAAGGATCAATGGACATTTAGAACATTACAGGAAGGATATAATTGCTCTGGAGAGAGTGCAGAGGAGGTTTACAAGAATGTTGCCAGGGTTAGAAAAGTGTAGCCATGAGGAGAGATTGGATAAATTAGGGTCATTTTCCTTGGAACAAAGGAGGCTGAGGGGTGACTCAATTGAGGTCTTCAAATTATGAGGGGAAGAAATAGAGTGGACAGGATAAAATTGTTTCCCTTGATGGAGAATTCTAGAACCAGGGGGACATAAATTCAAGATGAGTGGCAGAAGGTTTGGAGGGGACATGAAGAAGAACTTCTTTACACAGAGGGTAGTGGGAGTCTGGAATTCGCTGCCTGAGTTGGTGGTGGAGGTAGAGACCCAAAACTCTTTTAAAAAGTACCTGGATCTGTACCTGAAGTGGTTTAAGGTACAGCTCTATGGACCGGGTGCAAGAAGGTGGGATTAGAAAGGGTTCCTGGGTGTCCTCGGGCTGGCATGGACAAGGTGGGCTGAAAGGCCTCCTTCTATGCTATAACGTTTCTCTGATTCTATGATCTTGTGGATTTCCTTTGCGAGCTCTAGTTTCCTCCCACAGTTCAAAGGTGTGCAGGTTTAGGATGATTGGCCATGACAAAAATTGTTCCTTAGTGTCCAAAAAGGTTATGTGGCGTTACAGGGATAGGGAGAGCTGTGGGCCTTGGTAGAGTGCTCTTTTGGAGGGTCAGTACAAACACTGAGCCCCGCAGAATCTCACTGGTAATAGTCTTCCTATCACAAAACACCCATTAACCATCACCATTTGCGGTGGGGATGCTGAAGGATCAGCAAAAGAGGCTGCTGGAGAAGGTGGAAGATCTGGAGAACAGAGCTCACCGGCAGAACTTAAGAATTGTCGGTCTCCCTGAAGGGGCTGAGGGGGCTGTTGCTGCGCGTTTGTGGTGAGTATGTTCCAGAAGCTTCTGGGGGAGGGGGCTTTTCCCCACCCGTTGGAGGTGGACAGGGTGTACAGGGCGATGGCGAGGAAGCCGCGGCCGGGGGACCCCCCAAGGGCGATGGTGGGCTGGTTCCACAGATTTTTGGATAAGGAGTGTGTTCTCCAGTGGGCCAAGCGTACGTGGAACTGCAAATGGGACAATAGCATTTTGCGTGTCTATCAGGACCTGAGTGTGGAGGCGGCCAGAAGGAGGGCAGACTTCAATCAAGTGAAGGCGATCCTGTTTAAGAAGAAGGTGAAATTTGGGTTGCTATACCCGGCGTGTCTTTGGCTTACGCACGAGGACCAGCACCATTATTTCGAGTCATCCGAAGACGCGATGGACTTTGCCAAGGAGAAAGGGCTGGTGCAGAACTGAGAACTTTTTGGTTGTAACTTTTCTGAGTGATGTGTATATGCTTTGATTGTCGTTTGTCTTCTGCTGTTAAGTTCGGGTGGAGATGGAAGTAAAAGTTATTCGGTTCTATGGATCGTCGGTGTTTTGGTGGGGGCTTTTTACTTTTTACAACTTTGATTTGCACTATTGGGGGGGTTCTTTGTGAGTTTTTTCTGTTTTTGGCTGTCTGTTATGGTAATTAGGAGATTGTTCGGGGTCGATTTGATGAGGGAAGTGGTTGCGATGGACGGGGGGGGGGGGAGTAGGGAACAATAAGTGGGAGTCCTCTTGGCGCCGGAGGTGAGGGTTACCAGGCTAGCTGGGTGAGCTAGTCTACGGAAGCACAGTGGGGGATGTGCATATGTTCAATATATGGCAGGCGTCAGGTTATAACGTGGTGTTGTCGGGGGGGGGGGGGGGGTTACTCTGCTGACAAGGGAGGGACTTAGGCTTTGGGACAGAGAAGAGGTCGGGGTTGGGGACTGCCAGGAGGCGGGCCAATGGAGGCACAGTGCATGGGCTGGAAACGGGCCCAGGAAACGGGATGGCTGATTGGCCCGGGGGGGGGGGGGGGGGGGGGGGGGGGGCACGGTGCCCCACAACCAGGCTGATCACCTGGAATGTTACAGGGTTGAATAGGTCGGTCATGAGGGCACGTGTGTTCGCGCATCTGAGGGCTCTGAAGACGGACGTGGTGATGTTGCAGGAGACACACCTGAAAGTAGCGGATCAAGTCAGGCTAAGGAAGGGTTGTGTCAGTCAGGTCTTTCATTCGGGGCTGGACACCAAGACTAGAGTGGTGGCGATTTTAATTAGTAAGCGGGTGCAATTCCGGGTGGGCAGTATAGTCTCGGATGGGGGGGATTTGCTGGCAGGGGTGGTGGACACGGGGTATTCGGCCATCACTATTTTGGATTATGCCCCACACTGGGTGGAACTGCAGTGTAGTGAGGAGAGCTTCCAGCGCCCGCAATGGAGATTGGACGAGGGCTTGTTGGCAGACGAGGCGGTGTGCGAGAGGCTGAGGAAGTGCATGCAGAACTACCTGCAGGTCAATGACACGGGGGAAGTCTCAGCAGCGGTGGGCTGGGAGACGCAGAAAGCAGTGGTTGGAGGGGTGCTGATTTCGATCCGGACTCATAGGGACAGGATAGGGCAGAGATGGACCGACTGGTTAAGGAGATCCTACAGATAGATAGGAGGTATGCGGCGACCCCGGGGGTGGAGCTGTTAAGGGAACGTCGGAGGCTGCATGCGGAGTTCGGGGTGCTGTCCACAGGCAAGGCAGTGGAGCAGCTTAGAAAGGCGAGGGCTGCGTTTTACGAACATGGGGAGAAGGCCAGCAGCTTAGAAAGAGGGAGGCGGACAGGGAAATAGAGAGGGTGGTTGATGGGGATGGGAATCTGGTAGGGGACTCGGCTGGGCTAAAGCAGACTCTATCGCTCGGAGCCCCCACGGGGCCCGAGGGGATGAGATGCATTTTGGACGGACTGACCTTCCCAAGATGGGCAGGGAGCTGGTGGATGGGCTAGTGGCCCCGATTAGGGCTGAAGAAATAGCTGAGGGCTTGAAGGCAATGCAGTCGGGTAAGGCCCCGGGGCTAGACAGGTATCCAATGGAACTCTACAAGAAATTCTCCGGGATATTAGGGCGTTGCTGGTCAAGGTTTTCAATGAGGCGAGGGATAGAGGGGTGCTGCCCCCGATTATGTCACAGGCCACTATTTCATTAATATTGAAGCGGGACAAGAACCCGGAGCTATGTGGGTCCTATAGACCGATCTCACTGCTCAATGTGGACACCAAGCTGCTGGCCAAAGTTTTGGCCTCCAGGCTTGAAGATTGTGTGCCGGACATGATTATGGAGGATCAAACCAGTTTGTCAAGGGCAGGCAGTTGGTGGCCAATATAAGAAGGCTGCTGAATGTTATTTTGATGCCTCTGGAGAGTAGGGAGGTTGAGGTAGTTGTGGCCATGGATGCGGAGAAGGTGTTCAACCGGGTGAATTGGGACTATTTATGGGAGGTGTTGGGACAAATTGGATTTGGTAGGGGCTTTATCGACTGGGTTAGGCTGCTGTACCAGGCCCCGGAGGCTAGTGTAAGGACGAATAGGATGACTGTGGACTATTTTAGACTGTACCGAGGGACAAGATAGGGATGCCTCCTCTCCCCACTGCTGTTTGCGCCAGCTATAGAGCCGCTGGCAATTGCTCGGAGAGCTTCAAGGGGCTGGTTCGGGAGGGGGGTGGAACATAGGGTCTCGCTGTACGCGGACGACCTGCTCTTATATGTAGCAGATCCAGGGGCAGGGATGGGTGAAATCATGGCGACTTTGGGGGAATTTGGACAGTTTTCAGAATATAAACTGAACATGACAAAGAGCGAGATGTTTGTAGTCCAGGCAAGAGATCAGGAGGGTCGGCTAGGGGAGCTACTGTTTAGGTTAGTGGGGGACAGCTTTAGGTACCTAGGGATATAAGTGCCGCGCGACTGGGGCCGGTTACCCAAGTTGAACTTGTCCCGGTTGGTCAAGCAGATGAGGGGCGAGTTCCGGAGCTGGGATGGGCGGCCTCTATCGCTGGTTGGGAGGGTGCAGACGATTAAGATAACGGTCCTATCGAGATTTTTATTTGTATTCCAATGCCTCCCAATTTTCATCCCGTGGTCCTTTTTTAAGAGGATTAACAAAATAATTCTGGGCTTTGTTTGGGCGGGTAAGTCCCCACGGGTGAAAAAGGTGATGCTCAAGAGGAATCGGGGGAGGGGGCTTGCCCTGCCAAACTTCAGTAATTATTACTGGGCGGCCAATATCGCTATGATAAGGAAGTGGGTGGTGGGGGCGGGGTCGGTTTGGGAGCGGATGGAGGCAGCTTCATGTAGGGGCACTAGCTTGGGGGTGTTGATAACGACACCTCTGCCATTCCCGTCGGTGGTGGCAGCCTTGAGGGTCTGGGGTCAGTGGAGGAGGTATGTTGGAGCAGTGGGAGCATCGGTTTGGTCCCCAATATGTGACAACCACCGGTTTGCCCCAGGGAGCTTGATGGGGGGGTTTCGAGTATGGCGAAGCGCGGGAATTGAGAGGATGGGGGACCTGTTCCTGGAAGAAGCTTCCCTAGCTTGAGGGCGCTATAGGAGAAGTTTGGGCTGGCAAAAGGGAATGACTTCAGATATTTACAGGTGCGGGACTTCCTACGCAGGCCGGCGTCATCCTTCCCACTCTTGCCACTAAGGGGGATCCAGGATAGGGTAGTGTCTAGGGGATGGGTGGGAGAGAGGAGCGTCTCGGTCATCTACATAGAACTAATGGGGGAGGAACTTGGGGGAAGAGATGGAGGACAGCTTATGGGCGGACGGGTTGAGCAGAGTCAACGCGACCGCTACATGTGCAAGGCTCAGCTTGATCCAATTCAAGCTGATACACCGAGCCCACATGACAGTGGCCCGGATGAGTAGACGATTAATTGTTGTAAGCCCTGCATGTAATTAAATAATTATTGTAAAAGAGAACCACAAAAAAAAACCATTACCATTTGCTTCTTGCCACTAAGCCAATTTTGGATCCAATTTACTACTCTCCCTTGGGTCCCAAATGTTTCATTTTTTTTTATCAGAGGGTTCTTGTCAAAAGCCTGCTAAAATCCTTGTAAATCATATTTACCACACTGTCCTCATCAACTCTACTTGTCACAGAATTCTTTTTGTAGGATGCAGTATCGATTCAGGCAAGTCTAACAAGATATAGCTTATTTTAATACCCTATTTCCTGAAAATTATCAGGTCGTTCCCCTCCATATCATATCAAATTGTCCAGTTGAGTTAAACATAGGAAAGAAGGACACGATTAGGCCACCTAGCAAATTCAGCCCAAATGACTATCTTGTTTAACTATGGCTGTTCCTTCTAATCTCAATTCTTTGTGTTTTCTCCACAACTTAATACCTGTATCGCCAGGGTAAGTACCTACATTGATTTTAAATATACCAACTTATTCCTCATCTGTGACGTCTGAAGCACTGCATTTCACATTGTCACAAGTCCATTTCTTGGACTCACTCCTGCAAGAACCATCTCCTGGATTCATTTTTAATCAGGTTAGCTCTATTTTTAAAATTAAGTTCCTTAATTATGGATATATCAGGAAGATGTGTTGTTCCCGATAAACATGTAAATTCCATTATTTGTCTTAAACACCTTATAACCTGCCCATTGCTCGGCATCTCTTACAGATAGCCACTACGAACTGACACTGAAGATTTTAGGTACAACCTGATATCATACCTAAATACGCCCTGTGACACTGAAATAGCAACATACTGTTGTAAATGGAAGATTGCCCTTTACACCCTGCAGGCTGGAGACCACTGAATATAAAGCATGGAATATCAAATATCTTATTTTCTATTCAGTCTCAGATATAATGTTATGTGGACACAGCGGATTTTCCCAGTTTACCAATCTCTTCTGGCATGCCTGAATTAAGTAGAATGATGGGAAACATGAGCCTTTACATCTTCATCCTTCACCTCCTTCAGTATCCATTTCTGTTTTGTTTCAGTGAACTTAACTAATTTAAAATCACAGAGTGCATGAAAATAACATGTAAAATTCAACACAAAATTCATAATCCTAGTTTCAAAATGGAAATGAATAAAGAAACTGTTCAACAGTCAGGTTGACTGCCTATTGTTTACAGTCAAGGTGAAACACATTATGGACCTTTCCTGTACCTCGAGCTAGTTGCAACTGCGTTTCTCCAGATGAAGTCCAAGAATTTTGACCTATACTAGTAAGTTATTAAAAACTACAAAGTGGCTTCCTGTATAATTAGGCAGGCTATATATTGCAGAGGAAAGCCACCATACTGTTAGCAGCTGTGTTATTTCAGACTGAGAATGAAGCCAGTCCTCTTTAGCTAAGCCGTTGGCCCCCCCACTGAGGACCAGCTGCTGCAGTTGCCTTGTATAGAACCAAAGCCCTCGTGGTGAATTAGCGGAATCACAGACAGAGGGCAAAAGAAAGCCAGCTGTACAGGAAAATCAGACATACCACAAAGCTTCCTAAATAACTACTGCCGCATTGGTAAAACATATCACTCCATGAAGGCTCTGCTATGAATGTATAATATAGTTTATATCCATAACACACTTATCTAGCAATTTTGGATTCCTAAACAAAAACTAGTTCAAGAATTTTATTCAGATTTTTCATATGGACTCAGGACAAGGACTAGCTTATGGAATGTGTTTAAACTATTACAAATAAGAGTTTTCAGGATCCGTCCATACCCACCATGTTATCTTCCCCTCCCCTAAAGCTGCTAACTCCCTGCTGGGTTACAAAGGCCTGAGCGGCTAACCTCTGTTCACTTCAAAATAGTCCTTTTTTACATGATCATACATAGTGTATATCAGCAATTGTTCGATCCTCTGCTCAGCCAATGCGTGCACTTGTACATTTTCCAGAAGAGATCTCTGGACAATGATCAGGAATGGGGAAAATTACCAACATTTCCCATTCTCAGTTAATGGCACCATTTTGAAGTTAACTAGTACCAGTTTGTTTAGCTTGTCTAAAATCAATTTCTTCCATGGAGATTAAAGGCCATAAGCATTTTTAAAAGTTCAACTTATCTCATAACAACAGCCACATGAGTAAATCAACCTTAAAATAAAAAAGTTCAATATGCAAATAAAACCACAGTTAAATTTCAATGTTTTAAATCAAATCCTGTGCATTCTAATCCATATTTACTTACAACTAACTTTACAATGGTGACCAATTCACTGTGTAAATGAAGTCATTATGATGGCAAATCACAATGTATTTCAGCACCCCTAGCTTTCTGCTCAAAGAGAACATATGACAGATTGTTAAGGCTACAGCATTGCAGCCAATTCTGACCACACTCTAATCAAGGTCAATTCAACACTGCAAGTACAGGAGTACTGAATTTACTTGTAAGCTGTCTACTGATCATATTTTTGAAAAGTGGACAGTTTGCCAATAAATGGCAAAAGCACTGATCAATTTCCACTTAATACTGAAGTAATCCAGCTGCACAACATGGCAAGAAATTCAACATAAGTTTTATTATTTTCAGGTGCTTCTGGTGTGATTTTATGCTACATAAATGCAGGTTGTTGTTGATACATAATCAGTAAGATGAATGAGAATTAAAATGTATAAAAGTAAGATATAACTGTACGGATTGAATTAACTGAGTCCGAGCTTTATTGCTTTACTGCATGTTCACTTCCAGTGAACTAAACTAGCTGAACAATTCATATCTGGCATCCCTCACCAAAAGTTTGCTGGACCCTCCTCTACTATGATTACTGAAGTACAGACTCACTAAATAAAGACTCAGGCTCAGTCACAATCGGATACTTTTCTTACAACCTTGGGTTACACTATTATTCAAGTAATTAGACAGCAGAAGAGTCAATTCTCACAAAGGTACTCAGATCTTTAACAGAAGCTCTTGAACTTGAGAAGGTATCTACAGAAAATCTCAATCTTTAACGTGGAATTATGGATTTAAGGGAGACAGTCACAAGCTAAAAGAAAA
This sequence comes from Scyliorhinus canicula, assembly GCF_902713615.1. Classification (NCBI taxonomy): domain Eukaryota; kingdom Metazoa; phylum Chordata; class Chondrichthyes; order Carcharhiniformes; family Scyliorhinidae; genus Scyliorhinus; species Scyliorhinus canicula. The sequence goes on along the minus strand of NC_052159.1, from coordinate 49,983,162 downwards.
CGTTTGACACAGATTGCATTTCGGCTCAACAGTGGTGTATGAAGCTGAATAAAAGATTTAGCAATTATACAGCACTTTTCATGACCTCAGGATCTCCCAAAATGCTTTAACAGCCAATGAAGTACTGAACTTCTACAAATGCAAGCTACTATGTCGTGGGTGCGTATGTATGGGAATAGCACTTGGCAAAGAAGAAATTGAAAGAGAATGAGGCACATCAATTAGTTATTAGTTCAAACTGTCAATGGAGGCAATAAACAAAGCAGATAGCATGCTGAATATTTGGAGCTCAAATTCCTCTCAGGCATACTGAGAACTGTGTTTAGGTTAAACCTGGAATAAAGAGTACATGACATCCTTAAATTGGAATGAAGAGTACATGACTTCCTTGGAGCAGCATTTAGGGCTATTCACATGAAACAAGATGAAGATTGATGCTGATTCATGTTGGAGGGATAGTTGTATGGAATGATTTGCAAAAAAAGCATCAGATGGGATGTGGAAGAGATATACAAGTTGATTAACAACACAAAAAATAAACCAGAACAATATACTAGAGCAACAAATACAAGGTCAGGGTTATGGAGGGGAAGCTTATGAAAGACAACAGGACATGATATTTACATAGAGTATGATTAACATCTGCAACAGGTCATCAGAAAAACTAGTTGAGGCCAGAATCTGTTATTGGGAAAATGCTAACTTTAAAAATCATAACACCACCAGGCAGTGTCAACAAGGTTTTGTGAAAGGGAAATTGTATTTACCAAATTTATTACAGCTCTTTGAGAATGTTAGAAGCAGGGTGAATAAAGAGAACCTGCAGATGTAGTGTATTTAGATTGCTAAAAGACATTTGATAAAGTGCTACATCAAAGGTTACTGTACAAGATCAGAGCTCATAGTGTTGGGAGTGATCCATCAACATGGAGAATGGATTGGCTAAGGAGCAGAAAACAGAATCAGGATAAATGCGTAATTTTCAGGTTGGTAAATTGTAATGAGTGGAGTGTTGCAGGAATCAGTGCTGGGGCTCAACTATTTACAAGCTACATTAATTACTTGGATGAAGGGACGAACTGTATTGCAACCAAATTTGCTGATGATACAAAGATAGGTAGTAAAGCAAGTTGAAAGAAGGAGATAGGTTAAGAAAATGGGTAAAACTTTGATGGAGTATAATGCAGGAAAATGAGAGATTACCCATTTTGATAGGAAGAATAGAAAGGCAGAGTATTACTTAAATGGCAAAAGATTGAAGAATGCTGCAATGCAGAAGGATCTGGGTGTCCTTATAATTAATCATAAAAAGTTAATATACAGCTAAAGCAAATAATGAGGAAAGAAAATTGAATGTTAGCCTTTACTGCACTGCTTAGCACTGATGCTTCACAGCACCAACGACCCAGGCTCAATTCTAGCCTCGGGTGGTCTGTCTGTGCGGTGTTCGCACTTTCTCTCTGTTTCTGCGTGGGTTTCTTCCGGGTTCTCTGGTTTCCTCCCACAGTCCAAAGATGTGCAGGTTCAGTGGATTGGCCATGCTAAATTATGCCTTAATATCCAAAACATTAGGAGGGGCTCCAGGGATGGTGTGGGTCACGGTACCGTGCTATTTCCAAGGGTCGGTGCAGACTCGATGGGCCAAATAGCCTCCTTCTGCACTGTAGGGATTCTATGATTCTATTCTATCAACCCAAAAATAGGAAAGTCTTGCTATAACTCTGCAAGGATTTGGTGAGACCGTATTTTTAGTACTGTGTATGGTTTTGGTTTCCTTACCTAACAAGGGATATATGTGCGCTGAAACAAGTTCAAAGAAGGTTCACTGGGCTTATTCCAGTTGTCTTATTGGGCACATTTAGCAGGTTGGGCCTGTAGTCACGGGAGTTTAGAAGAATGAGAGGTGATCTTATTGAAACACAAGATCCTGAGGAGCTTGACAGGGTGATGCTGGGAGGATATTTCCTCTCATGAGGAAATCTAGAACTAGGGGGCAGTTTAAAAATAAGGGGTCTCCCATTTAAAGTGGAGATGAGGAAGAATTTAATCTCACAGAGGGTCGTTAGTCTGTGGAATTCTTTTCACAGAGAGCATATTCAACGCCGAATTAGACAGATTTTTGATCGACAAGGGAGTCAAGTGTTGTGAGGGGGGGTTGGGTTGTGGTGTGGGGAAAGCAGGAAAGTGCCGCTAAGGCCATAATCAGATCAGCCATGATCAAATTGAGTAGCAGGACAGGCTCAATGGACCAAATGACCTGCAGCGTTCCTTTCTCTTACGAGTCCAGTATTCTCAGAAGATTGTAAGAAATAGCTGGAAAATAGCTTGATGCATTTGAAGAATGAAATCAAACAGGCCGAAAAGTTCCCTTCATTTGACAAAGAATCAAATTGTGAGATTTGTATTGTTCTAAAGGTTCAACATTTTGTCGCTGGTTGTCATAACCTATTCCATGGGTGCATCTTAATCATGGATAACACGGCTGCTTTTAAGGGATAAACAAAACTACAAATCAATAAGGCATATATAAATAAAAAGTTACATGAAAAATAAATGTTGAGTGGATAGGTTAGTGAGGGAAAGTGTGTGAGAGAGAGAGCATGAAATAGAGAGGCACACACATGACTGTAAGAAAGTGATGGTAATGTACATGAAGGACAGTTTAACTTTCACCTTTATAACTAATGAGTGAAAAGCCGCATACCGCATCCATAAAAACCACTCTGCAGTCAGGACACAAACCAGATAAGATTCCAATATTGGAGATGAGAGTTATGAAACCTGCAACGCATGAAATTCTGGTCCAACTGAGACTTTTTGATTTTTTTATCCTGTACAAAAGAACCTAAAAATTTGATTTGGTTTGATCTGTTCAATATCAAAACATTTATCAGAGAAAAACTAGTCAATAATTGGTTATATCTAAGATTGTGAATAATATTATCTATTTTTTATGTTTCATTGAGCAAAAGAAAATAACTTCCCCAACAATTACAAAAACACTCAAACCTTTAAGAATAAAGTATTTGTTACAGCATGCTGTCCAATGAATTTAGTTCTTAATCGTACAGTGTAGAAATGACCCAGTTCCATCCCAGTCTATATTACACCATTCACCTGAAGAAGGAGCCGTGCTCCGAAAGCTCGTGTTTGAAACAAACCTGTTGGACTTTAACCTGGTGTTGTAAGACTTCTTACTATATTACATCAGCAGCTGAAGGGCTATAATTAACCTCAGTGGTCCAGAAGTGGCACGGGGGAAGAAATAGCCAGGGGTTTTGCTAATTGCTAATAAGATCAGGCTAGTTATGATATTTTTCATGGTCAGATAGCATCCTGAAACGTATTGAATTTCCTGGATTGCCTTTGTGCCAGCTTTTGAGCCAATCTTGGTAATTGGAATAAGCTGGAATTTCCAATGAAGCCCATTTGCCTATGCCAAAACATAAAAACAACTTCAAAATTAAAGCATATCCTTGATGGGTTGAGGGAACTGGTACTGTTAGAAGAGTTTATAAATTGCCTCTTCTGCACTCTAAAAATGCACATGGAGGAACAAAGAGTTACCAGAGTCTCAGCTGTCACAGTTGTGGTTGATGTTTATAAGGTGAATCAGAAACCTCTAAACCACAGCAAATTTGGCTCAGGAAACTCCTTTAGCCAATTTGCTTACCTGTGAAACCCACTTCCAGCAAATGGACTAAAGGAGTTACCTCAGATCCATTTAATTGCATGGTGTTGGACAGTGGTTCCGCATTGACAGTACATGGATCGGACTGGTTAGAATATTAATCAGAATCGTTTAACAGTATGGATCGAAGCAAGGTCAGGTAATATGAAAGTTCAACTTGTTTAGGTTTGGGGATGACAAAACATTGAAGTCGCTGAACAGATTCCATGCAGAATAGTTCTATACAGGGTTACATTTTATTAAGTAACCCTTTGTGTGGTACCAATTGAACATGTTTTGGAAATCCAAGTATATTTCATCTACTTGTTCCCGTTATCTATCCTCCTCATTACCATCTAAAATAATTCTAGTAAACTTATCAGGCATGACTTCTCCTTCATGAAGCTATTTTGATGCTGCTTGATTATATTATCTATATCTAAATGTTCTGCTACTACTTCCTTTACAACATCCTTTAATATTTTGCCAATGGCAGATGTTAGGCTAACTGGCCGACAGTCACCTGTTTTTGCCTCCCTCCCTCTTTGAATAATTAAACATTGGCAGTTTTCCAGTCCTCTGGAACATTTCCAGAATTTAAGGATTCTTGCAAGATTAGTGTACTAACTATCTCTGTAGCTACTTCCTTTAATATTCTAGGATGCAACCCATCAGATCTAGGTACTTATCGGCCTTTAGCCCCGTTAGCTTCCTTAGTACTTTTTTTTCCAGTGATAGTTACTGTATTTATTTCCCCCTCCCCTTTTGCCCCTTGATTATTTAGTATTTTTGTAATGTTGTTACTGCCTTCCACCATAAAGACTTATGCAAAGTATATTTAACTTTCCTGGTTCCCCATTATCTTTGTTATGAGTCATTTAAAAAACTATATTTTATTCAAGGCTTTTTACATATATACACAAAATATCAGAAGAACACATCAACCTAAACAAACAACCACAGATCCCCAACCACCCTGATACCAACACCCACCACATCCCACCTTCTCAATTTTTATATCCTTACCCCCCCCCTCCCCCCAAACCCTCCTCCCCTTGCTGATCCCTCAATCCTCCTTTGAAGAAATCAATGAACAGTTTCCACCTCTGGGTGAACCCCTCTACCGACTCCCGCAAAGCAAACATGATTTTCTCCAACCTCAGGAATTCTGCCAGATCGCTCACCCACAATCCTGCCGTCGGCATCTCCGAGTCCTGCCAACACAATAAAATCCATCTCCAGGCTATCAGGGAGGTAAAGGCCAATACATTGGCCTCACTCCTTCCCTGGACTCCCGGGTCTTCCGATACACCAAATATCGCCACCTCCGGATTGGGGGCCACCCTACACCCAGAACCTTGGACATAACATCCGAGAATTCATGCCAGAACCCCCTCAGTCTTGGACACACCCGAAACATTGCGGGCAGCACGGTAGCACAAGTGGATAGCACTGTGGCTTCACGGCGCCAGAGTCCCAGGTTCGACTCCCCGCTGCGTCACTATCTGTGCGGAGTCTGCACGTTTTTCCCAAGTCTGCGTGGGTTTCCTCCGGGTGCTCCGGTTTCCTCCCACAGTCCAAAGTCGTGCAGGTTAGGTGGATTGGCCATGATAAATTGCCCTTAGTGACCAAAAAGGTTAGGAGGGGTTATTGGGTTACAGGGATAGGGTGGAAGTGAGGGTTTAAGTAGGTCAGTGCAGACTCGATGGGCCAAATGGCCTCCTTCTGCACTAAATGTTCTATGTGGATGTGATTTGTGGGCCTCCCTGCGCACCACCCACACCTGTCTTCCATCCGTCCAAGAATCCTGCTCATCCTTGCCACTGTCCCTGTGCACCACTTTAAACTGGATGAAGCTTAACCTCACACAGGATGGGTAGGCATTCACCCTCCGCAAGGCCTCTGCCCACGTCCCAGCCTGTATCGCCCCTTCCAGCTCCTCCTCCCACTTACGCTTGATCTCCTCCAGAGCATCGTCCTTCTCCATCAATTCCTTGTATACGTCTGACACCTTTCCCTCCCCTATTTCATCCTCTGACAACGGAAGCGGCAGCCCCGAGAAGGACAGCACCTCTCTCTCCACGCCCCCCTCCACCCGGCTCCAAGAACACCCAACTCACCCACGGGGTCTTCCCAGAAATTATCCCATTAACCTTCCTAAAAAAGGATTTGGGGACAAGGATAGGGAGGTTCTGGAAAACGAACAAGAACCTGGGCAGCACTGTCATTTTTACCGTCTGCACGCGCCCAGCCAGTGACAACGGCAACACATCCCACCTCTTAAAATCTGCCTTCATTCCCTCCACCAATCGTGCCAATTTCAATCTATGTAGCTGGGCCCAGCTCCACGCCACCTAGATCCCAAATACCTAAAGCTCACCCCCACACCCTAAACGGCAACTTCCCTAATCTCCTCTCTTGCCCTCTGGCCTTAATCTTGAACACCTCGCTCTTCCTTATGCTTACCTTACACGCAGAAAACTGGCCAAATTCCCCCCAAAATCTCCATCATCAATATTCAGCAGCAATATCGGGTAGTATGACCCACAGTACTCTGGGCCCTTGTGTTTCTTTAAAATCAGGGAGATGGAAGCCCGTGACAATGTCGGGGGAGGTTCCCCCCTCTCCCCTGCCTCACTGAATGTCCTCACCAGCAGCGGCCCCAGCTCCGCACAAAATGTTTCATAAAACTCTACTGGAAACACATCCGGACCCGGGGCCTTCGCACCCATCGCACCCATGCCATCCATCACCTCCCTCAGCCCAATCGGGGCCCCAGCCTCTGAAACCTGTTGCCTTCCACCTTGGGGAACTTCATCCCACCCAGGAACCACCGCATTCCCTCCTTTCTCGTTGGGGGCTCTGACTCATACAGCCTCCTATAGAAGGCCTCAAATGGCCAATTCACCCCCTCTGGGTCCATCACCACCTTACATTCTCCCTCACCCTACCACTGCCTGTTTCCTCAACTGGCGGGCGAGCATCCTGCTCACTTTCTCCTCGTACTCGTACACTGCCCATCTGGCCCTCCTCAACTGCCCCACTGCCTTCCCCCTGGCCACTAATCTAAACTTCATCTGAAGCCTCTGTTTCTCCCTTTTTTAAAATAAATTTAGATACCCAATTATTTTTTTTCCAATTAAGGGGCAATTTAGAGTGGTCAATCCACCTAACCTGCACATCTTTGGGTTGTGGGGGTGAAATCCACACAGACATGGGGAGAATGTGCAAATTCCACACGGACAGTGACTCCGGGCCGGGATTCGAATGCAGATCCTCAGCGCGGCAGTCCCAGTGCTATCCACTGCGCCACATGCCGCCCATCTGTCTCTCCCTTAACAGCCCATCCTCCAGCGCCACCTTGTACCTCCGATCCACTCTGAGAATATCATCTACCAGACTTGCTCTCTCCTCCTGCTCCAGCCCCTCCCTGTGCGCCCAAATCAAAATAAATTCCCCCTTGGAGGCTGTGATTCAACTCCACATATCCCCGAATGCAGTCCTCACCCGCTCGCACACCCCCTCATCCACCAGCAGCCCCACAACTAAGCTCCACTGTGGCCGTTGGACCTCCCTCTGAAGCACCCACAAATCCATCCAATGTGGCACGTGGTCAGGACAATCGGTGAGTACTCCGAGTCGGACACTCCAGCCAGCAGCGCCTTGTCCATCACAAGAAAGTCGATCCGGGAGTACACCAGGTACACATGGGAGTATGAAAACTCCTTTGCCCTCGGCCTTCCAAACCTCCATGCGCTCCATACATCTCATCAACTTTCTCGCCACCGCCGACACCCGTGACAACTTAGGACTCAACCGATCCAGACTCGGGTCTTGGACCATATTGAAATCACCCCCCATAAGCAGCCGATGAATGTCCAGGTCTGGGATCTTCCTTAACACCCGCCACATAAGGTCCACGTCACCCCAATTCGGGGCATACACATTCACCAGGACAACCGGCATTCCCTCCAATTTCCCACTGATCATCACATACCTAGCTCCCGGATCAGCCACAATGCTTCCCACCTCGAAAGGCACCCTCTTATTCACCAACACCACCACCGCCCCCTCATCTTCCTGACCAGCCCAGGGTGGAACACCTGCTCCACCCATCCCTTCCTCAGCCTTGTATGATTCCCCCAGCTTCAGGTGTGACTCCTGCAAAAACACAATATCCACCTTCAGACTCCTCAGATGTGTGAACACACACGTTTAACAGGCCACTCCCTCCTCTGTCGAGCAACCATATCCCTTTTTAAGCCAGCCCCTAGCCTGCGTCAAGCACCTTCCAGGTTGGCCCTCGGATGTCCGCCGCCATCGCTCCCTTTCCACTGCACCACACCAACCACACCCATGTCAGCAATCCTCCCCCCCCCACCATACAAAAGACCAACCTCATCCGCCCCCCCCACCTTCATCCTGGCAACCTCCCACTTCACTCCCATTAACTAGCCTTCCCAGCTCGCATGGTGACCCCGCCCAAGGCCTCTGACTTCCCCCTTATCTCCAGTCCACCCCTCCCCGCAATCTTCCCACCACCAATGAATAAAAACTAAAGATCGCTCCCCCATTGAAACCCACTGCAAATTGCTCACCTCATATACACGCAATGCACACAAAACTCCTCTCCAAAGTTTAATGTCCTCACACTCCTCCCAGTCCATGGTCCCTCAAAGTACATTACTACCTCTTCCTGCTTCTGCTGTGTCACCCACAAGTGGGAAGGGTACAAAAGTGCGAACTTCACTCTTTTCTTAAAGAGGGCTTCCTTTATCCGGTTGTACCCGGCCCTCTGCTTCGCCAGCTCCCCATCCACAGCTCACTCCCTTCCCAGGTGCCTTTCTTGGTCTGCCTCACCCACCAGAATTTTTTTCCTTGTCCACCATCATCACCATCGCCCTTGGTGATTCCCCCACCTGCGGCTTCTTCCTCAGCGGCCTGTGCGCCTGATCCACCTCAAGTGGCCAGTTGAAGGTCCCCTCCCCCATCAACGTCTCCAGCTTTCTCGTCACATACTTGGAGGCCTCCACTCCTTCAATGCCCTTGGAATCCCAACAATTCTCAAATTCTGCCTCCTTGAGTGGTTCTCAAGATCCTCCAATTTCTCTTAGCCTCTTCTGGCTGTTCAACACTATCCCCAGCTCCGTTTCCAGTGAGGCCAGCCGCTCCTCATGATTCCCCACCAACACCTGGATCGCCAGGACCCGAGTCTCCTGCCTCTGCTCCACTCGATCAATCGGCGCCCTGAGCGGCTCCACCACCTTGGCCAGATCCTCCCACGCCTCTTTCCTCTGCTGCTGGAATTTATTCAGAAACTCCAACCAGCTGATCTGCCGACCACTGGGTGGGCAGCGCTGCCACTTGCCCTCTGCCATCTTCACCTTTGGCGCACCACAAAAACTTTCTGCTCCAGCTGCTCTCTCTCTTTCTCGTGGCACTTCTCGTCTGCTGATGCATACAGCAGCCTCACCAGAGGAATATTACCTTCCCTGGGCACTCGTACACCTTTTGTCCTCAAATACCACAACACTCGGGTGAGGAAGGACTGAACAAATCCAACTTGAGTGGGAGCCACGAAACGTGCGACCGCTCACTCCATGGCCGCCACTGGAAGTCCCCAAGTTTTCAGTTTCAACTTTACTTTCTCCACTTTCCAATCGTGCCCCCTCTTTGTTACGAGTCATGAATTATTTGAAATGAAATGAAAATCGCTTATTGTCACGAGTAGGCTTCAATGAAGTTACTGTGAAAAGCCCCTAGTCGCCACATTCCGGCGCCTGTCCGGGGAGGCTGGTACAGGGCGTTTATTTTCATAAACGTCTGCCATTGCTAATCGATTCCAGCTTGGGTCACTGTGCGGCGTCTGCACATCCTCCCCGTGTGTGTGTGGGTTTCCTCCAGGTGCTCCGGTTTCCTCCCACAGTCCAAAGATGTGCGGGTTAGGTGGATTGGCCATGCTAAATTGACCGTAGTGTCCTAAAAAGTAAGGTTAAGGGGAGGGGGGGTTGTTGGGTTACGGGTATAGGGTGGATATGTGGGTTTGAGTAGGGTGATCATTTGCTCGGCACAACATCGATGGCCGAAGGGCCTGTTCTGTGCTGTACTGTTCTATGTTCTATGTTCTAACTGTCTTTTCTGCTAAACTCTTTCCCAGTTAACTCCAGCCAACCCTCATTCCTTTGTAATTGCCCTTATTTAAGTTTAGGATAGTTGCTTCTGACCGAAGTTTCTCACTCTCAATGCTAAATTCTACCATGTTATGGTCACTGTTTCAGAGGGGACCTGATACTCTGAGATTGTTTATTAAATCTGTCTCATTACACATCACCAGATCCAAAATGGCCTGCTCCCTGATTGTATCCACAACATATTGTTCTAGGAAACTATCCTGAATACGCTCCATGAATTCTTCCTCATGGCTACCTCTGTCAATTTGATTTTCCCGATAAGTCACCCATGATTAATCTACTATCTTGTTTTACATATCGGTATTATCTTCTGATTTATTCTCTATCCTACAGTGTAGCTACATTTAGGGGGCCTATAGACTACTCCCATTAATATCTTCTTCCCCTTGTTATTTCTTACCTCCATATGGATTCTATATCTTCCATTCAAAGATCATTTCTTACAATTGTACTTATTCCATCTAGTACTAACTAAGTTACCCCGCCACCGTTTCCTTCCTGTCTGTCCTCATGAAAAGTCACATACTCCTGAATGTTTAGTTCCCAGCTTTGATCTCCTTGTAACCACGTCTCTGTAAAGGCTATAGCATTATACCCAATAATCTCAATTTGTGCCATTCATTCCTTTATTTTGTGCCAAATACTAGGTGCGTTTAAGTAAAGAACCAACACTTTTTCCTTTTTATCATTATTTCCCCCTTTGACCCTATTTGTTGGGCTTTGTTTATGCTTGTACACTCTGTCCCTTCATGTTACATTCCGAGTATCATTACCTATGCAATGTTTCCATATTATTTTGCTCTGAAACCTATCTCCTCTCCAGAATCCCCCCCCACCAACAGAATCCCTACAGTGCAGAAGGAGGCCATTTGGCCCATCGTGTCTGCACCTATCCTCTGAAAGAATACCCTACCTAGGCCCACAGCCCCGCCCTATCCCCATAACCCCACCTATTCTTTTGAGAAGGAAGGGGCAATTTAGCATGGTCAATCCATCTAACCTGCACGTCTTTGGACTGTGGGAGGAAACAGGAGCACCAGGAGAAAACTCACGCCGCCACAGGCAGAATGCGAAAACCCCACATAGACAGTCACCCATGACTCGAATTGAACCCAGGTCCCTGGCACGTGAGGCAGCAGTGCTGACCACTTTGTCACCTTGCTGTCATCTATTGAGTTTAAAGCCCTCTCTATTTCCCTAGTTATGCAGTTTGTAAGAATACTGGTTCCAGCACGGTTCAGGAGTAGGCCGTCCCAACAGTACAACCCCCATTTGCCTCAGCACTTGTGAAAGTGCCCCTCTAACCAAAACCTACCTCTCCCACACCAGTGATACTTTTTGGAAAAAGATCAAGGGGAGGCAATATAAAATGAAGTATATAATTCTAAAAGGATACAGAAGCAGAAAGTGAATATATATGCACAAATGATGGAAAGATGTGAAAGTGGTTAACAAATCATTTGGGTCCTGTGCTTTATAAAGAGGCATAAAATATAAAATGAATGAAATTATGATGAACCTTCATAAAACTCTGTTTCAGTCTCAATTGGAGTATTGCGTTTAATTCTGGGCACCACACTTTAGGAAGGATGTGAAGGCATTAGCAATGGTGCAGAAAAGATTTTAAGAATAGTTCCTGGAACTTAAATTATTTGAATTGATTAAGAAGAACAGCCCCAGAGCAAGGAAAGCCGAGAGATTTGATTGAGGTGTTCAAAATCATCAGGGCTCTGTTCAGGGTTGATGGAAGTGCCAAGAACCAGAGGATACCAATTTAAGATGAATTTAAGATCAAAAGAACCAAAGGCGACAAGAGGAAAAATACTTTTACATCGTGAGTGGTTAGGATCTGGAATGCATATTCAATCGTGGTAGAGGCATATTCAATTGCGGCTTTCAAACGGAAATTGGATAATTATCTGAAAATAAAAAGTTTTGCAGGGCTACAGGGAAAGGGCAGGGAAACAGGACTAGCTGAATTGCTTTTGCAGAGACTTGGCAGAGGCATAAAGGGCCAATTGACCATCTCTTGTTCTGTAACCATTCTGACTCTCTGCCATGATTCGAAGTCAAAATTGCAGCAACTCCAGACTTTCAGTGACAAGGAAATGTTACTATCTTTGATAGATTTCCCTAATAATGTAATGCAATAACATAACCAAAACACTGATTTTGCTCTTTGTGGTGTCGCTAATTTTAGCTGGCAGGTACCAAGTCAAGACACAACATTGAGGTTTAAATATTATATGAAAGGAAGGTTCAGACAACAATGCCACTTATTGTGTAGTTAATATCTAAATCTATATTCTTGCACCTTATTGAATTCATCTGAACTATGTTTTTTATTCTGCTTGCAAAGGGCAATTGTGATACAGCTACAATTATCATTCATTCACACAGAAAAGGTACTATTGAGGCCCCTGACTTAGCAATAAGGAATGAGAATAGGAGTTCAGCAAACAATAGCAAAGGTTTTATATCGAAAATTTGTTTGTTAAGCTGGATAATTTCCAGCTTCCCCATCTTTCCCAAAGAAGCTCAACTTGGCACCGTCTCCCTCAGTCACACTGGTGCTGGATTCAGATCACTATTTTCTCACGACTGCCACCAATAACATAATAGTCATTGCCTCAAAGTGGAGTAATTATGACTTTGACCAAACTCTTCTAATATATTGGAATGAAGGGAGCCTAACGGTTGCGATGTGAATTATAGGTAATCCTAGGTCCATTTTAGAAATAAAGATGCAATCTTTAGAAGTGTTATTTCAACTGATGGCAGCGTGAAAATTACCTGTTAGAAATTAAATACACAGATTGAAAGGTTTGTCTCCAGGAAAATAAGATAGTCAAGTTGTTGATGAAAGTGGAACTCATTTCCTGAACAATGAACAAGGGAACAGGAGTAGGGCAATCTGTTCCTCAAACATCTTCTGCCATTTCATGATATCTAGGCTGATCTGTATTTCAATTCTAGTTCCTGATTAGATTCCATATGGGGCTAGAGTTTACAGGACACACTGTTTTTACCCCCTCCCCTGCTTAAAACGTCAGGAGTCCAGGGCAAGAATGATTTCCCCTTCAGCCATTTAACAGCCAACTGAATGCTAATATTCTGTAGGTGGGACTTCCGCTGACAGGAACAGCATGTTCTTCCTCAGAGAACTGCTGGCTAATCACAGGCCAGCAGCTTTTCAATATCAGTAACGCCATAAGAAGTGCTGGCAATTGCTAGTACTTTACTCGCAGCTTGGGGAGGTTTTCAACACTGGTTTGGGACTTGGTAAGTGTTTTGGGGACCTATCAGGCTCTAGCGGGAGTGGGAGGGGTGGGAAAGGCTGGAGTTTAAGAGGCCATGTAAGGGTCCTTCCTGTGTGTTCCTGTTTATTCTCTTATTTCCCTTTTCTTTAATTTTGCTGCTATAATTTTGATCCACAGATGTTTAATGGACCTATGACTTTAAGGGAAAGCAGCCTGTACCTTTAACAAACAGCAGGACCCAGAAGACTGTGCTGACTTGGCCAGTGTCAGTGATGACTTGGTTTGACTGATTTAGCTGGTGGTCAATGAATGGGCCCAAAATGCTGTGCTCTTGCCAGTGACAGGTATTGACTGGCTCTGATCCCACTGGGATGTTCCCTGAGTCATGAGGTTCCAGTTTGGTTTCACTTTTGATTCTGCAGCTTGGATGGAGGGTTCAAATTAATTCTCTCCCAAATGACCCAGCTAAACTCTCTTCAGAAGGTGACTGTGAGGGCTCGCTCTCTCTCTCCAGAGAGTTTGAGTGCTGTTTTCTGGAGGCTGAAGGGTCCGAAAGTCAAACACGAGCTGGAAGCAGCGTTTGATGTGAGATAAAGTGTCTCAAGAAAGAAATAGGCCTGATGCAAACCTCGAGGTAAAGGCCCAGTTTGATAAGTACTAAACTAACTCTCCATTAGACCTGCTGCCTGTAAGTATTGTACTGAGTGAATTACTCTGCAAAGAAGACCATTACCAGCCGCAAACCAGAGACTTTAGGAGGCCTTCCTCGCAGCACAGCTGCTGATTAAAGAAATACCATTGGAAGCAAAAACCTTTGACCTTCATCCTTGTTATTTTCACCCCATCCCCCTTCTCTGTGTTTATTTGTCTTGTCTGTGTGGGTGGAGGGTGGGAAAGTAAAAGGAGGGTAGTAGATTATCTTGTTGCCATCCAAGTGTATTTACTAAATAATTCACGATTACTCTTGTTATAAATAAAGAGTAATTGCGTTTCAATTTACAAACTTGGTGACTGTAATCATTGAGCAGTTAAGGGCCAAACTTTGGCAATTTTTATAAGAATTATTGGTTAATTCACTTGTGTTGTGACTCCAGGACAAGTGGGGCCAGAATTGACCACACACTTGCCCAGAATGTCGTAACAGCCATAGGAGGAAAAGAACATGGGGGGCTGAGGGCCCATTAAGGAGAGACTCCCCCCACCACCAATCCATGCAGGGAAATCTCTCTGGGATGGACACTGGCGTGGGCCTCTCCCACCACTAGTTAAAATCCTTGCAGTTGTGTGATGAACCCCTTCATTAATTGTTGATTTAAGGGCCTCAAGTGGCCCACTGACAGCAAAGCTGCACATTGCTACCCCACAGCTGTTAAAATTGTCATGGGGGTAGGGAAAGGGCGACTGGCAGCAGTCAGGCCACCCATGGATTTTCCATATCCCTGTGCCTTGAAACACACCCATGGGCCCCCTTCTTGTGGAATTTTCTAATGGATTCTTTCTATTTGCCCCAGCTGTAACATCCTTGAATCTTAAACACCTCAATTAGCTCCTCCACTTAATCTTCAACATTCAAGGGAATGCAAACTTTATTGGGAGAAAAGCTCCATGAATATTTCTTTTAAACTGCTAATCATACAAAAAGTCAGATAATTGGTGGAAAAAGTTGCCAATTAACTAATAAAATGTAAAACCCTGCCATTGACAAAAGCTGAAACGAAGATAGAACATGCCACACCTGCACAGAAGGTCAATTCACACCTGAAAGAAAAATGGCAGTTAATGTCTCAGGTGTTATTCGATATATCCTTAAAAAGGAAATATTTTCAGGGCTATGTGGGAAAGAGCAAGGGCCTGGGTCACATTGGAATGCTTTTTCAAAGTGCTAGCACTGGCATGGTGGGCCGAATGGTTTTCTTCTATGCCATACAATTCTATTATTTTATGTGTGACCCTTGATCAGAACTTGTTCAGGGTTATATCCATTTCCAATATTTATGCATCAGCTTTTGAGTATAAACCATTTGCCACAATTTAAACAGGTTTTGGATGACATAATAACAATTTTTTAAAATATAAATTTAAAGTACCCAATTCATTTTTTCCAATTAAGGGGCAATTTAGCGTTGCCAATCCACCTACTCTGCACATCTTTGGGTTGTGGGGGCAAAACCCGCGCAAACACGGGGAGAATGTGCAAACTCCACACGGGCAGTGACCCAGAGCCGGGATCGAACCTGGGACCTTGGCGCCGTGAGACAGCAGTGTTAACCACTGCACCGACATAATAATAATAATAATTTTTAGTTTCTAATAATAGTTTCAGATGACATATAACACATTCTGAACTTCCTCACCAGTTACAATGTCATGTTGTTAAATTAAGCAGTATCTGGTGGTTAAATACATAAATTTCGCTGGAAATAAGAGTTCTAAAATATGTTATAATTTCAAATCTGAAGAACACTCCCACTCGTTAAAATTCATGTCACATCAACTCCTACTGCATTATGGCAATGGCAGTAATGGCTGCAAAACAGGATGGTTTAAGTCTTGCAGCTGGAAGAGCACCATCTACTGTTTCAAGTAAAACTATATGATTAATAAGGTTCTTATACTGTATACAGTTCTAAAATTTGAGGGTAGACGCGGTCCATGCGATTGTGTTGTGAATTTAAGGCAGCGGAGGACCTGATGGCAACTATTTGTTTGCAAATAACAGCATGTTATGAGTGTTCACTCAAGATGTAAAGAATCCAAAACAAGTCTTTTGTCAGAAGTAATTGGAGCAGTTATGAAGCTATGGGTATCATATGGCTGAAATCTGGTTTCAGAGCAAAGAACCATTAAGAGAATATTTTCATATATGGCACATATGCTAATGTCACTTTTATCGAACCAGTGAAGTTGCAGCACAGAAGCAGGCCATTCAACCCAACAAGTTCACCAGATGATTCCTGCAATGGCAGGATTGTTGTAAGTGGAGAGATTGGGTCAACCAACTCGAGTTCAGAAGAATGAGGAGGTTCTAATTGAAACATATAACATTTTGATAGGGCTGGACAGACTTTATGCAGGATGTTTCCTCTGGCTGTGGGAGTCCAGACCAAGCGGTCACAATCTCAGGATATGGGTTAGGCCATTTAGGACTGAGATGAGGCAAAACCTCTTCGCGCAGAGGGCGGTGAATATGTGCTTTTCGCTACCACAGGAGGCTGTGGAGGCCAAGTCAGGAAGGAAATAAATAGATTTTGAGACTCGAAAGGCGTCAAGGAGTATGGGGAGTGTGCAGGAGTATGGCGTAGAGATAGAGGATCAGCCATAATCATATTGAGTGATGGAGCAGGCTCAAAGGACCGAATAGCCTACTCCTCTTCCTATTTTCTATGTTTGTAAGCTGCAGCCACTGCAAAATCATCAACTGAAGCCATCTACTTTAATTGCAGCACCTTATATTTTCTCTATATAGTTGCTCAGCAAATATTTATCTAAATTGCTTTCAAAACAATATATTCCATGTCTCAATACCCACTCAAAAATATTGGGTGGTATTTACTGGAGGCAATAGGGTTTTTTCCACCAGTTGGAAAGTTGGGGAGAACCTGTGCCATCACTTTCAGGGAAAGACTACCAAAATTAAGTGTGACTCGAGAATTTAGCTGGACATTGACAGGCCTTTCCTACACTGAGGACACTATGAGCAGAGGTCCTGCCTGTCGAGAGCTGTCTGCCAATTAGAGCCTGGCAGCTCGATTGAACAGCGGGGCTAGCAAGGAAAGGGTACCTGTTGCCCATCCGTGGCCTAGTATTGTCCATGGATGGTCCACAAGCGAGTATTGAGGTAGGGGTCAAGGAGAACAGAAGCGGCAGCAAGGGCTGGCATTAGCTTTGAGGGGCCCTCAGCTGTCACCCGCTTCTGATGCTGGGTCCCTTGATCAGGCACCGAGTGCTTTTGAATGAAGGGCCTCCCCAGGAGTCTGCAAGCATGGGCTTGCTTGTCATACATCTTGCATGGTGAGCCCTACACCCATCAAAGGTGGTTTGAAGCCCTTAAAAGCTTCAATTGTGCCATCCATGGGCTTAATCAGGGCGAAGGTGAGAAAGGAGCCAGTGGCATAGCATGTCGTCACCCCATCATTCTCCTGCCTGATTAAATGCCTCACTAAATGTCATCAAACTCACCACAAGAAGGGCATGAAATTTTGTCCATTTGTTAAAAATTCTAATTTCCTCTCTTTGTTCTTTTGGTAATAATCCTCAACTTATGTCTCTTTATCCATGAGAGGAAACAAGCTTTCAAATAATTTTCAGCTATTAGGCTACATTCCTTTTAACTCCATGTGCCTCAATGCTCATGAGTTTACCCTTACCTATACAATCTGGTTTGCTCAGAAAATTTGAATTACTGAAGCATGACTTTCTTCTTACAAATCTGTGCTGGCTATTTTGGGTGGCCAACCCCACCAGAATGGTTGGGAGTCTCTTGGAATTAGCACTGATCTCTTGGCGGTCAAAGAAAACTTTCGGAGAGAATTTAAAACAATATTTAATTGATGTCATAAGTTTGGTCCATTTGGCCTAAAAGCATCATAACCCCTAAAATCAAAATGGAGGGTCCCGCACCACTAGCTGGTAAATGGAGATTCTCCATTCCTCCACAGCAGGCAGTAAGGAGTTGGGTGGAGAGCAGACCCTCAACTCCCAGGTGGAACCAGGGATAGGGGGATGGGCCAGTGACATGACTTGTCAAGCGAAATGCCAGAACTTGACATAAAGAGTGAGAGTAGCGACTGGATACGGTCATGAGAGGGCACGGAGCAGCTCAGTTGAGAATGAGATTTGATTGTCACTGATGCTTCCAATATCTCTCAGCCCCCCATAATTATTGCACATCGAGGGCAGTAAGAGAGATGGGCATGATTTGGATTTTCTATGTTCATCCAGCCAACTCATAAACCTAGAATCCACTCGTGCCACGACACCGACTTTTCATGACATCACTTATACTGATGATTTGCGGAATATGTCCAGCCAAGCAGATAACTCCACAACCATTCATGATTATCCAATGCCTCTGTAAAGTGTTCATTTCATAAATTTAATATTTTGACTAAATTTAAATTGAAGTGTTTCAAAAGGAAAGACACATACTTGACTTCACTGATGGCTCATTGGAACTGTGTACTGGAATGTGAATAGCAGAGCTATACAAATCACGAGTTTGCAGTTGAACCCTCCGCTCTTGGAAACATTTTGTTGATGTCAAGCCAGTGATCTTCACATGACAACTCATGCTGGACAAAGGCTGAGGTATGAAGTTGAAGTACAATGCCAGACTTGGCTGTTATTCTCAGTAAACTGCTGACAGTAACTATTTAAATTAAAGTATTAAGAACTATCACTTATAGGAGGTACTGAAGGAGCGGCTAATGCCTTAAAAATAAATTCAGAAAAAGTGGGGTGGGGATAAATATAATTTGTTTGGCGCATAGAGCAGAGTTAAGATGCTCCAACATAGGCATTAAAAGTCTCCTTTATCTGTTCCCGATCAACGTCATCCTTAGCTGAAAAAACTCACTCCGAACTCATTCAGATTTCCCTCCTACCTCCTGATGTGCAGCCTTTCGTCCCTCTTAACTTACTTGGAGCTTGGCATTGTACTCTGAGCACTGTCACAAAACACTAAGGTCTTGCTGGTGAGTTAAAAACTATGACGCGTGCTTGCAACCTTGCCATTCTCCTCGAATATTCTCATTTGTGCAACAGAAGATTTATTTCAGGAAATAAAATTTTGGGATTCAGCATATGAGTGGTTTGAAATATGACATGGTAAGTGTGCTATGGTTGGGCATAACAGGTGAGTTAGGATCTATGGTTCCCAAAGTTCTCCTGCACTATGGTTTTCCTTTCGTTGTTTTGGGGTCTGCTGTACACCAAGAGATAGAGATGGATTGCTGAGATTAATCAACAATTCCTTATAATTGTATCATGCAATTGTCAGGATGACAGAAAGTGAACAATATGGATGTTGGTCTTTTTTGATGAGACAGGCCATTCAGCTGATCTTAATTCATCCACCCAGAAAGACTGTATTACCTTAAATTTCACCATAAAATAATTTCTAAAAAGACTCATTGTTTTTGCCTCTACTGTTATCTTTCATGCTTTTTGAGCTTTTTTCTGTTCAGTGCATATTCTGTAAACCACTGAGAGACATCTGCCCACAAGTGAGAAAGAGTAAAATAATGCAAGCTAAAACACTCATGAGGAATGCTTTCATTAGACATTTGCTATTTTCATTCATTAATTATGCAGCCTTCTGCTTTTGTGAGATAGAAACAGAATTCCAAATACCCAGCGACAATCCAAAATCTCTTGTCACCAGTGTCAAACAGAATATGCAGGGAATATGGAAATACCAGTGATGCCCCCAATGTAAATTAACAAAAAGCAATTCCCAATAATGAACTCTACCTCTGCTACAGAAATCTGAGTAAGATGGGTCAACCACATAAGTCTCAACTCTATAGATAGCAAGTACAATGTGGAGCTGCATCAGCCTGCTTTAAAAACAAAGCATTAACAACATATACTCATACCCAAGCACGCATTGTCTCACCAACAAAAAATAGCAATCAAACACAACTACTATAAACTGATCCATCAAAGCAATGTTTACCTCAACACAATAACTACAGCAGAGTCAAACATTTCCAGCAGCAGCTAATGTTACGATTTTGAGTCGGTCAGCTTGACCATGCCAACATGTTCACATAAGAGTAATTAAAACGTTTACATATGGTATGAGCAAATTTGGATTTTTATCACATGTTACTGAAAAAAAGCATATCAAATTCTCTACTAATTTTTGCGTAGAACTTCAGTCTTTATGCACAGAAACCCAGTTAATCCAACCTATTTAAAAGAAATAGGATGAATTCCCCAGTTAGAGATACCTGGAATCAACAGAACGGCATTTGAATGTCAAGGTATTAGCATTAAAAGTAATTTTAGTGCCTCATATTATTATTTAAACTTTCAGACATGCATATCCACCTATTTTGCTGAAATGCCAGGAAGATTGGCTGCACAAGTATCAGGAATCTGCCCTGCACACATTAAGACAACACAAAGGTTCAACCTAATCTATCCATTCAGAAACCATATCCTTTTAATATAACGAGTAGGGTATCCTAGATACATATTGCCGAAGCCCTCAAAATTGGCATGATTGATACCACTGGACTTAGGTTTCTTTCACTGCATTAAATGCTAAACAAATTCTTCCACACCATAGCACTGTGGAAACACTTTATTGCTACAATCAATGTAACAAAATTATGATCACCTTGAACACAAATAAGTATCTACTGATCTTGCATTAGTAATAGGGGACAGTGTGAAATTTTCAAGAGAAATTCATTTCCTCAAAAGGGACTGTGTATATGAAAAAGCATGTGACAATGTTTAGAAAGGGCTGGAACGAGGAATATATTCATCATCACATCTTCAGCACAGTGCAATCATATGCATAGGACATGTTAAAATGTTTTACTATGACTTTCACTATATCACATCTTTTCAAAAGTTGGCAAGTTGTCAGAAAAAGCCAATTGGTTCACTACCTGCTCTGGATGTGAAACGGCTCTTGTCACATACTATGCTAATTGACTCTTGATGCCCTTATGGCAACGAGGAATGGGCAATAAATACTACCTTGCTACTGAGATCCATAACCAAAGAATAAATCTAAAAAAAATCCTGAAGTCATATTGTCAATGTAGTCAGTATTCTTACCTGCAGCAGATGACAGCTTTACAAGACAAAGCCAGATCTAAAAACGAGCGACGGACTTCAAAGGATAGTGCGTATTTCAATGTGTGGCCATCTATAACTAGGGCAAGTTCGTTCTCTTTGTTCAAGGACTCACCGAGGTCCTCACAATGGTGAGTAAGTGTTTCCCTGGTTGCCTAAAAAATAAACAAATGTATCATGAACAATCCTGACCAACATTTTTCCTGATCCATGATCATCACATCCATTTTTGTTCCTGCTTCTATACTCCGAAGTGAAAGCAAGTAACAAACAGCCTAACCTCCACAAAATAAAAGAAACATGTTGAGCCATAACTTGGAGATTTAATGTGCATTTAGTAGTTAAAAATAAGACAAATAAGTCATAGTTATCTTTGAACCATGTTTGGGTTCTAGAGGGGGTAATTCGGAAGTGTGTACTCTAGTCTAAATGTTTACCATTCTTACAGGTCTGAACACTGGCTCCTCTGAATGCTATTCAATCTGAAATCAAAATTTGCTTGCACTCAGTCTTGGAGCAAAATTGTAAACCTTATTACAACTGAAGTTTATAAGATTATGATGCTCTGGGACTGTTTAATATAAAATTAAGAGGCTTGTGTGAACAGTTCTGAAGTTTGCCTGGCAGCAAACCTGGGTAGTTTGATTGTTCGAGATTAGCCACCTTCACACCCCACCCCCCACAATGCTGGGTCCCTCGAATTGGCATTGAGTGCTGATAATGAGGGAAGCCTTCTCTGGCAGGTCAGTGGCAAACCAACCCGCTGGGTAACCTTTGGGAGGGATGGGAAACTCACGTGGCTCCCAGTATTCCCTAAGCCACCACTGAATTGTAATTGGTTCAGCAGTAATAGGCCTCGTCGGCAGCCCCAACATAGGCTGGAATTCCCACGTCAGCGCCTGCCAGCCCTCTATCTTAAGCGGGAGACGTTTTGCCATTGCTGGGGTCTGACGTAGGTCCTCTTCAGTTAGTAAGTGTGCCCAGCCGGCATTGTTCCAAGTGCAATAGGCTGGATTATATTCCATCCGTTTAATCCATCCCGGCATTTCAGGTTGAGTGTTAAATATCCAATAATACCATTTAAAGACAAGCAGGGAGTTCTGTGGTGTCCTCAACAACATTCCTTCTTCAACCAACACGATCAAACAGAGATTAATTAACTGGTCACACATTGCATTGCTATTTGTGGGATATTGCTGTTCATATAATGATTGCTATGTCTGCCAACACACCAACAGTGTCTGCACATCAAATGGTTTGCTGCATGTGAAACACTTGCCCCAAGACACAATGAAATACTATGTAAATACGTGACAGAAAACAGGAAGTTAAATACGAATAAGTAAACCTCTGTTGTACTTCTCACAGCTACTATGTAACAAAACTTCGAGTGGCTAATGAGACTTCAAAGACATTACATTGACTCTTCAGCTCCAGATAAAAAAAAGATGATGTTCCCGTCACGGATAGGTGACTGATTAACACATTAACAAAATCTCAATTTACTTTATACTACACAGATTAATAAGTAGCATTCTGAAGGAACAGGGAAATAAATTTAGTAAACTTGGAATCTAAGGCTTTTTACACATTTAAAAAAAAAATTAAGTAATAAAATTAAAACCTTCAACAGCAAAAGTAAGTATTTTGGTTTATCAGAAGTTATATTTTTACCAACGCTGCCTCTCAAGTTCCTTTTGCCTAAACAGAACCATGGAACAATAGAATTGAACGATAGAATCCCTATCGTGCAGGAGACCATTTGGCCCATCGAGTCTGCACTGACCCTCTGAAAGAGCATTCTACCTAGGCTCACTCCCCACCCTATCCTCTTAACCGTACATAACCTACACATCTTTGGACACTAAAGGACAATTCAGCTAACCTGCACATCTTTGGACAGTGGAGGTAACCGCAGCACCTGGAGGAAATCCACGCTGACACAGAGAGAATGTCTAGTCACCCAAGGCCCGAATTGAACCCAGGTCACTGGTGCTGTGAGGCAGCAGTGCTAATCACTGTGCCACCGCCCATCAACAGAAACTGAACAGAGCTGTGCATTTTCTGTATGGGCTCCCGAATCAGGTCTCAGAACTCACTGCCTGAGTCTGGGAACTAAATATCCTGTCTTTGGTGAGATGAATTAATGTTCGTGGACAGCATTTGTGGGAAACCAGTTTATACAAGGTTCCTGGCTCCTCTTCCACCTGCAAAAATTTCAATCCATTTTGGGCAAAGCAAGTCCTCCACCACATGGACAGATGAGTAAAATATTCAAAAATATTATTGCTGAGCACAAGGAATTCCTGCAATATATCCTGTGTTGCTCTCAGCATCTGAGGATTTTAAATTGTAAAAGGCTGGGGCTTCTTTGCTGTATTTGAAAACAGCGTAATCAGTATAGAAACTGGCACACTAAATAAGCCGGAATATTTCTCTTCAATTCCTACTAGTCAGCCTCCATCCAAATGTTGTCAGGCATGTGCTACAGTCGCACTATTAACTGTGCATGAGTCTGTTCAATTTATTCAAATTATGCTGACCATTTGTTTTCCAGCCATGCTCTTTCAACCAGGTTTACGCTAGTGAGATGAAAGTTGCACCCTGCCCCACATCTGACCTTGGAAGGCCTCCAAAGATAATTAATTGACAGACCTGTAGACCATATATTTTTATTAAAACAGTAAAAAATATATACAAGGCCAAACGGTACAAACGCTAATTTTGTGTTGGAGAAACAGGGTACCTGTAGACCAAGGTAAACCTACCAGTAAGTGCATGGAAACTGATATAATAGGGAACACCTGGAACCAACCAGAATTCAACTTAAAAAGGAGATGAATTAAGAAAGGTCCTACTTACAAAGTGCAAGCAGTAGAGGAGATATAAATTGGAAGCTACAATTAATGAAGACAACTGAAATATTTCAGGTTTTTTTCCTGGACATCATGCATCTGGCTAGAGTAGCGGTTAGAACACAAAGGTCCTTAGCTGCTGAGGGAGTGCAAACTCTTAATAGAACATCCAGCACAAAACACTTCATGACAATCTCTGATATTGTTCATTTGATAGCTCAGTCATAGCTAAATTTAATAGTCATAACTTGTACCTTTTACACAATTACCTCAGTTTAAAATGTCATCTCTATACTTCCTCCCTGAAGCATAAATTGGGCAAGAATAATATCTTGCATTATCAAAATAATAATCTGCCATTTTAAAAAAAAGGGTTTTTTATAATTGCCTTTCTCTTAAGTTCTATTAAATAAGCAAAATGTGGGTGGCACGGTGGCGCAGGTCACTGTCCGTGTGGAGTTTGCACATTCTCCCCATGTCTGCATGGATCTCACCCCCACAACCCAAAAAGATGTGCATGTTAGGTGAATTGGCCACACCACATTGCCCCTGAATTGGAAAAAATAATTGGGTACTCTAAATTTTAAAAAAAGCAAAAAGTGTTTCATGTTTAAATCGTCCATTAAAGTTACTTTTGGCCATAGTATTTTTGAGGTATGGTGATCGCCAAGTCTCTTGTTAAGAAGCAGCTGGATCGGCCAAAAATTAAGTTCTGACTGTAATAATTGAGACTTTGTGCCAAGAGGGGTGGCAACCTTTGTGTTGCCCTCATCAGTTATGGAGGGGGAGGACTCGAAGACTAATTGGATTCACTTTGAGCTTTACCATTTGAAAGATCATCACTATGCTTTTATTTTGTCAATTTGGTGTTTCTTTCAACAACAAACTGCCTGTTATTGTGCATGGTAGGATACGGATACTATCCATACTAGGATATAATAAGATTGTATTAATCAAGTTTGTATTTCCATGTAGCTGAGATCTATGGTTGTGAATTCTACTCCACACATTTAGTCTCCTTTATGGAAGGTTCTGTATAAATATTTCCTGATCCAAAGGTAATGAAGTAAAACTCCAGAGTATGCATTTTCAATATCCAACTTTTCCCAACTGTCCTCTTAGCTTCTATTTTTATATTAATAACCACAGAAAAACAAACCAATGCATTCTCTTGAAATGCATTCAATCTTTTCTTCATTCACGAACTATTGCTCATTTACTCTAAAACATGAAATAATAAAAAAACTTGTCAGTGATTTTAAATATTTCTATACTTCCTTTAACATAATGAAACATAATGAAACATTGCAAACTTTCATATCTGGGGATTGGGAGTGACCAGGAGTAGGCGAGGCAGTTGAAGGCTATGTCAGAGAATTTGGCTTTTTGCACTCTTCTGAAGGTGGGGAGCATGGAGGCATGACAACAGGAGATTTTAAGGAGGGAGCTCCAGAGTTTGAAGGGAAGAAGGCTGATGGCTCTGGTAGGTATGTCAAAGTGAGAGATACATGACAGACCAAAGTTGGGAAAAAAGAGAAAGTGGCTCACCACCACAGTCTCAAGGGCAATTAGGGATGGGAAACAAATGCTGACCTTGCCAGCGAAGCTCACGTCTCATGGAAGAATAAAAATCACAGACATAAGGCTGGAGAAGGAAGTTAGGGAGAAATGTGGAAGGATCTGAAGGCGAGAACAGGAATTTCATGTTTTGAGGAATAAAGCTAATCAGCAAAAATAGATTAGATAAGCTGGATTTTATGCAGACAATGGATCTCTGGAGCAGTGGAAGTGAAATAACGTAGAACTCAGGAGCCCTAAAAGGAAGATGCTGAAAAAGTCAATCCAGAATCAGTGAAGGTTTTGGCGGCAATGCTGGTAAGATGGGGAAAAGAGGTATAAGTCGATATTCTTTGTGATAAGCTGGATGTAGGATTTGAAGCTCCTAGTGCCACTAAAATGAGTACCCAAGTTGGAGGCAGGGCGAGGAAATAGATGGGTTAACTGATGGTTTCAGTAATGGTAATCCAAGATGGAACAACTTGGTTCGAGTCAGGAAGTGAGAATGCATAGACAGGCACAAAAGTGGAACCATGAGGAGTAATTCAATCCCTTTCCTTCCACAGCGCATAGACCATTTGCCCATTTTATTCTGACTAACAGAAGGTGGGCCTTCCAGTTCCATTTGGGACTATAAGATTTCTCCCTGGCCTGTAAGAGAGAAGTGCAATGTGAAGTTTACTGTGAGGTGGTTCTTCACTCTTAAATGTAGATCCCCTGATTTTATCCATGTTCTCAAAGTCTTGTATAGTGATACTTCAATGGGAGAAAAGGAGGTAAACTTGGAGAAGAGCAACCCCAATCTGTCTTACATTCTCTGAGAGGACAGGTTGATCTTCCAGACCCTGCCAGTGACACTCCGAAATTGTCTTCAACAACCTTATATTTTATTTAGCTGTTTAGTCCCAGAGCAAAGGGAAAGAGCCTGATCAGGAATTAAATACTTTTCAAAAAGGAACAAAATAAAACGTAAATAAAATAAGACATGTAAAAATGACAGTAACTGTTCACTAGTTCACATTCCAATTTTGTGGTATTTTCTGCAAATGATACAGACATGTGGAATGGGATATTTGTTCTGATAAATATTTGTAGGGCACCTCCTGTCACATCAATTCAAAAATAAAAGAAAATCTCTTGTCAGCTTTATTATACACAATGATCACAAAGGATATTTCAACAAACCAGAGAAATTGCAATTCCTAAGTCAACAGCTGACAAATGCATCCATGTTAAAAGAATTGTGAATTTCTGTGTACTGTTTAAATCAATTAAATCCCTACAGTACAAGGTAGGAACAAAAGATTTACCATTGTGAATCTGTCCATTGGAACGTGGCCCCTTTGCAATTAGCTAATCAGAACAGCCTACAGTCCAAGTGTTGTGGGTGGTCTTAGCTGCAGGCTGCACCCCAAAGCTCTGTAAGTAATCATGTAATGACATGAAGTTTACATTTTCTCACCTTCCAAAGTCCTGGATTACTACAGTCACAGTGGTTCGGTATAGCTCCATATTAACACCAACATTTTATTAGCAGTGAAAAAAACATCTAACCATGGTTGCTGGATAGATCTCTCGGTTCACAATTAAATATGAAAACAGTTTTTGTTCTCTCTGTTCT
The DNA here is from genome assembly GCF_902713615.1 of Scyliorhinus canicula. Classification (NCBI taxonomy): domain Eukaryota; kingdom Metazoa; phylum Chordata; class Chondrichthyes; order Carcharhiniformes; family Scyliorhinidae; genus Scyliorhinus; species Scyliorhinus canicula. Next base: position 49,956,196 of record NC_052159.1, on the reverse strand, counting down.
GGGACTAAACAGCTAAATAAAATATAAGCAGTGGAATAGAGCCTCCAGACACTAGATGATTAATCACCATTAGTGGTTTTGCATTAAACAGTACACTGAGTACTGTTCAGTCAGAACTGAAGCACAATTCAATTTCAAGCCTCTGGCAGGTTTTATTCGTGGTTGTCCAAGTGTTTAGTAGTAGGGGCATAAAACTCTGTTAGAACACTTTTGTAAACAGTAAATTGTCCCCCACATCTTCTTTAAAAACGTATACAAATTAACTGTTTCCAGAGTTATTCAGCTAAACATACACATACACAAATGGATTTATCATCACTCCTGCACAGTTGACAGAATATCACTCATGAGCAAGAGGGCCTATTCTTTTTGCCATCAATCAAATTGATTCACATCTGTGACACCAAAACAGCATGGAATCTCTGGTATTTTGAAAGCTTTACTATTAACACTTTTCACTTTGTGACAACCAGATGGAAAGGAACCTGCTAAAACTCCCAGAAATAGTTGAAAACTGAAACAAACAATAGAACTTAGACCTCAAGGCAACAATAAAGAAACTGCTTTGGACTCCATTAAAATAGAAAAATCAGATCTTGAAATAATCAATCAGCGGAATATCCTAAATATCGATCCCATACAAATGTATTATTCTGACAAAAATTTATAAATTGATGTTGCACATGGACAAAGAAAGTCACAGGTTCTGGACTCATCATATTTGAATGTAAAGATGTCAACTGATCCCTAACCTGAGATCAAACCTACATTGTACACCTCAATTTCACTCGAGTGTACTTGCCTCCAAACACCTTGATTCAAGCACAAAACCATTTATAATTCATCTTCAAAAGAATTTCTAAATTCCCATTAGATTCCACAGAAGCAGTAGACCCAACTCTGAATTCGCCAATAGATGGCTAGGATTGTGCGTATTTTTTGGACTACAAATGAAGTATGTCAAGAGTGAAATATGCATGCAGTTACAATCAGGAACTGTAGAAATTATTATGACAAGTTCAGCTGTTAATGTCTGAGAGGCTATTCATTGGTGACTGGACGAGATGTTTTGTTCTGGTGGTGTGAAGTGGGACAGCATGACAATCGGGGCAAGCCTGAAAATGAGTTGGCCTTTGAGTGCAGGTATTTGTGAACTGCTTGGAATTATAGTCCACGCAGGGTGGGGGGGGGGGGGGGGGGGGGGGGGGGGGGGGGGGGGGGGGGGGGTGATATTGCAAAGAATTTAGCTGCATCTTGAGGATCTCAAAAAAGGACTTTGAAGATAACTGAAGTTTATTGGTCAATCTTACAGCTGCATGTGAAATGAGGAATAATTGAAAGCAACTCTCATTAGCAGCCATGCATTTTGCCTCACTTTGCACACAGCTTAAAAACTTTAATTGGTGGTTTCAGCGACTAAAAGTGTCAGCCTGTATTTCCATAAATGTCAATAGCTGAAGATCTTCAATTTAATGCTTCAACAGCAAATCTACCACTGTTTCTTTTTCTCCTGTTATTGCAGCTACAGTAGCTTACTGATCTATGACCTTTAGACAACAAATTAAGCCAGACACATTTTCTTTTTGTCTTGTCAGTTGAACTAACTGCTTGACATTTATGGATTCTTAGTTGTAAAATGTGAGCTCCATGTACATCAGTCATATGCAACATCTGCCTCTGCTTTTGTCATACAAGGTCATGCCATGCTGATTATTATACTGGAAAGCATCTAATTCCAGGTCACTGTTTTAAGGCTCTGGATTTCTTGCGAAGTATCAGTGTTGTATTTAAAAATGTAAGCGACTGGCGTTTTTGATTAGCATTTTGGTCACGGGTGGATAGTGGTATCACAATACAGGTTTACAAGCAACCTTTTCGGAGATAAATCAGCAGCTGTCCAACTTTATTTACTTTGTGTAGACTAGACGAGTTAATTTCCAACTATAATTACTGAAAAATCATTAAGGCACTTCCAAGGAAATAAATTGTTTACTTTTACTTTAAATTACTTTTAATATCAATTTCCTCTTCAGAAACCCAACCATCTTCCCTCTCCTAGTATTAGAATGCCACAATTATACAGCATCAGAGCAGCCTGCAATATTGTGAGCAGTTCGGAGTGCCACAGTTCAGGAAAGATATATTGACCTTGGAAGAAGTGCAGTGTAGAATTCCCAAAATGATGCCTGGTCTCCATGAGTTAAATTGCAGGGAACAAATTCTCAATCTCGGTTTGGAATTTAGAAACCTAGCATTTAGGCGGTTAAAGGGTGACTTGGTCAAAAATTTCAAGATAGTAAGGGGAATAGATAAGATTGAAAGAAACTATTTCTGCTAGCTGGGGAATCCAGGGCAAGCCAGTGAGGTCTGAAAATTAGAGCCAGACCTTTAAGAAATGAAATCAGGAAACAATTCGACACACAAAGGGAATGAGAAATTTGAAACTCTCTTCCAAAAAAGGCAATTCATGTAAGATCACTGTTAATTTTAAATCTAAGATTGATGGATTTTTGTTCACCAAAAGTATCAAGATGAAACAAAGGCAGAGATACATGGAGTTAGGCCGCAGATCAACCATGATTTTACTGAACAACAGGAACAGCTTGCAGTGTGAAATGGTCTACTTTTGTTCGTCCTTCGCGATCAGCCAGAGAATGGCCTCTTCGTTCCTTCACTTTGAAGTAACATAAAAATGGCCTACTTTCAGACAGTCAGATCTTGGATAGTGTGTTTATCTATTTGCTCTTTCACAGGGTTTGGCCATTACTGGCGAGGCCAGGATTTATTGTTTTTCCCCAACTGCCTGTGACAAGGTGGTGGCGCGATGCTCTTCTTGGACCACTGTAGTCCCTGTGGCATAGGTGCACCCACAGCGCTAGGAAGGGAGTTGTAAGATTTTGACCCAGAGACACTGAAGGAATGGTGATATAGTTCGAAGTCATGATGCTGTATGACTTGGAGCGGAACTTCTTGGTGGTGGTGCTCCCCATGCTTCTGCTGCTCTCATCCTTCCAGATGGTAGCGGTCACGATCTTGGAAGGTGCTATTAAGGAGCCTTGGTGAGTCACTTCTAGTGGCGGCATGTAGGAGATGGACGCACGTTGGATACTCCTGCTCAATTTTTTGGAATTTAATGCCCGGTCCCAGGGGCAATTTTTGGTTAACTAAGTGCAGGAGGAGCAGCACAGTGGCATAGTGGTTAGCACTGCTGCCTCACGGCGCCGAGGTCCCAGGTTCGATCCCGGCTCTGGGCCACTTTCCGTGTGGAGTTTGCACATTCTCCAAGTGTTTGCGTGGGTTTCGCCCCCACAACCCAAAAGATGTGCAGGGTAGGTGGACTGGCCCTTAATTGGAAAAAAAAATGAATTGGGTATTCTGAATTTTTAAAAAAATAAGTGCAGGAGGACATAAGGAAGAAAGATGTCCAAAACCTAAAGGAAAGCTGCCATGAAGAAGGGGGCGAATGAAGGATCAATGTTGAGTGGAAGGATCGGCTCAGCAACTGGAAGGAGGGCGGAGGCTGAGTCACTGGGTGGGGCTGCATTGTTCACGGCAGAAAAGGTGACCAAGGTGATGGTTGTGGAACTTGAAAAACAGTTCTCAAAATCCATGGCGATGATGAGGAAGGAGATGATGGCAGCACTGAAGGTGCTGGTGGAGGAGGCGATTGCCCCGGTGAAGGCAGTGGTGTTGAGGACATCGGCCGAGGTGCAGGAGCAGGGTGAGAAACTGAAGGGTGTGGAAGAGGCCTTATCGCAACACAGTGATCAACTCACCTCGATGGGTGAGGAGCTGCACATATAACAACATGCAGTGGTGGTGGAGTAACAGATTCACGCACTAACAGATTCAAAAACAGACTTTTAGCTGCCTGATGGAAGAAGTTGTAAGAGTGAATAAGCAGGGGGGGAGGGGTCTTTGATTATGCTGCCCGCTTTCCCAAGGCAATGGGGGATGCATACAAAGTCAATGGATGCGAGGCAGTTTCGTGTGATGGACTGGGCAGCGTTCACGACTCTCTGTACTTTCTTACAGTCTTGGACTGAGCAGTTGCAATACCAGGCTGTGATACAGCCAGATAGGATGCTTTCTATGGTGCATCTGTAAAAGTTGGTAAGAGTCAATGTGGACATGCCGAATTTCCTTATTTTTCTGAGAAAGTATAGGCGCTGCTGTGCTTTCTAGGTCATAGCGTCGACGTGGGTGGACCAGAGCAGATGCGCACACCTAGGAATTTGAAGCTGTCAACCATCTCCACCTCGGCCCTATTCATACAAAATGGGGTGTGTACAGTACTTTGCTTCCTGAAACCAATGACCAGCTCTTTAGTTTTGCTCACATTGAGGGAAAGATTGTTGTCGTTATACCATTCCAATGGCGTCTCTACCTACCTCTGTCTCATCGTTGTTCTGTCTCATCGTTGTTTGAGATCCAGCCCACTACGGTCGTCTCGTCAGCAAACTTGTAGATGGATTTGGAGCCACATTTTGCCACGCAGTCGTGTGTTTCGGGAGTATAGTAGGGGGCTAAGTACGCAGCCTTGCAGGACCATGGTATTGAGGACTGTCATGTTGCTTATCCTTACTGATTGTGGTCTATGGGTCAGGAAATCAAGGCTCCAGATGCAATGAGGAGCCAAGGCCTAGGTTTTAGAGTTTTGATATGAGCTTGGCTGGGATTATGGTGTTGAAGGCAAAACTGTAGTCAATAAATAGGGGTCTGATGTAGGAGTCCTTGTTGCCGAGATGCTACAGGGATGAGTGTAGGGCCCGGAAGATGGTATCTGTTGTGGACTGGTTACAACGGTATGCGAATTGCAGTGGATCTAGGCATTCTGAAGTCCTTGGTAGGAATAATCCTTAGGTTCCCAAACAGTAGTTCTACAGTGGGGCACAGTATAAACCAGGAAATATTGGGGGCATGCAAGAAAAGTTTGGGGATGAGAAAGTGGGGTCCCTCACTAGCGGTCTGAAATTAAAGAAGGGAAATTGCATTGGCTTAAGGACAGATTTGACCCGTATAGGTGGGGCAGGAAGGCTAAAAGGACAGCTGATGAGCTGTGGCAGTTGTTTAAGGAGATACTCAAATCCTCACAACTAAAATATATCCCAGTGAGGAAGAAGGTAGGAGGGGTAAAAAACATCTATGGCTAAACAAGGGTCTCAAGGACATTATAAAGACCAAAACTAAGTTATATCATATTGCAAAGGCCAGTGGCAGGCTGGAAGATTGGGAAACTTTCAAACATAAACAAAGGGATGATAAAAAGAGCCAAGGTAAATTACACAAAAAAACTAGGACAGAATATCAAAAAGGATAACAGAAGCTTCTAAAGGTGCATAAAAGGGAAGAGAGTCGCTAAGGTGAACGTTGACCCGTTGGAAAATGAAACCAGTGAGTTAATACTGGGGAATATAGAAATGGCAAAGATGCCAAATCAATAAATTTGCCTTAGTTTTCATGGCGAAGGACACTAGTACCATTCCTTTCGGAACTGGAAATTCAAAGGTGATAGAAAGGGTGGAACTTGGAACAATTAGCATCAATAGGGAAACAGAATTCACAAAATTCTTGGGATTGAGGGAAGACAGGCTTGATGGCCTACATCCGAGGGAGTTAAAGGAAGTGGCTGCAGAGATAGTGAATCCATTGGTTATAATATTCCAAAATTTCCTCGACACGGGAAAGATTCCAGTGGATTGGAAAAATGCTAAAGTAACGCCCTTATTCAAAAAGGGAGAGAAGCAGAATGTGGGAAATTACAGACCAGTTAGTTTGACATCTGTTGTTGCAAAATTGTTGGAATCAATTATTAAGGACATAATATCAGGACATTTGGAAAGCCAAAGAGCTATCCATCAGAGTCAGCATGGTTTTATGAAGGGCAAATCATGTTTGACTAATTTGCTTGAGTTCTTCAAAGGTGTAACAAACAAAATGGTTGATGGGAATCCTGTAGATCTGGACTTCCGGAAAGTCTTGATAAAGTGCCGCCCAGAAGGTTAATTCACAAGGTGAGATCACATGGGATAAGGGGTAACTTATTAGCTTGGATAGAAGACTGGCTGACGGACAGAAAACAGATGGTCGGGATAAATGCGACTTTTTCTGGATGGCAAGTTGCAACTAGCGGGGTGGCACAGGGTTCAATACTTGGGCCCCAGCTATTTACCATCTATATTTATGCCTTGGATACAGGGTTAGAAGGATCTCTCGTCAAATTCACAGATGACACAAAAATAGTGGGACAGTAAGTTACAATGAGAAAATAAGAACCTTACAAATGGATATACAGTGGGGCCAAAATGTGGCAGATGGAGTTAAACGTGGATAAGTGTGAGGTCATGCATTTTGGTCAAAAAAGATGGAAATACAACTTATTATCTAAATAGGGAGATACTTCGGGGTGCTCCGATGCATAGGGATCTGGGTGTCTTTGTGCATGAGCCACAGAAAACAAGCATGCAGGTACAGCAGATAATAAGGACAGCAAATGGAATGTTGGCATTCATAGCAAAAGGAATTGAGGATAAAGGTAAGAAAGTATTGTTGCAACTATACAAGGCTTTGGTAAGACCCCACCTGGAGTATTGTGCCCAGTTTTGGTCCCCTTAGTTGAGGAAAGATAAGAACATAAGAACTAGGAGCAGGAGTAGGCCCTCTGGCCCCTCGCGCCTGCTCCACCATTCAACGAGATCATGGCTGATATTTTGTGGACTCAGCTCCACTTTCCGGCCCCAACACCATAACCTTTAATCCCTTTATTCTTCAAAAAATTATCTATCTTTACCTTAAAAACATTTAATGAAGGAGCCTCAACTGCTTCACTGGGCAAGGAATTCCATAGATTCACAACCCTTTGGGTGAAGAAGTTCCTCCTAAACTCAGTCCTAAATCTACTTCCCCTTATTTTGAGGCTATGCCCCCTAGTTCTGCTTTCACCCGCCAGTGGAAACAACCTGCCCGCATCTATCCTATCTATTCCCTTCATAATTTTATATGTTTCTATAAGATCCCCCCTCATCCTTCTAAATTCCAACGAGTACAGTCCCAGTCTACTCAACCTCTCCTCGTAATCCAACCCCATCAGCTCTGGGATTAACGTAGTGAATCTCCTCTGCACACGCTCCAGTGCCAGTACGTCCTTTCTCAAGTAAGGAAACCAAAACTGAACACAATACTCCAGGTGTGGCCTCACTGACACCTTATACAATTGCAGCAAAACCTCCCTAGTCTTAAACTCCATCCCTCTAGCAATGAAGGACAAAATTCCATTTGCCTTCTTAATCACCTGTTGCACCTGTAAACCAACTTTCTGTGACTCATGCACTAGCACACCCAGGTCTCTCTGCACAGCAGCATGCTTTAATATTTTATCATTTAAATAATAATCCCGTTTGCTGTTATTCCTACCAAAATGGATAACCTCACATTTGTCAACATTTGTATTCCATCTGCCAGACCCTAGCCCATTCACTTAACCTATCCAAATCCCTCTGCAGACTTCCAGTATCCTCTGCACTTTTCGCTTTACCACTTATCTTAGTGTCATCTGCAAACTTGGACACATTGCCCTTGGTCCCCAACTCCAAATCATCTATGTAAATTGTGAACAATTGTGGGCCCAAAACGGGCCCACACTTGTAATGTCCTCAAAAAATTCCACTAAATTAGTTAGGCACGACCTGCTCTTCATGAACCCATGCTGCATCTGCCCAATGGGACAATTTCTATCCAGATGCCTCGCTGTTTCTTCCTTGATGATAGATTCCAGCATTTTCCCTACTACCGAAGTTAAGCTCACTGGCCTATAATTTCCCGCTCTCTGCCGACCTCCTTTTTTAAACAGTGGTGTCACGTTTGGTAATTTCCAATCCACCAGGACCACCCCAGAGTCTAGTGAATTTTAGTAAATCATCACTAGTGCATCTGCAATTTCCCTAGCCATCTCTTTTAGCACTCTGGGATGCATTCCATCAGGGCCAGGAGACTTGTCTACCTTTAGCCCCATTAGCTTGCCCATCACTACCTCCTTAGTGATAGCAATCCTCTCAAGGTCCTCTCCTGTCATATCCTCATTTCTATCAGTCACTGGCATGTTATTTGTGTCTTCCACTGTGAAGACCGACCCAAAAAACCTGTTCAGTTCCTCAGCCATTTCCTCATCTCCCATTATTAAAAATCCCTTCTCATCCTCTAAAGCAGTGCTTCTCAAAGTGTGGTACGCGTACCGGTGCCGGTACGCGAACGATCGTCTGCCGGTACGTGGAGTACTCCCAGAAAAGAAACACTTTCACACTTGCGCAAAGGTGAGTGCTGAGCTGGAGCTGGGGCGTTCCAAGGTTCCGTCCTCGTGCTGAGCGGGGCGGGCGGGGGGGGGGGGTTTGCGTCCTCGGGCCGTGCTGGGGGTTGCGTCCTCGGGCCGTGCTGGGGGGGGGGAGGTTGCGTCCTCGGGTCGTGCTGGGGGAGGGGGTTGCGTCCTCGGGCCGTGCTGGGGGAGGGGGTTGCGTCCTCGGGCCGTGCTGGGGGAGGGGGTTGCGTCCTCGGGCCGTGCTGGGGGTTGCGTCCTCGGGCCGTGCTGGGGGGGGGGAGGTTGCGTCCTCGGGGCGGGCTGGGGGAGGGGGTTGCGTCCTCGGGCCGTGCTGGGGGAGGGGGTTGCGTCCTCGGGCCGTGCTGGGGAGGGGGTTGCGTCCTCGGGCCGTGCTGGGGGCTGGGGGGGGGTTGCGTCCTCGGGCCGTGCTGGGGGGGGGGGGGGGGAGTTGCGTCCTCGGGCCATGCTTGGGGGGGGTTGCGTCCTCGGGCCGTGCTGGGGGGGGGGGGGTTGCATCCTCGGGCCGTGCTGGGGGGGGGGGGTTGCGTCCTCGGGCCATGCTTCGGGGGGGTTGCATCCTCGGGCCGTGCTGGGGGGGGTTGCGTCCTCGGCCCATGCTTGGGGGGGGGGCAATTATATTACATTATATTATATTATTGCAAATATATCCATTATATTTGCAATAATATAATATAATGTAATATAATTGCCCCTGCACTAAGATATATCTCAAAAAAATTTCTGGGAGTTCACATCCCCACCCCCCGAACCCCCAACTGGTTTGGCTTGTTTCGCTCACCGGTCCCTGGCACATTGAAAAAAAAAACTGCCGGTATGCCACATCAGATAGTTTGAGAAGCACTGCTCTAAAGGACCAATATTTACCTTAGCCACTCTTTTTTGTTTTATATATTTGTAAAAACTTTTACTGTCTGTGTTTATATTCTGAGCAAGTTTACTCTCATACTCTATCTTACTCTTCTTTATAGCTTTTTTAGTAGCTTTCTGTTGCCCCCTAAAGATTTCCCAGTCCTCTAGTCTCCCACCAATCTTTGCCACTTTGTATGTTTTTTCCTTCAATTTGATACTCTCCCTTATTTCCTTAGATATCCATGGTCGATTTTCCCTCTTTCTACCGTCCTTCCTTTTTGTTGGTAGAAACCTTTGCTGAGCACTGTGAAAAATCGCTTAGAAGGTTCTCCACTGTTCCTCAACTGTTCCACCACAAAGTCTTTGCTCCCAATCTACCTTAGCTAGTTCTTCTCTCATCCCATTGTAATCTCCTTTCTTTAAACACAAAACACTAGTATTTGATTTTACCTTCTCACCCTCCATCTGTATTTTAAATTCCACCATATTGTGATCGCTCCTTCCAAGAGGATCCCTAACTACGAGATCATGAATCAATCCTGTCTCATTACACAGATCAAGATCTAGGATCGCTTTTGTTCCCTCGTAGGTTCCATTACATACTGTTCTAGGAAACTAAACTCCTCCTCAAGGTTGCCTTGACCGACCAGGTTAAACCAATCGACATGTAGATTAAAATCCCCCATGATAACTGCTGTACCATTTCTACATGCATCAGTTATTTCTGTGTTTATTGCCTGCCCCACCATAACGTTACTATTTGGTGGCCGATAGACTACTCCTATCAGTTACTTTTTCGCCTTACTATTCCTGATTTCCACCCAGATGTAGTGGCATTGGATGCAGTTCAGAGGAGGTTCAGTAGATTTATTCCAGAGATGAGGGTTTTATCGTATGAGGAGAGATTGAAGTTTAGGCCTACATTCTCTGGAGTTTAGAAGAATAAGAGGAGTTCAAATCGAAGTACACACAAGATGCTAAACGGTATGGATAAAGTTGACCTGGGGCTTCCTCTTATGGGGCATTCTATAATGAGAGGTCATGATCTTAGAATAAGAGGTTGTAAATTTAAAACAGATTTGAGGAGAAACTACTTCCCCCAAAGGGTCGTGAATCTGTGGAATTCACCACAGAGTGCGGTGGATGCAGGGACAGTGAGTAAATTTAAGGAGGAAAAGACAGATTTTTAATTGGTAATTGGTTGAAAGGTTATGGAGAACGGGCAGGACAGCGGAGTTGATGCCATGATGGGATCAGCAATGATCACATTGAAGGTGTTTAGGCTCGGGAGGCTAAATTGCCTACTCCTGCTCTTTGGCCATGTGTTCTAGGGAGGAGGAGCGCTGGCTGATTTTGCAATCTAGCTCTTGGTCTGTAGTGTTGTAGCAAACAGATGAGGAATATATTAGCCATGACAGAATGGCGGAGCAGACTCGATGGGCCAAATGGCCTAATTCTGCTCCTATATCTTACGAACTTATAATTGCAACCTGCACATGGTATATTTTACAAAGCCAAAAGAAGAAAGGGAATATATATGGTGTAGTTGCCAGGCATGCCAAATTTATTAAGTCCTGCCTAGCTAAATCTGAACATGTAACTGTGCGAGGTATCAACAAGTGTGCTTTTACATTTCCTTCTTCTCATTTCACTTACAATTGGGGTTTTATAATTAGCATTTTTCTTACTGACCACTGCAGCTTTTAAGCATTTCTATCACGAGATGTGTTTTGAATGAAATGCTTTGATATGATTTGAGGATCCTGTCTGTAGGAGATTTTCATTGCTGCCAACCAAGAGCTGGATTTGATTCTTCTGAAAGTTATATTAGATAAGAGCTCAATATTTTCACTCCCTTCTGTTTGTTTACAATGTGAAATTATTATTTCTGGCAACTGATTTAATATTGATTTGAATAGTTAATCAACTGACTGGTATGCAGCAGCCCGAATTGATGAGTCAAGCAGATTTCAGACAATTGCATTTTGTCTCATTTTTAAAATAATTTTACTTTGCAGGTTTGAATCAGTTACTTCCACACAGGGCAGAACAGAATGGACAACATAAGTAGGTGCATGCTCCTTACACCACCCTTTCTGACATTAAGCTCGCACATTTTTGTAAAAATAACAGTTCCCCATAAAGAACTTCATGTTAAATCATAGAATCCCAACAGGAGACCATTGAGCCCTCTTGAAAGAGCCCCACCTCAGCCCATTCCCCCATTTTATCCCTATAATCTCACCTAACCTTTGGACACTAAGTGGCAAGTTAGCATCCACGTAACTTGCACAACTTTTGACTGGGAGGAAATTCACGCAAACAAGGGGAGAATATGCAAACTCCACACAGATAGACACCCAAGGCCAGAATTCAACCTGGGTCCCTGGTGCTGTGAGGCAGCAGTGATATCCACTGTGCCAGCGTGCTGACCCTTTTAATATCATTACAATGAGTAAATAGCAATAATGTTGAGAAAAGGAGGAGTATGGTAAAATAAAGTTGAAAGTTTAACAGAGCCAAAAAAAAATAATTTAAGCAAGAACTTTGGAAATGTTTTATGATGAACAAACTGATCTGGGTCCAAGAGTAAAACAGTTAGGAGGCGACCATAGCATAGGTTAAGCATAGATATATCATCGACAGTGTCCATAGGCTGCAGGACTTTTCATCAATGAGCCAAATTTGACACTTCTGGTCATTGCTAAGCCAGACAAATCACTTTAACCAATTTAAGTTGCCATGCCATGTCTAAAGTCATTAACTAAAGTAATTATGCCAAACGCTGCCTGATTCCATAACAAAAGCTGGAAATTCACACAACATTTGTGGTTACTTTTTAATGGGTTAGTACGTCTACAAGGGAGATCATGAGACTCAGTAGGTAGCTGCCCTGCCTTTGAGCCCATAGCTCCAGGCTCAAGACCCACTCTGGGACTTGATAGCCACAGAAGGAGCATTCACAGGGAGTGATTCAAATAAATGGGAACAAAGCCCCATAGTGAGCACGTTTAGCCGTGTGTTTCCTGGTGCTCACAGCGCCCAGAAGCACATGATTACACAACGAGTCTGAGGCCCATATAGCCTTGTTTTCTACACCAAGGTTCTCTGCTTGGTGGAATTCCTCAGTGTAGTGCAAGATCGGGGCTCCATTTTTATATGGCGTCCTGATCTCCGATGCCCCCACGCTTCCTCCCTCCAATGACCGCGCAAGGCACCCCTAGCCAGATCGCTAGCACACAAAAATGCCAGCTTGGCAGTGCCAGCCTGGTACCCTGGAAATGCCCCGCCAGCTGGCAGGGTCACATGGGCACCTTGACAGTGCCAGGCTGGCACCCAGGTGACAGTGCCAGGCTGGCACCCAGGTGGCACTGCCAGGTTGCCCAGGGGGCACCAGTTGTGCCAGACTACCACCCTGCCCAAAGGGCATGCACCTGGTGACCCTCCCCCCCCACTCCGAGTGCCATTCAGTCTGATCCCTGTTTGTGGGGACAGGTTTTTTTTTTCAAAAAATATACTTTATTCATAAAATTTATCATAAAATTTACAGAACATTTCAAATTGTCTTGACTGTGCATTTCCATCCGAGTTACATTCATTTGTCTTTCTTCAATTCAATTGGGATAACGTTACACACGTATCCTACAATGAGTTACAGTTCTTTCTTAAATATTTACATTGTTTTGCTTCTTTCATACATTGTGGTATTGAAGACCCGGGCCGAGGGGTTTTACACTGTTACCAACCCCTCGGTGTACATTTGTTGGTAAGACCTTACACTGTGGTCTTTCCCCATTGCGACTTGGTGGCAGCTGCCCCAAGCTTGAGTGCGTCCCTCAGCACGTAGTCCTGGACCTTGGAATGTGCCAGTCTGCAACACTCGGTCGAGGACAGTTGGGGACAAGTGCTGAACAGCACTCGCCCGAGGTCTCCGAGGCGAAGGGGATAGATCCCAATGCGTCAGGTACCTTGGGAATCAGCACATTAAAGTGAGACTATCTGTCTCGCTCTAATATGCAGAGTTTCTAAAAAGTGATCCCATCCACAATGGGCGGAATTTACATGGCAATGTCTCGCGAGATCGTGTTAGGTCTCGCAAGGTGTTGCGAGCCGGGTAGATCCCAGGAGTGGGGTCTCCCGAATTTTGACGGCCACATTGCGCCGCGGTGAGCTGCTTTTCGGGCACAGCATGGCCACTGAATCGTGCCCACAATGTGGTCAAACAGATTGATGTAATGAATAAGGCTTAAGTTATTAAATTGTACTGTACATAGGCTTCTGAAGAAAAGTCTTAATTTTCATGCGTCATTAGGTTAACTCATGAAACTTGGGATATGTTGTTAAGAAGTTGGCATATTAACATTTTTGAGATTCATGTGCCAGGACACAAAGAACCCTCTCCATATAGATAATATACTGCTTTGCTATTCTTCCTGTCAAAGTGGACAAGTTAACATTTTCCCACATTCTACTCCAATGGCCAAAGTTTTGCCCACTCACTTAACCAATCCATATTGATTTTCAGACTCTGTATGTTCTCTTCACAACTTACTTGTCTACCAATCTGTGTGACATCCAAAAATTTAGCTACTATGCATTTGGCCCCTTCATCCCCATCAGTGATATATATTTAAAGTGTTGAGGCCCTAGCATAGACCTCTGTGGCACTCCACTCATTGCATTTTGCCAACCTGAAAATGACCCATTAATGCCTACTCTGTTTCCTGTTAGCTAATCACTCCCTGTATATTCTAATTGTTATCCCCTACGTCATGAGTTCTTACTTCAAGTAGCAACCTTTAATGTGGTACTTTCTGGAAATATAAGGTTCTGCTTTATCTATGCTACTAATTTCTTACTTAAATAATTCAAAAGAAATTAGTCAAATGCAATTTCTCTTTCACAAAACCATGCTGACGGCATCTGATTGCATCGAGATTTTCTGAGTACTCAGCTATAACCTTCTTAATGACAGATCTCAGCAGAATCCCTATTATATAGATATTAAGCTAACTGGCCTGCAGTTTCCTGCTTTTGGTCTCCCCCCTTTCTTGAATAAAGGAGTTACATTTGCCATTTTCTAATCTGATGGGACCGTACCAGAATCTAGGGAATTTTGAAAATTTAAAACCAACGTATTTACTATCACAGCAGCCATTTCCTTTCAGTCCCGAGGATACAATGGTATAATAGAATCCCTACAGTGCAGAAGTCAGCCACTCAGCCCATCGAGCCTGCACTGGCCCTCTGAAAGAACACCCTACCTAGGCCCAATCCTCTGCCCGATCCCCAGAGGCCCATCTAACGCTTCGACACTAAGGGGCAATTTAGCATGGTCAGTCCACCTAACCTGCACATCTTTGGACTGTGGGCGGAAACCGGAGCACCCAAAGGAATCTGATGCAGAAACGAGGAGAATGTGCAAACCCCACAGAGTCACCCGAGGTCAGAATCAAACCTGGGTCCCTGGCACTGTGAGGTAGCAGTACTAACCACTGTGCCACCCCAAGGATGAAGTCCACTGGGATATGGGGCCATGTTAGCTTTTAGTTTTAATAATTTTCTCAGTATCTTTTCCCTCTATTCCTTTTACTGCTTGATTCACAAATATCTTGGGGTGTTATTTGTATCTTCTATAGTGCAAAACATCTGTTCAATTCAATTCAAGCGCCATTTCCTTCCATTATTAATTCCCACATTTTATTGGAGGACCAATAACTCACCTTACTTTGAATGCTGTAGTCATTTAGATACAGAGCCTTTAACTCTGTCCTTTTGCTATTTTTGTAACCTCTAGCCTTATTTTCTGGCACACTGATCAGTTTGTATGCTCTGTCCTTTCCTGCCACACTCTGACCTTCATTCTCCTTATTGCCACCTTGCTGTTTTGCCTTGTTTTTTCTCTTTAATTTATAATATCTTCTCACACTTGCTCCCTTGTCCCCACTATTTAGTTTAAAGCCTCCTCTACCACTCTAGTTATACAACTCAGCAGAACACTGGTCCTGCAGGGTTCAATGAAGACTGTCCCAATAACACAGCTCCCACTTTCCCCCTTGGGCATTACTGGATGTCCATGAATCTAAACCCTTTTCTCCCACATCAATCTTTGAGTCGTACATTTAACTCTCTTATTTACAAAGAGTCATTTGGCAGAACAGAACTTGTCTATTGCTGAAAGAAAGAGACACATCTAAGGTTTTTGTCTTGCATTCATCAAAACACTTCGCAAAAATTCTGTTATATACGGAAAACAACAATTTATGTTGTATGAGAAAAAAGTGCAAGTACACTCTAGTAGAGGAATTACCGCGGAGTATGTACCAGGTGGCTGGCAGTTAACTGCCAAGAATTGTTTCACATTTAAACCAGGCAGCTTGATCCCAATTGGAAAGGCATGGCCCCGAGCAATGAGTCAGCAAATGGCCGTCACTTATTTGCTTTAGCTGAAACA
Source organism: Scyliorhinus canicula (assembly GCF_902713615.1). NCBI lineage: Eukaryota > Metazoa > Chordata > Chondrichthyes > Carcharhiniformes > Scyliorhinidae > Scyliorhinus > Scyliorhinus canicula. The sequence goes on along the minus strand of NC_052159.1, from coordinate 49,940,561 downwards.
GGTGCAATGTGTACATGTTCTTTCTGTCTGCAAAGAACAGGGCCCTATGTATTAATATATAGAGCTTCCAGTACACGCAAGTGTGTAACACACTTCTGAGAGAGCTCTTATCAGAAGCAGGATATTTACTGGAAAAGTAACGTTTGAGTAGGACATTGCCAGCCCTTGGGTATTTGTCACAGATTGGAGAGTTGGTTTCTGTAAGAACACAGCACTAGTCTTAGTTACTAAAGTATTTGTCACAGTTTGAGGATTGCCATAAGATTCCAGTATAGAGATCAGTGAATCCTCTGTAGACAGAATTGCCACGGCTGAAGCAATTGCCTTGAGAGGGTGAGTGTGAGAGAAAACTTTCAGCAGGCAACTGTGGAAGGTGTAACTTCAGTAGTTCAGCTAGACCGGGAAGTTGTGGTTTGGAAAAAGATTCGCCAGAGTTGAAATCTTAAAGCTGCATTTACGCTAGGGTTAAGATGGCTTAAAATCACAAAGGGCATCATGAGACCAGGGTTCAAAGAACTAAGAGAAGATTGCAAAAGTCCCAGACATTAAAGTTACGTATTGTACCATGCCTCAACTAGTGAAATGTTAAGCATCAATCTTTATTGTCCAATAGACCATGCTAGTTTACATTCTAAATTAGTCTTTGTCCTTTTTACCAATATGGTTATGCTGCAACAACAATTTTCTTAATCTGAGAGTTCAGTTATAAAACCAAATCTCTATACTACAGAAACAGATTTAAGCAAGTGATTTGTTAGCCTCATCTGCCATTGGATGTGGGAACCTTCTAATTCTACTAAGTACAAAAGAATATTTTTGGATTAAAACAAAGTTTTTGTTTTGAATGAGGTTGCAGCCAAATTGACTTTTGATGAGTTTAAGGAAATAAAACAGAAATAAACTATGCCCAAAATTGCACACAATATTCCTTATGTGGCCTCATCAATGAGTTATATCAGGTGAACTAAGTGCTTTGAAGGTTCAAAAATGTTTTACTTGGTGCCTTGTTCAGCACCTCGACAGCCCCCACCCCCAGTCATTTCCTTGAGGATTCAAAGATGCATTTCATCTGCTCCAGATGCCTTTTGGGCACTTAATGCTTTGATTCCCTTCATAACACATGCTTTACTGACCTCTACATCTGTTATATCTGTTGTTGGGATCTGGAATTTGCCCAAGATCTTCATCTGTGATGACTGATGTGCAGAATTCATTTAACACATCTGCCATTTTCTGATCCTCTAGATTTTGACCCACTTGTCCCACTTTTAATCACAGCCTCTTTCACTGTCACAAAAACCCTTCTAATCACTCTTGTGCTGTCTTTAGCAATTCATAACTCAGCATGATTTCCAATCTTCAGTGGTTCTTGATTTTTCTTTGTTAACTCTGATCCTGCATTGTGGATGCACTTCGTTGCCACTCCTTTGGTCAATAATTTGTTCAAAGTCTCTTTTTATCATTGAAATAAAGTTTTCTTACTTTGCCACTTTGTCCTCATTAGAACTTCTCCAGCCAGCTAAAGTTTCTCTTTATTAATGATCAATGATGTCACTGATTTTTAATATTAGTTGTCAACACTAGTGAATATGAAAACAAATATCTGGCCCCATGCACAGTTTATATTCAAGATTAAGTCAATTATTACCACTGCAAATTTATGTGATTTCACAAAGGAATACTAAACCATTTGGTTTTTCCTCATCTTTTCAATACCAGTGATAGCCCTCACGAGTATCACAACATAGCTCTTAGAATGGTAGAGTCAATCCAAAGCAAATTCACTTCACACTAATGCTACTGTCAGCTCACACTTGAACACCCATCTTACATTCCAGGCTACTTTATTTCCATTGCTATGAAAGATAAACAAGTTTTGCACCAGCATGTGCAATATGTGTTCCTACTTTATAAAAGTGACTGCACTTCAAAAATACTTTGTTGACTATAAGGCACTTTATGATGTCCTGAAATTACAAAAAGTGCCAAATAAATGAAAGTTCTCTCCTTTATGCTGTATATCACTGGTATGTATGCTGTAACTCACCTGAATCATTTTATTTCGTAACTGCTCATGCTGTGCTGACAATTCATATCTATTTTCAATTATTGCCATTACTGCCAAGTTGATACCTTTAAAGTCAGAAAGGCTTGTATTTACACAGCACTTTTCACAATCAAAGGGCTCAAAGTCAACAAATTACTTTTGAAGAGCCGTCATTGTTCTAATATAAGCAATGCATCAGGCAATTTGCATACACAAACTCCCGCAAACAGGATTGAAATAATGACCAGATAACCTGTTTTACTGGTGTTGAATGAGGGTGATAACCCCCCTTTTCTTCTCTGAAATAGTGTCATGAAATCTCACCCAAATAGGCAGATGAGGCCTTGGTCTCATCTGAAAGATGGCAGATCAGAGAGTGCAGAACTCCCTCAGCACTGCACTGGATTGGGACTTGAACCCTGAACCTTGAGACTCACAAGTGAGAGCCACAGCTGACACAAATCAATCACATTACCGATTATTATGGTTGCCTTAGGATAATTATACACTTCCACATGTTGTGCCTAAACGCTTCTTCACAGTCACGCAAGCAATCATTTGATACAATCAATAAAACGTAAGAAACTTGATAAAAAATTAGATTGGGTGACCACTTTATGGAACACATCTGTTCCGTCCGCAAGAATGACCCCAAACTTCTGATGGCCTGTTATTTTAATCCTTCACCTTGCTCTCACACTGTCCTAACCTTCTGCACTGTTCGAGTGAAGTTGAACGTAATCTTGAATAACAGCAGCTCATCTTTCAATCAGGCACTTTGCAGGCTTCTGGGCTCAATAATGGAGTTAAATAATTTCAAACCATCAATTCCGTTTCCCATCAACCCCCCCCCCCCCCCCGCCCCCCAAACACACTCCTTTTGTTTCCTTTGCTTTGCATAGAATCAAAGGATCACTCAGTGCAGAAGGAGGCCATTCGGACTATTGGGTCTGCACCGACCCTCTGAAGGAGCACAGGGGAAGAATGTGCAAACTCCACACAGCCACCCGAGGTCCGAATTGAACCCAGGTCCCTGGCGCTGTGAGGCAGCAGTGTTTACCACTGTGCCACCCCACACGTGTTTTGTTTTATCTCTTCTTTTTGCTTTCTAACAGTAGCACACCTGCTCCAGGCATGTCTTTTCCTTTCTTGCCCCATGAACATTCCCTTTTGTCCTCCAAGACTTTTCTGTCATTCAATCTCTTCCACGCTACCACAGATCTTCCTTCTGTCATTGTCCCATCCACCCATGGCTCAAAACCTATTATATCTTTATCTTTACCCAATTCTGATTAAAGGTCTGAACTTTTGACTCTGTTTCGCTCTTCACAGGTGCTGCCTGATCTCCTGAATAATTCCAGGATTTAAAAAAATGTTTTTGTTTCAGACTGCCAATGGCGGGACTTTTTGATAAAAAGTCATCCTCAGAGAATGAAGTGAAACTTCCATTTTTAAATGCCTGATTTTCTGATTAGCAAAAACCTGGAAAGAAGATGAAGATTTCTTTCTGATTGCAGCCAACTACAATTTCCTTTGCACCAGCTCTATAGCTTCCAATCATTCAGTTGTACTAACCATGTCAGGTAGAGTTGATTTGTGAAGCTTTATTCAGAGTGTGTTTCAGCACAAAAGATCTATTGGAGAGGATGCTTGAAGGTCATCAAAAGGATGTCCTTAAAGTATATCAAAGCAAAAAATATATCACCCTTGTGTGGAATCTGTGAGAATGTGTTTGAGTCCATAATCAGATTTATAGCCATCGTTAATCCCTTTTAAACACTAGCAGAGAACAAACATATTTACTGGATCACAGTAAATAATCAAATGCTTGCAAAAGATCATTCAAAGCTTTCTTGCAGCTCAATCCACATGGCCATCATGTGATGCAATTGAGCAGGCTACAGTTCAAAATACCTCAAAGTCATTACTGCACTAATGAATAAACACCAACTTAAGGAAATAAAATTAAGCAAATATTGACCTTGTTAGGAACACAACTAACAAAAACATTTTTATCATAGTCAAGGCTCAGAACGGGTAAACACTGGTCAGGAATCTGTGATTATCTAAACTTTGGTGCACAGAACAGGGTAGCAGAAGCTAATTTCTGCTATTTCAAGCTGGGCTAATGTTCAAATATGGCACAGTAATTTCGACCCGAGTTTCTTGGGAGTGAAATTGTGAAGTTCCATATTTGGCATTAAACTTCGCAGATATTAGCTCATTCAGAAAGGCACAAATAATGGCTCCAAAAGTTCCAAACGGTGCTCTGTGTAACAGCAAGTGCTCTTGAAGTTTCAATTCAAGTACATTGGGAGAAAGACTTTCTGCAGATACTATTTTCTAATCATGAATTTATTTCTAAAGAATATTTACAATTTCTTGACAGATTGCACATCTCACTTGTGGTTGGGTTGGGTTAAGGTACACTGTTGGATTAGAGTGGGAACACCTTAACCATCAACCTACCCTGTGCAAAACTGATTGAGGAGTTCAAAAGTGGAAAAGCATTGCTGAAAAAAGACATGTGCCAAAGCTTTTTGTCTTGCACTCACTCACCAGGGACAGATTCAGAACACCAAACCTAAAGGGAACAACAATTTATATTGAATGAGAAGAGGGTGCTGCAATACAGATTGCTGTTCCCTTTAGATTTGGTATTCTTATGAATCTGTCTGGATAAGTGCAAGGTGAAAAGCTTCAACACCACCTCTCTTTTTTCAGCAATACTGTACTCAAGTTCTGTACCACAACGTGACTAAATGGAGAAGTATTCAATTCACAAGCACAAACATGCCTCAACCTTAATGAGTCGAGCATTTTCTCGTGTGTGCATGTGTAGAATGAAAATTAAAAATATGATTTTAATTTCTTAGCTGGAAACCAAGGAACACACAATTTGGACTTTGGAAACAATTTCAAGGTGAAAGCATATAATGCTATTTATAATGATTGCATGGTTTGGATCCCACCAAAGTTGATGGGCTTCTGTTGAACTGAGTTTCCGAAGACAAGTTGGTGTAAATTATCCATTTGTTCCTTTAACCTGATACAATATATTTATGGTAAAGGTCTTCATCAGAATTCCATCCTGTATCACATGAAGGTAAAAGTCACGCTGATATTTAAAAAAAATACTTCGGTAGCACAGCCAGTTTGGAGCATTGCATTATGGAATTGTGAGTAATGGGTTCAGCCTGATGATTTCCCAACCACACATTTATTTTTTGACAGCCATGCTCCTGTGAGATGCACGAGTACATGCAAGGTACACCAAAGTGGGTGGAAAAGCATAAACAAAACCAAGGAGGAAAAATCATGGATGGATTGATCTGCCTTCAAGTGTGATAAAGCAGACTCAGCAGAGGACTGCGAGTATGGCCCACAGACACTAATGGTGAGCCACAAAGAAGACAAGACAAAATACCTTACTTTTTTATTAGGCATTGAGAAGGAGAATACATTACAAAACAAAAACATGATGTTGAGTGTGTGCGCACTTGGAATGTTTCGCACTAGTTTTACCTATTATGAATTGTAGGTGGACAGAAAGTCTGGTGATCAATCAGTACTTCTGTTACAACACTGCCCTTAATGAATATCAGAACCACTTCAGGCTGTGAAGCAACATAGCAACTTTCCCTTGTTACTTCAAAATAATAATAACAATTATAATAATAATTGCTTGTTGTCACAAGTAGGCTTCAATGACGTTACTGTCAAAAGCCCCTAGTCACCACATTCTAGCGCCTGTTCGGGGAGGCTGGTACTGGAAAAATGTATCTTAAAAAATATATTAATACTGCACGGAATCTGTACTCCACACCAACACCTCGACCATCACATAGTGTCATGGGAATGTCACTTTAAGAAATATTTGTCTGCTCAAGTGGCTGCAGTGATGTCAGAGTGTGGGTGGAGCTGAGCTCTGGCTCTGCTTTTTAGTTTCGCTGTGAGGACAAGCTTGGGTGTTACTGTGTTTATTTGGTTTTGTTTTAGTGTTGGAGCTGAAGCCAGCCAAAGAAGCTGTAATTTTGATCCCTCTGCCATCTAAAGACTATCACTCGATCATTTGGAGAATTCAGAGTTATAACTTCTTTCAGTAGAGAATTTAAACCTGATGTGCTTCTGTAAAATGGATTTTTGTCTTATTGATGTTAAAAGGGAAGTTTAAGGATTATTTAGAATGTTGTATTCTTTGGGGGTGTACTTGAATTGATGGTTGCGAAGATGTTCATTGTATGTTTTAAAAAGGTTAACTTGAGTTCATAGAATAAACATTGTTTTGCTTTAAAAATTACTTTTAAATTTCTGCTGCACCACACCTGTAGAGTGGGCTGCGTGCTCCCCATACCACAATCTAGTAAAAGTCGTGGGTCAGGTGAACTCCATGATACACTTTGGGGTTCTCTAAACCCTGGCCTTAACAGTAAGAACAAAAGACACAGGTGTAGGCCAATCGGTCTCTGGGGCCTGCTTCGCCATTCAATAAAATCATGACTGATCTGTTTGTAGGCTCAATTCAACTTTCCTGTCCTCCCCATTAACCCTCAACTCCCTTGTCTATCAAAAATCTTCCAACTCCAGTTTTGAATAACTGCAATGACCTAGCCTCCACTGCTTTCTGGGGAACAGAATTCCACATACTAACGAGCCTTTGAAAGGAAACAAATTGTCCTCACCTCAGTCTTAAAAGGGAGCCCTCTCATTCTTAAACTGTGCCCTTTAGTTCTGGTCTCCCCCACAAGTGGAAGCATCCTCTTCCCAGTATTGATTCTAACAAAACCTCTCAGGACCGTTTATGTTTCAATAAGATCAGCTCTCATTCTTCTAAATTCCAATGGATATAGGCCTAACCTGTTGAACCTTTCTTCATAGGATAAGCCCTTCACCTCACCAGTCGAGAGAACCTTCCATGTACTTCTAATGCAATTATACTTTTTTCAAATAAGGAGACCAAAACTGTGCACAGTATTCCAGATGCGGTCTCACCAATGTCCTGTACAGCTGCAGTAAAATTTCCCTTCTTTTATATTCCTTTCCCCTTGCAATAAACAACAACATTCCATTTGCCTTTTGAATCATTCCATGTATCTAGCACCCAGATCCCTCTGTACCACCAAGTTCAGCAATCTCTCTCCATTTAAATGGCATACTGTCTTTATATTCTTCCTGCCAAAGTGGACAAGTTTACATTTTCCTACATTATGCTCCATTTGCCAATATTTTTCCCAGTCATCCATCTATATTCCTTTGCAGACTCTATACCTCCTCTTGGCAACTTAGTTACCGACTTAGCTTGGTGACATCAACAAATTTAGCTCTTAACATTTGGTCCCTTCATCTAAATCATTCATGTGGATTGTGAATAGTTGAGGCCCCAGCACTGGTCCGTATGGCACTCAATTAGTTACAACTTGGCAATCAAGAAAAGACCCATTGATCCCTACTCGCTGCTTCCTGTTAACTATCCTTTATCCAAGCTAATATGTTATCCCCCACACCATGAACTTTCATCTTGTGTAGTAACCTCTGACATGGCACCTTATCAAATGGCTTTTGGAAATCCAAGTACACCATATTCATAGAATCACAGAATCCCTACAGTACAGAAGCAGGCCATTCGGCCCATCGAGTCCGCAAAGACCGTCCAAAAGATGCATCTACAGACACTGAAAGATGCTGTTGTAACAACGCGATATGGCGCTCGACCCGTCGATCGACAGTTCCAACGCGTCACAGCAAAAAATCGTACCAACCTCCTCAGAAGACAAACACGGGACACAACCAACAGCGCATCCTTTGTCATCCAGTACTTCCCCGGAGTGGAGAAACTATGACATCTTCTTCGCAGCCTTCAACACGTCATTGATGAAGGTGAACATCTTGCCAAGGCCATTCCTACAGCCCACTACTTGCCTTCAAACAACCCTGCAACCTCAAACAGACCACTGTTTGCAGTAAACTACCCAGCCTTCAGGAGAACAGTGACCACGACACCACACAAAACTGTCATGGCAACCTCTGCAAGATGTGCCCGATCATCGACATGGATACCACCATTACACGTGAGAACACCACCCACCAGGTACACGGCACATACTGTGCGACTTGGCCAACATTGTCTACCTCATACGCTGCAGGAAAGGATGTCTCGAGGCGCGGTACATTGGCGAGACCATGCAGACGCTGCGACAACGGATGAATGGACATCGCGCGACAATCGCCAGGCAGGAATGTTCCCTTCCAGTCGGGGAACACTTCAACAGTCAAGGGCATTCAGCCTCTGATCTTCGGCTGAGCGTTCTCCAAGGTGGCCTTCAGGATGCGCAACAACGCAGAATCACCGAGCAGTACGGCCTCAATCAGGACCCTGGATTCATGTCGCATTACATTCACCACAAACTATCTGGCCTGGGCTTGCAAAATCCTACCAACTGTCCTGGCTTGAGACAATTCACAACTCTTTAACCTGTGATTATCCCTCTCTCCAGTCACACCGTCTGGACTTGTAAAGACTTAATTACCTGCAAAGACTCGCATTTAGAGTATCATCTTGCATCATTGAATTTGTCTATATATTTGGTTGCGGGACCCACCTCTTCATTCACCCGAGGAAGGAGCTGCGCTCCGAAATCTAGTGATTCAAAACAAATCTGTTGGACTTTAACCTGGTGTTGCAAGACTTCTTACTGTGCCCACCCCAGTCCAACGCCAGCATCTCCACATTTTAAATAACTATAGTGACAATGGGTAACAGAATGCATCTTCATACCTTCAGCATTAAAGGGTGCCATTTACTGGCCTTGTTGCACCTGACTTGGTGACACGATGAGGCCACTGAATCTCGTGAGAGGCTTCTCGCAAAATTCCGATGGTTGGTAATCTTGTGAGCTTCATCTGAAACTCGTGAGACGTCGCAATCTGGATATCACGCATGCTGGGCGAGATTCAGATATGTATACGGCTCATTTAAATATGTCTGCACCAGATTCTCCGAGCGTCTGGTAACTAAAAACCTCCCCAGCTAGACCTGAACCAGGCACCATTTAGTACTGGTCCAGACAAACGTAGACGTATAACGGAAAACCTGGGGTGATCTTCCAGGTCATTGGAGACCACTGGGTCATCGTGGACAGTGCGGGGGGTCCCCTGGCTTTCCCTCTGGCCTGGGCATTTTGGGCTCTGCCAGCCTGGTGCCTTGGCACTGACTGATGGCAGGGTGCCCGGGTGGCATGATCAGGCAGGCAGGCACTGGTACTCTTCAGGTTCAAAAGTGGCAGTCTTTTGCCCAATTGTGAGTAGACACAATACAAATCTGAACAGCATAGCCTATATCCTCGTTATCGGGGGAGGGGGGAATTTGCATTATTTGCTTCGGGCTGTTGTTCTGTACTAATAGTGGCCACCTCTATGGCCTGTCCTGGACTTTGACTTTATAGGACACTGACTCTGTTTTATCCATTATGATTCTGGGGATCCAGCTGGAACCAGCTCCAAAGTTCCTCATATTCCTTCATATTCTGTCTTGAATATTCTTTCGAGTCTCACAATCATCATTTCTTTTCTGTTTCTCTTGTTGGGACTCCACCCTCCCCACCAGGTTTGTGAACAGTAGGCTTAATCTTGTACGAAGCCGCTGTCCCATTAACAGTTCTGCTGGGGCAATTCCGGTTGTTGTATGAGAGTGGTTCTATAATCGTAAAAACCTTGCCAACTTGGTCTCTATCGATGCTGGTCATCGCAATCTCTTTCAGTGCTAGAAAGGGTGCCAGGCTTGTGAGTAGTGAGAGGCAATTCAATTAGTGTCAGCAATTAGGCAATTAGTGTCAGCTATTCACACTCCTGGGCAGTGCTCGAAGAAATATTCATAAGCTGCAAGTAAGAGGGCCCAATGCTGCATCTGGAGATTACTTTGTCCTCTTTAAAATGTCCCAATAAGGACTTCTGGTGGTGGCCATGGAGTAAGTGGTTGCACACAGGTGGCTCCTGCCTGAGGTTGGATTTTTTTGGCGCTTTCATTGAGCCTTCTGATGTGTTTGTAATTAAGAAAGAACTGGTGATTCTTCTTCAACAGGGAATGTCTCAATCTTATCAAACAAGGAGTGCAACGAGCAAAGGTCCACAGTCAGGCTAAGAGGACTGGCATGGGGCAGCAGAGGGAAAGATGGCGGCGAGATCTGGGGCATCGTTGTCCACACAATGGTCGACGGAGCAACTGGTGGAGTTTCCGACAGCTGAGTTTCAGCAGCAGAGTAAGTCAGCCTCGGAAGATTTGGCTAGGGTGGCAGAGCCGATTTGGGCTGCCTTGGAGAGTGGAGTAGAGGCTGGAGATGCAGAATGTGATGCCTCAGAAGGGGAGGAGTTGGTGGCTGATTATGAAAGTCAGCTAGTCTCGTTGGAGGCAGAAATGCCTATGATGGCGGAGGGGCAGAAGAAACTGAGAGAAGGTGGATGATTTGGAAAACCGCTTGAGGAGGCAAAATCTAAGGATCATGGGGCTACCCGAAGGGAACAAAGGAAAGCAGGCCACAAAATATGTAGCTAGGGTGTTCGAGAGGTTGATGGGGGATGGAATCTTTGACCGACCTCCTGAAATGGATTGGGCGCACAGATCTCTGAGGGGGAAGCCGAAAGTGGGGGGGCTGCCGAGGGCGATTATTCTGCTGCTGCATCGCTATCTGGATAACGAGAAGGTCCTACGGTGGGGGAAGGAAACGAGAGTGTGTACCTGAGATGGACAAGAGGTTTGCATTTACCAGGACTTGGAAGCAAAGATGGCCAAGCGGTTGGATCTGGTTTAATAGGGTCAAGGTGACTCTATTTCGGAGCAAGGTGCAGTTCAGGGTGTTATACCCTGCTCGGTTGTGGGTCACGCATGGGGGACAGGAACACTACTATGATACTTTGAGGGAGGCGAGTATGTTGTTCAGAGACCATGGGTTGGATATGAATGCGAGGGGGGTAGCAGTGTTGATGAGCAAGAGGGTGGCTTTCTCAGCGAGTAATATTGTGGGTGATCCCTGGGGTAGGTATGTAATGATGAGTGGGAGGTTTGAGGGTGCTCCTGTGGTGCTGGTGAATATATATGCCCCAATTGGGATGATCCAGATTTCGTGAGGAGGGTGCTGGCGAAGGTCCTGGACTTGGACACGCACCGGTTGATTATGAGAGAGGATTTCAATACGGTTCTTGATCCTCGATTGGTCGTGTCCGAAGTCTCTGAAGGTGTCGGCGATGGAGAGTTGTTTGGGTTTATAGAGTGGGTGGGAGGGGTGGACCTGTGGTGGTTTGGTAGGCCAGAGGCGAAGGAATTATTGTTTTTTTCGCATGTGCACTGGATGTATTTCCAGATAGATTTTTTTGTCCTGGGCAAAATATTGTTGGGACTCAATATTTGGTGATTGTGGTGTTGAATCACACGCCACACCTGGTGGACCTGTGTGTGGAAAGCGGGGGTTCCCAGCGGCCGCAATGGACGTTGGATGTGGGGCTGTTGGCTTATAAGTGGGTCTGCGAAAATATAGGGGTGGCTATATGCAATATGTGGAACTCAATATGTGTGATGAAGTCTCCGCCTCTTTGTGGGAGGTGCTGAAGGTGGTGATCAAAGGAAAGTTTATTTCGATTAGGGTGCACAGGGAGAAGGGGGAGCGGATGGAAAGACAAAGATTGGTGGAGGCCATTTTGGAGGTGGACCGGAGGTATTTGGCTATCCCTGAGTAGGGGTTCAGAAGGAGAGGAAGAAGCTCCAGATGGAGTTTGAGCATTTGTTTATGGGGAAGGCAGTGGGGCAGCTGTGGCAGGTCAGGGGGGCAGTGTACGGTTATGGGGAAAAAGCCAGCCAGAATTTCTGATCCTGAGGCCGGGTTGACGCTGTCGAGAAACGCAACGGCGTTTCCGACAGCATCAACAGTTAGCCTCAGGATCACAGAATCCCACCCCACATGTCACGGTGAGTTTCTTTTTGAGTTCTGAATGGGCCAATAAATTGGACAACAGCAGCTGTTGTTTTACTTTCTCAAATGCCTCCACTTGTGGTGTCTCCCAAATCCGTTTTGCTACATTCGCAGGAGTATGTGTAGTGGAGACAGCAAGGATACCAAATTTGGGATAAACTTCCCATAATAACAGACAAATCCCAGGAAGGGTTTCAATTCCGTGGTGTTTCTTGGAGTTGGTGCTTCACTGATGGCCCTCAACTTGTCCTCCACTATATGTACACCCTCTTTTATCCACCCAATAGCTCAAAAAGATCACAATACATTTTTCCCTTTTCATATGTACCGCAACTTAAAAATCACCACAAGATATCTTCTAGGTTTTCCAGGTGCTCTTGTTCTAAAGTCCCTGTGACCAGAACGCCATCCAAGTACATCACCATTTCAACTAACCCTTGGAGCATGTTCTCCAGGATCCTTTTGAATATGCTGCATGCTGATGGGACCCCGAAGGTCAAGCGAGTATACTCATATCGGCCCTTGTGCATGTTGATCATAACATACTTGCGGGAAGGCAGGGAAGTTAGGTGTGGATCATATCTAACTTAGTGAATGGCCACCTGATAGCTTGGATTATAGGTCTTCAATTCATGGCATGGGGTGCCTATCCAACTTGGAAACTTATCATCTCCACAGAGGTGGACCGGTTTGTCCAGTTTAAGGGCAGGGATGACAGGCACGATTTTCCAGGCACTTCAGTTCTGTCTATACATTTTCCAACAGAGAATATGGAACAGATCTTGCTCTAAAATATTTAGGTGTAGCATCAGGGTTGACATAAATTTTGTCAATGGCTCCTTGTATTTTTCCAAGACCCTCCTGGAAGACTTCAGGATATTTGTTGATGACCTCATTTAGTCCTCCCACGCACAGCCTGAAAATCTCTAGCCAGTTCAGTCTGATCCGCTGAAGCCAATCTCTCCGCATAAGGCTTGGTCTCTGCCTTTGCACAACGATGAGTACAAAATGAACTGATTTCCACTTGTAGGTCACTGGGGCCGTTTGGGTGCCCTAAATCTGCAATGGTTTCCCCATGTAGGTTGCTAGTCTGGCTCTTGTATCTTCTAAACTCAAGGGTTGGACACCACTTTGTAGGTGATCAAATGTCTGCTCCCCAATGACAGAGACTGCAGCTCCCGTGTCCACCTCCATTTTCAATGGATGACCATTTACCAGCAGTTCCACCATTATTGGGATGACTTTGGTCATGATGATACGGTTTAGTCTCATTGTCTCTGATTCTGGGAGTAGGTATCCCAGCATGATGTGGGCCTGTGCTGAACTTGGCTTCTCCCCCGAGTAGCGCACGCATATTGCCTTTTGCTATACCTTTGCCTGGGCTGTGCCCTTTTACAGTGCTTACAATAGTCCATCGTCTGATATCTGCAACCTTCCAAAGCGGGTCCCCTACCTACTTCCAGACTGTCATAATATTTCCTTGACTGTGGAGAAATGCGAACTCAGCTTTGATTTGGTGTTGGATTATTTCGTTCACTTGAAGAATGGTCACTTTTACTCAAGGCCCTCCCCAACCCCCCAACCAGAGGACATTGCTGTCTGCTGCCCCTTGTGGCTCCCAGGCCCCTTTTTCTGCATTTTAGAGCTATTTAATGGCCATTAAAAAATACATATTGGGTTCTTCCAACAACTCTTTATGAGTTGTCGCATTGTTTAGTCCACACGCAATATTTCGGTCAGGGATGGGATAAATTCACAATGTTCTGCCTGTTTCCTCGATCTGGTCAAAATTTCAGTGACAGGTTCCCCCGGGGTTCTCCCGTGTTAAAGTGCTATCTCTGGAGGATGATAGAGGGCTTCGGGTCACAGAGATTTCGCACTAGGTCCAAAAGCTTATCAAAAGGTTTTGAGACAGGAGCATCTGGGTAGGTCAGACTTTTTAATCACGCTGAACGTCAGGGCCCTGCATACTGTCAGCAGGATTACTTTCTGCTTCTCATCTCCCACAATATTATTTGCTCACAAGAAGTAACGCATGTGTTCCGTATACTGAGCCCAGTCCACTGTCATAGGGTTCGCGTTTATCGAGGAGGCTCATTTTTTTTAAACTGGAGAAGCTGCTTGTTTTTGCTTAGAAAAACTTGCTTTTACTGCTCGTAGCCAATGTAATAACTTCTCCAAGGCCAGTCTTCCAATACCAAATCCCTTTATTGACGTAACAAAAAAGGCTGCCGCCATGGCTCACAATATACACGTCCAAGCCCAGGGTGCTCATCCAGGTAGGAACAGCGGGTTTTAAGCACCCACCATACATTTCCTGTTGGGCTCATTGTCACCCACTTAAAAGGGGAATTTGTATCCCATGAAGCCCAGGTGGAGATCTATTAACAATCCCCCCATGTCCTTTGTGGTCACCATAACACAGAGTCTCCACTGTTAATTTAGTTCACTTCCGATACCATGTCTTGTTGTTGCAGGATTACTGAAACCATTAATATAAACCAACTTTATTGATAACAGATCCTGAACACACAACTGTAAGACATCTGTAGCCTTGTTCCAGGAGGCACCCATGGAATTGTATCTCAACTTGAGTCAGTACCATTGCAAAGCGATGAATGGCAAAATCTAACACACTTCCATTCTTGCGATGTTAGTTGTGTGGGAAAGTGGGTCAAGCCCACCTCATAGGGCCATGTCCATGAGGACCACCTTTTTTTAGGGTTAAGAGGTTAAAGCTCAGGGTTTTCTTTGTGTTTAAAACGTACATAAACCTGCACCACTTGTACAATTCAAATCAAATACCAGAAAAATTTAATTTGTTTCTCTGGAACTCAAATAAAACTTGCAAATCTAAACTGAGAGAACCAAGAAATGAAAAGTGATGATAAATATAGGATTGCAACAAATCTACCACTACTGATGTTGAAAATAACATAATTATATTAAAAATACAGCTTCCTTTTTGGGGTCTCCTTAGAATAGAGGAAGCCAATGGGGCATTCAAGTAGAAAATAGAAAGGGCTTTGATAGAATAAATCAGAAGAAACTTATTATAATGGCAGGAGGATTTGATAACCAGCTGGCACAGATTTTGCGTAATTAGCAGAAAGGTACAGAGGCAAAATGAGGAGTTTTGTAAAAAAAACCAGAATGCACTCCCTGAAAGAGTGGTGGAAACAAATTCAATAACAAGTTTCAAAAGTAAATTGGATAAATGCTTGAAAGGAAAAAATGCAGGAAAAGGATGGGTGAATGGGACTTATTGGATAGCTTGTGAAGTTGGCATAGATATGATGGACCATAGATATGATCTTCCCTTCTGGATCTCTGTGATTCTCTGTGCCAGATCTGTTGTCTTTGAATTGCACCAATTGAGGGAATTCCACAATTATCCGCCTGCAATTTGAAATTGCCTGGACTCTATTTAAAAACAACCATGATCAGTAACGTACGGTGTTGAGAAACTGCAAAACTACCTAACACTCCCAAAGAGGGCCCTATCACAGCAACCCTGCCATAAATATTTACTATTTTAAAATTGAAGTGAATACCATACGTGCTGGATCAACAAACTGCAAAACAAACCTTTCTATACTTAACGTTCAAATCTACTTCTTCTAAGAATATACTGTGAATCTTTACTTATATAGACTTTGAAAAACATAGTACAAAGAAAACTTTCCTTCATGACAAAATTACTGCACCTGGGGATGTAGCAACATTTCAAAATCCCAGACATTTAAAGGAATGTAAGTTCCACACGATTTATTCAAGACATTCCAATCTTGGTGTCCAATAATCCATTGTCAGTCATACAGCAGCTATCGTCAGGCACTCCTGTTAACTCCTACAACACTTTAATGACTTCCACATGCATTCTATTGTATTGTGAGAGTGGGTGCACTAATGAAGGGGCAAATCCAGTGTACCTTTATCACACATTTTAATGTGCTCAAATTTATTTTGGCAAGGAAGCCCCATTTCATCTGGTCACACAGTAATGTAGTATCAGTTCACTCACCCTATCGCCATTTCCCTCATACTTTGTGCAGCTGTTTTCTGTAGCTTTTACAACACTGACTCTCTACACTCCCAAATACCCAAGGGCTCTCAAAGTGCTATTCTAATGTTTCCAGACTTAACATTTTCATTCCGCTTCTTATCCCAGAGACTGGGATTCAGTCTCTGCACCTTCTCAACCTTATGCCAATTTATATGTTAATTTAATGTGAAACTTTGCTGCAAGTCACATTCCCTAATGCCTAGTTGCATGCCTTGGTTGTATTGAAAAAACAGTTTAATTTAAAATGTCATTCAAGTTTCTTCAAATAAGCTTTCATGGTTAATTTGATTCATTCCTGTGATAAAAGTGAAAGATTGCTTCTTGCACTCAGCTTTACGGGGGAAGACTGTAATATTTGTCTCCATTTTCCTTCTGCGACCTGTCCTTTCTAACATTTAGTCTCTTTGCGAAATTATTATTTCTGTGACATGTTTTGACACCTGCTCTCCTCCCATATACTTTCTCCTCATCATACCTGGCTTTCACTTCCACTGGTGCCAGGAGAGCTTTTGTACCTCATTCTTGTGTGAATCGTAACAGCAAGACACACTCCACAAGTGGCCATAGTTTGAGCTCAAATCAAATATAATTGCAACTGCACCACAATGAAGTTGAAGTTAAAAGATATTTCCTTCTATAACAGATAATAATAGCTAATTTGGAAAAATATTTTGATCAGCTCCATATGTTAAATCCCATAATAACGTCTAAATATACCGAAGCGGTAGTTACAATTTCCTTCTTCAAGTTCTTTTCCTCTTTTAAGTATCTTTGGTAACCTTCATTCACCTACTGTATATGAACTCCAGTATGTCCAAAACACTGCTGCACTAATCTTTTCCTGCACTACTTTCCACTCATTCATCACTCCAGTCATTGTGGACCTATGACCTCCAATATCTTAAATTTCTCATCTTCTAATCTCTCCATGGGTCTCTCAATTATACCGCTGCAACCATAACACTGTTCCTCGGACTTCGCTCTTTTACATGTTCCTTAATTTCTTCCTTGAACCTCTCTGCTCCTGCTCAGTACTCGTGCCAAAAACCTTTTTGCCTCCCCAAACCTCGCTCTCCCTTTAAATACGTTAAATCGCATCTCTCTGATCATTCTTTCCAGTCTTAGCTTTTATTTTCTATATGTTGAGGAAATGTCTTTTACATTTGAAGCACCATATACAGGAAATTACGTGTTGTTAAACTTGATTAGAATGCAGTATTAGATTTGGTTCCTGGCTGAGAAAAATAATCTCAATCACTGTTAGTACGATCCCAGACCTGACCCCAACAGTGGCTAGGATACTTGACCGAAACCCCAATGTTTTATTTTATTTGTAAAATGGTATGAAAAGCATGATTCGTTCCAGGAGTTATTGCATGGACAAATAGAGCTTGGTTATTTTAAAAACAAAACTTTATGATTACAATATTGAACTTCTTTTAACTTCACACCCAAAAAGAACAGCTTACATTGACTCCTAAATACTACTACTCAATTTCCCATTAGAAAATAAATATACAGCTTTCCATCCTGTTTAAACCAGCATGGCATAAAGTGATACTTCCATTACAGAATAGGTTCTGGCTCTTGTAGGGTAACCCTTCAGACTCTGGCTGAATATCTTCAAATGGCTGCTTCAACTGGGTTGTTTCAGCCTCTTCTCTGTCTTCAGACAAAACTGTTCTACTTTTAAAATTTTGTTACTCTTGTTTTTAAACTCTCCTGCTGGGAAAGAAAATTGCCTTTGTGCGTGGTCTAAAAAAACAAGTATTGCCAAATAAGACTTCACTTCCTAATAGACTTTCTCCAAAACCCTGTCTCTCTAACCGCTTTTTCAAAATGTCTCTCTATCTTCCTTGGCTCCACCCAGCAATGACCTCATCTCCCCAAGCTAAATGAACTTTCCAGGGATTGAAAGCACATCAACTCCCCGGGGACCGAAAGCAAATCAACTCCCGGGGCCTGAAAGCACATCAACTCCCCAGGAACTTCCCCAAGCAAACCACTATGCATTACCCCAGACTGAAAAACAAATTCCCTTGTCAATTTCACCTGCTGGCTACTAAATTCACCCAGGCCCTGCAGAGCAGAATTCTTTAAAATAAAAACCGACCATTACAATTTAACACATTCTAACCCCAGGCTTTTAACCCTCAAATTGCCCAATACATTTAAAATCCAATTTTCCTAAAATCTTCCAATCGTCACACTATGCGATAAATATTATAACCAATCTGGTGTTAGACTGGAAATGAAAAGCCACTGGGGAGCTGCATTTTGAAGCAAGCACTTCCATTCTGTCATTTCTTGCATGACATACAATTGTGTCACTTTAGGTTTTGCCTCACTACTATGAATCTTTGTAGAGGAAGAAAATACAGCAGTGAATGACTAGACTAGAAGATCTAGATCATTAATATATATTAGGAAAAGCAAGAATCCCATTATTGACCCCTGGAGAACTCCACTATACACCTTCCTCTAGCCCCAAAAATATCCATTGATCATTACTCTCTGTTTCCTATTACTCAGCCAATTTTCTAACCACATTGCCAGTGCCCCTTTTATTGCATGAGTTATAACTTTTCTCGCAAATCTGTGGCATTGATCAAACTGGCCCAAACCAAGTTCTGATACCTGGGGATCCGGATAGCCCACAACTGGACACAGATCCAGAAGTAGAACTTGTTGAGCTTAGTGGAAGCGGTAAAAGAGACCTGTGGTGGTAGGACTCGCTCCCGCTCTATCTTGCGGGAAGAGTGCAGTAATAAAAATACTGTCAAGATTCCTCTTCCTAGTCAGATCCCTCCTGATCTTCAGCCCCATGGCTTTCTTCACCAAGGTAGATAAATTAATTATGGCGTTTGTGTGGGCAGGAAAATACCCCAGAATCTGTAAAAGCATCTTACAAAAGAGGAGGAATATGTGGGGCTTGGTGCTGCCAAACCTCCTATTCTAGGCTGCAAATGTAGAAAGGGTATGGGGCTGGGCGAAAGAGTCTGAGGCAAAATGGCTGCAAATGGAGGAGACCTCCTCGATGGGGACATCACTCCGAGAACTGGCCATGACCCCACTTCCATTTCCTCTAGCCAAATACTCGAGAAGCCCGGTGGTGATGGCCACGCTAAGTTCCTGGAACAAGCTCAGGACCCATTTCAAACTTGGTGACATGTCAGTTGCGGCCTCCATCTGCAAAACACATGAATTAATCCCAGCAAAAATAGACGCCTCCTTCAAACCATGGAGGCAGGACAAAGGGATGCTGACAGTAAGAGATCTGTACGTAAACAGAGAGCGACCCTGGGTGAACTAACAGAAAAGTTCCAACGCCTGAAAGGGAACTAGCTTTGATACCCGCAACTAAGGGACCACAAAAAGACTGCAACGTTCCCCTACCTCCCCGGACACACCCTACTGGACAGACTGCTGGCCGCGGCTGAATTAGGGGACGTGAACTACGCCGACATGTATGGATGAATCTTAGAGGGAAGGGCCCCACAGAACAGAAAGGTGGGGGGAGGAGCTGAGCATAGAGATAAGGATAGGACTCTGGATTGAAGCACTGCATAGGGCGAACTCCACCACCTCATGCACAGGACTGAGCCTAACGCAGATAAAGGTAGTATACAGGGAGGAATTGACCAGAACATACATGAGTGGGCTCTTCGCAGAAGAGGAGGACAAATGTGAATGGTGCCAGAGAGGCCCAGCCAACCACACCCACATGCTCTGGTCCTGTCCCAAACTTGTCGGGTAATGGTCTTTTTCGAAGCCACGTCCAGGGTTGCAGGGGTGAGGGTGGAGCCATGCCCACTAATGGCGATCTTCGGGATAATGGAACAGCCAGAGTTCTATACAGGAAGAGGGGCAGACGCATTAGCCTTTGCCTCCCTGATCGCCTGCCAGAGACTCCTGCTCAGCTGCTGATCAGCAGCACCGCCCAAGGCCGCACGCAGACTGGCTGTCCAACTTTTTTTTAAAATTTACTGTACTCAATGTGGTGAATGTGATTCACACTATATATAGTTGCCAATATCACTCCATGTATATATGTTCGTTATCTACCCATTGTAAGTGCAATTGCACTATCCGACCACCAGGGCGAGTCGCTCTGGGAGTACGCGAGAGTTTGTACTGGGCTCCTCCCTTGGCTCCGCCCAGGACTCCTCCCCCTGGGACTGATGTATAAAGATCAGTGCCTTCGAGCCAGCCAGCCAGTTCACCTGAAGTTCAACGACGAATAGGCTGGCTCTATTGTAAGTGTATTAAAGCCTCTGTTCAGATCCAACTACACATGTTCGCTGAATTGATGGTTCCATCACTCAATTCATTTTTTGCAATTAAGCGGCAATTTAGCGTGGCCAATCCACCTACCCTGCACATCTTTGGGTTGTGGGGGCGAAACCCACGTAAACACAGGGAGAATGTGCAAACTTCACACGGATACTGACCCAGAGCCAGGATCGAACCTGGGACCTTGGCGCCGTGAGGCAGAAGTGCTAACCACTGCACCATTGTGCTGCACTCTGACATGTCCAACTTGATGGAATTCCTCAAATTGGAGAAAATAAAATTACCATCAGAGGATAGGAATACATGGAGGAAATTCATCAACCCTTCGAGGACCTTTTGTGACCAGTAACTTAGTGATGGGGGAGGTGGTAGGGAGGTGGTATGGGTGGGTGGGGGGAAGAAAGAGGATGAACTGGGGAAATTGAGAAGGGAGAGGAGAGGAGACAACACCC
Source organism: Scyliorhinus canicula (assembly GCF_902713615.1). Taxonomy (NCBI): domain Eukaryota; kingdom Metazoa; phylum Chordata; class Chondrichthyes; order Carcharhiniformes; family Scyliorhinidae; genus Scyliorhinus; species Scyliorhinus canicula. The sequence continues at coordinate 49,919,744 of NC_052159.1, read as the reverse complement.
AGAATACAGGGGAAACAAGCACAGAGACATTAAAAAGGTCTAAGGGAGGAGAAAACCCATTTAGGCTGCCACGGCGACTAATGGATTATGCTGCTGTTGCCTCGATAATACCCATAGTATGTTTTAATGCAATGGGGTAGCATGTATATAGCTTATGTAGGCTTCCTGTGTTCTCTTATCTTTTGTTTGCTATAAATACAAACAAAAATCAATAATAATACTTTTTTTTAAAAATCCATTGCATGGCAACCCCAAAGTTACTGGAAATGTAAAAATCTCCCCAAAGGCTGTGGATGAATTGAGTTTACAAGGCCTCGTTTAAAAATGGCCACGAGAAAGAAACCCACAGCTGGTAACCCGACAAAAGAATCTGGGAGAGAAATGATGGTGGAGGCGGCCACACCCATCACGTTAGAAACATTGGCTGGGGTAATAGTGCAGGAGTTGGAGAAATTTGGCAGTCAGATGGATGGCCAATTTGAACGAAAAGGGAAGGAGAATGAAGAGTCGTTTAAAGCCACCATCGAGGAGACGTCGGGCCAAATGTAGGAGATGCTGGGCAAGACTCCCGAAGCTGTGAAGGAACAAGGGGAGAGGCTGAAGGGTATGGAGGAGGCCTTGTCAAGGAATGTGGATCAGCTTGCCTCATTGGAAGCTGAGGTGCTGCTCATGGCAGACAGGAATAAGGGCCTGAAGGCCAAAGTTGAAGATCTGGAGAACAGGTACATGAGCCTCAGAGTGGGTGGAGGGCCCCGAGACCAACAGAATATTTTTCTAAAATGTTCTCTTGATTGGTGGGTGGAGATGAAGTGTTCTCCGCTCCAGAATTGGACAGGGCACATTGGGCCCTGCGGCAGATATCGTGGGGCCTCACGGTAGCATGGTGGTTAGCATCAATGCTTCACAGCTCCAGGGTCCCAGGTTCAATTCCCGGCTGGGTCACTGTCTGTGTGGAGTCTGCACGTCCTCCCCGTGTGTGCGTGGGTTTCCTCCGGGTGCTCCGGTTTCCTCCCACAGTCCAAAGATGTGCGGGTTAGGTGGATTGGCCATGCTAAATTGCCCGTAGTGTAAGGTTAATAGGGGGATTGTTGGGTTACGGGTATACGGGTTACGTGGGTTTAAGTAGGGTGATCATTGCTCGGCACAACATCGAGGGCCGAAGGGCCTGTTCTGTGCTGTACTGTTCTATGTTCTATGTTCTAAGACCGATATCAATACATTGTTATTAGGCCAGGGCAAAAATGGCGGAAAAGCGAGGAAACCGAGCTGGAGTATAGAATAGTAGTGATCTAATAGAATGGTGGGATAGGCTCATGTCCTTTTCCTGTTTTTATATTCTCATGAGAAACAGACTTTAACTGCAGATTCACCCGTTTGAAGTGAAAACATGTCATTTGACAGGAACCAACAAATTTCCGTACAGACAATTATCCAGCCAATACCAAACAAATATGATATATTGGGCTGAAGCAGTGTTCCTCCTGTGCATCTTGGCTAATATCATTACCCAATGAACATTATGAAACAAAAGTAAATTGACTACTAACCTATGGCATAAAGTGACTACCACATTTTCCTATATATCCCTGACCACACTTAAAAGTGTGCTATGCAAAAGCAAGTTTTTAAAAATTACAGTTTGATGCTAAAAATAGCTTCTCAAAATACTGGAGTGCTTGTTAAAGGTGGCATCATTTTCTTATTAATGATTATCAACTTATTTTTGTGACAAGGCACATGAGCAAAAGCATTGAAAAATAAGTTTTTCTCTTCCCGCCATAGAATCAGCATCACACCACATTGTCCAATCCAAAGACGGGATTGATGACAACGGCAGTTTATATCATGCTATAAATTGACCAAACACCTTGAGAGTGAGCATGTCTATTTTAAGATTTTTAAAAAATTGTAGTTATTTGTAGTTGGAGGGGTGTTGGTTGACAGTTTGGCTTAAACCCGATGCATAGGCTCAGCAAATAGTTTTTGGCATTGTAAGGCACAGTGCACTAAACTGAAGCATCATCTTTCACCTCTTCTATCCAGCTCTGAGAAAGAGGACAAAGCTTTCCTTTCTTTCTGACAGCTGTTGAGGGTCATAAGGGAGAAATTCTTTCAATTAAAGATCTTCAGCAACCTTCGTACATCTGTCTGTGTTTTGAAGGGATTATTACATTTTCATAAGTAACTGGGGCTGATCAAGTGAGAAGCAAAAGGAAGAGCACGTATTTAAAAAGTCATAAAAATCATATATGCACCAAGTCATGCCTTGTAAAGATTCTTACAAAAAAAGTGTTTACCAAACATAGCTTAAATTTAAGAAAGAGATATTTGGGCTTGCAGTTCTCATTTTGATTAGCTATTTATTTATGCCTCCTCTTGCTGCATGCAACATTCTCCAATCAAAGAAACAAGTAAGCCACTTGCTCTCTTGTATTTGCAAGGTCACTCTGATATCATTAGGTACAGAACATGCAACACTAACTATAGTTCATCAGGCCCCTTTAAACATTTGTTTATGAAAATTGTCACTTGGTCTACAGTTTATTTGTAATTTGGACTGTTAATTGAAAATTGAAAATAATCCCACTGTAATTTTACAGTAGGTTTCTCTCTCAAATTTTAAATGAGCTTTATTATTCAGAGCAGTTTACAGGGCGGAGAATGGTCAAAAAAGCTAGCTGTCAATTCTGCACTAACCTAAGATACCATAAAACAACTGCATACTAATATGTAAACACCAAGTGTGATCTTTAGGTAGAAATTTGTCTGTTGACAACATTTATTTGATGATCATGAGGGAGCAAAGAATGAAGAGAGGTCACTTGTCCATTAATTTCAATCTTTCACCTAACATGTATATTTTTTAAACATAGATACAGTTATCTACCCCAAGGGTAAGTTTGACAAAAGTTTCTCCAGAACTGCCTGCAATCAATCCAATCTTACGATCTTCATTTCTTAGCTCTGGTTGATACTTTTCCCACAGAAAGCATTTTCCTGGCCCCAGAAGTACATGAATCATCAAAAGCCTTCTCTACCTCAGCACGATAGCATCACTTGTTTTTTATTTTTTTAATTTTTTTAATAAATTTAGATTACCCAATTATTTTTTCTATTAAGTGGCAATTTAGCGTGGCCAATTCACCTACTCTGCACATTTTTGGGTTGTGGGGGCGAAACCCACGCAGACACGGGGAGAATGTGCAAACTCCACACGGACAGTGACCCAGAGCCGGGATCGAACCTGGGACCTCAGCGCCGTGAGGCGGTTGGGCTAACCACTAGGCCACCGTGCTGCCCCTTAGCATCACTTATTTAATATGAAGTTCACAATCCATTTTTCTGCCATTTCAGTTGGATAAGATGTGAAGGGGGAGTTTAGAGACAAAGAAAGACTGGATTAAAACAAACACTATTCACCTTTATTTCAACTTCTGGCAAAGAACTGGAGCTTCCCACATTTTGAATCTCATACCTCATCTTATATAGGAAACAAATACTTGCTCTGTGCAAAGTAGATTTGCAAAAAAATGATCTTGCTATGTTATTTTAATCAATTGATTGAGATACATCACATGGAATAAACATTATTGTTCATTTTGGGAAAATATTGTACGACTTCAACACTTAAAGAATGTTGCTGGTTTTACCAACCTCACCTTTGTATTTACAAACTTCCTGCTTTCCAATCAAAACCACTAGCCAGTTAAAAAGGCCTCAGGTGGTACTCCAATTCCAGGCCTTATGCAAGAGTATTAAATTACTGTACACATAAACCATAAATTAGGAAAACACTTCACAAAAGATAGATGGGAAATAAGCAAAGAGATTTTATTCTCTGCTGCAATTAGTAGCTTGGAGCTGCATCCAAAGGGTTTATAGATATTTGTGAAATCCTAGATGGTATCTATTTAAGTCTTTACTTTGTTAATTTTCCTTGACGTGTTCAACTATTTTGTGATTCTTTTCATTCACTTTACTTTTGTGATTTGGCATCCACAACCTGGAAATCAGGCTGGCAGAACGACAACGCTTCAAGCTCTTTCTGTTCTCTCTATTAATGTTATCATGGATGTGATTTAACAAACAAATGTGAGGAATTTGGACTCTCTTCAATTATGATGTGGAGATGCCAGTGTTGGACTGGGGTGGGCACAGTAAGAAGTCTTACAACACCAGGTTAAAGTCCATTCACCTGAGGAAGGAGCTGCGCTCCGAAAGCTAGTGATTCGAAACAAACCTGTTGGACTTTAACCTGGTGTTGCAAGACTTCCTATTTTCTTCAATTATTCCCAGGATAAGTGTATTAGAAGGGTCCTTCCTGCTTTATTTATTTCCCTTTTTTATTTTAGCCGTTATCATTTTTGATGCATGGATCCTTAATGGACATATATCTTTAAGTCAAGCAGCAAAGAGAAGGAAGATCTCAAGAAGTTGCAACATAGTAAATGGTGCTGTTAGCTTTGGACAGCCGGACCCATACTTTTCGGCACCCGAGAGATGGAGTGGGAATTGATTCAACTGGTTGGCTGATGGCCAATGATTTGGTCAAAAGGCCACATTCTGCCTGGTAACAGGTGGTGATTTTGTCCTACTCAAGTGGAATGATTTTCAGAGTCCCAAGAAGCTCAGTTTGAAGTTTGGACACTCAGGGGAAAGGACCTTCTCTCTCTCTCCTGAAAGGCTGTGAATTGTTGTATTTCTGAAACTGCAGACACCTGAATGAAACCATTACAGGCTGCAAACAGAAACCTGGATGTGAAAGCTTAGTTTGAAGGAAGATCTGCTTAAAGGCAACCATCTGAAATGAAGATTATTTTTCCTTTTACTTATTATTTTCACCCCTCTCCTTCCTTCTGTTCCTTCTGTGTTTCTGTCTTGTGTGTGTGTGCAGAGGGTGGGGGCAAGTTAAAGTGGGGGATTAGGAATTAGATAATTGCCGGTTGAATTCATTGCATATTTCATTTCAGTTCTTTTCTAAATAAAAAGTAATTGTGTTTAAATTTACAAACCTGGTGACTGTAATTATTGGGCAACCAAGGGCCAGAAATCTTGGGTATTTTTCCAAGAATTATTGGTTAATTCAATTGTGTTGCGACTCCTGGTCAATTGGGGCTGGAATTGACCGTGCACTAGCCAGGGTGTCGTAATAGTATTTAGGGTGCATATACTAGCTTTGTTAATTGTTTTCCTCCCCTTACATATTTTTGTTATATTTATTCACTTGTGCAGTCTTCTAAAACTCAAACTTCAATTACCTCAATTTTGTGGACCAATTCGCAGCTTCCTATCTAGCTGTGGTGTTAACATCTTCCACAACCCATTAGACAATGGATGTAGGAAATAAGGAACAGACATCTCAAAGCCACTCCCACAGTGCCCTGATCTAGTTTGTTAGAGTGGTTGAAAAGTTTCTGTATCACATTCAGTTTGAATTGCTCCTCCTAGGCCTTGGCTGGTGAAAGCAATATGTAACAAACTATTTGAAGCAGGAAGTTCCCAGATCTTAAAATAAAATCAAATTACTGCGCACTCTGGAATCTGAAAGAAACAGAAAATACTGGACAATCTCAGCAGGTCTGACAGCATCTATGGAGAGAGAAGGGAGCTAACGTTTTGAGTCAAGATGACTTCTTTGTCAAAGCTGGAGAGAACTGTAAATAAGGTCAGACTTATACTGTTGTGTGTGTGTGTGTGGGGGGGGGGGGGGGCATGGAGTGGTAGGACTGGATAGGGGGCCAGCGATGGGTGGAGATTGACAAAGATGCCATGGACATAAAGACAAAAGGAATATTAATGGGGGTGATTAAGGCTAAGAAGGGTGCTGATTGTTCTCAGATTTTATCTCCAGACAGTTGGAGTGGGGATCGAGTAAATCAGCTAAAGGTTCTGACTCGTGATCACTGATTCCTGGCTTCCGTTGCTGGAAGGTGAACAGGTTTTTGTGTTGGTTTACAGTATCAGGGGTGACTGTGGCATCCCTACAAGAGCCAACACTGACCCAGGCTCACACAGAAAGAATAGTCATTTGGACAGTCACTGGAGCTGGCCCCTCCCATGGGAGGCCCACAGGAATTGACTTTTCCTTTGAAATTTCCCTGTAAAGCAGCAGCTTGCATGCACATAGAACATACAGTGCAGAAGGAGGCCATTCGGCCCAAACCGACCCACTTAAGCCCTCACATCCACCCTATCCCCGTGACCCAATAACCCCTTCTAACCTTTTTTTGGACACTAAGGGCAATTTATCATGGCCAATCCACCTAACCTGCACATCTTTGGACTGTGGGAGGAAACCGGAGCACCCGGAGGAAACCCACGCAGACACAGGGAGAACGTGTAGACTCCGCACAGACAGTGACCCAGCAGGGAATTGAAACTGGGACCCTGGCGCTGTGAAGCCACAGTGCTAATTACTTGTGCTACCGTGCTAACATTCATTTACAATTCAGCACCTACTCTCCTCAGAAATTAGGAGGTCAGATCGCAAAATAAATTATTTCTCATGCATATGTGAAATGGAGTAACAATTACAACAGATAGACTTGTAAACAGTATCAGTACAGTGGCTATTTAGTTGGCTTTTATTTACAGTGCTTGTGATGAAAAACTAAATGGTCAACTCATTCCAGTTAAATCAATCTGGAAAAATCTTTGGCAAGTCCATTATTTAAGTAGAAGTCTGCTAACTGAATGGAAGACATACACCATGGAACAATAAACAAAATTTTGCACTTTTGCTTTTAAAGGAGGACAGGTGATGATGGATACTGAATGAATGCTAGTGTTTCACTGCAATCTGATGCAATTAGGGCAAAGCCTAATGGAAAAGCCAATACCAACTAAATCCATTTTCTTTATAAATGCATGATAGCTAGTGTAACACTTATAACTTGGCAGCAAACGAAAACCAGAACAACGTTATTAATCATTCAAGATTCGCTCTATTTATCAAACTGTCTTGCCATTAACAGGTCGCCTACAGCCAATATAAATTGCTTTTTGCATCAACTGCTTGAAGTTTCTTTCCCGAGTTCTGATCTTGCATCACCATCATGGAGATGAGGTCAAGGAGTATGTTATTTGGCCAGGTTCCCCAGAAATAACGCCCCTGTTCTTCTTTGAAATAGTGCCATCAATTATTTATATTTACCCGAGCAGGAAGATGGGGCCTCAGGTTAATGTGTCATTTAAAAAAAGGCACCTACGCTGGTGCAACGCTGACTCAGTATTGTACTGGAGTGTCAGCCTTAACTGTTGTGCTCCAGCCCAGGAGGGGGACATGAACGTGAAACTTTGTGGTTGAATAGCGAGAATGTTATCAACTGATCCACAGCTGACACCATCCTGGCTTTGACAGCAATGTGCTTCATAGATGGCAACAACATTGTCTCTTACTAAAGCCTAACTATAATTTCGGCCATCCGCCTCACCCGTAATGCTCTAGTGGCAGTGTCGCTCATAACCCCAATCCTACCTTGGCCTCATTTCCAACTCTTTGGGTACCATTTCCACTTCCAAGCTCTCACTTTGTTCCACCCTCTGGCCTCTCCTTCACAATCCTGCCGACTGCTATCTACAAAACTCTATCTTCAGTTTCTCACTGAGAAATCCTTCATTAACCTCAGGAGTGAGTGACTCTACGTCCTCAATGATTTCAATTTCCGTGAGAACATAAGATAGGAGCCAAATAATTCCTAGAACCTTCTAAGTCTGGTTCATCATTCAAGAAAATCACATTTGATCCTCAAACTCAGCTTCATTCTTCTGCCTTATTTCAATCGCCCTCGGGTTCCTTGGTATCTAAAAATCTATTGATCTGAGTCTTAAGGATACTTAAAGACTGAGCATTCATAGTTCTCTGGGAGAGAGAATTCCAAAGGTTCAAAACCCTTTGACTAACAAAATTTGTCCCCAACTCAATTGAGAATGGCTTCTCACTTAACCCGAGAGTATGATTCCCAATTCCAAACTCACCTGCCACTTGGAACAGCGTCACATCATCTTCCCTGGGAAATCATCAAGTTTTCATGACATCAGCACTGACTCTTCTAAACTCCATCTTTCTTTACTCACATGACCTTACAGAGACATGAATATCTCCTTGTATCTGCCAACACCTACAATTACATAACTCCCACCAACCCTAACTTTACTTGCCATCTGACCTTAAAAAAAATTCCATCACAACTGAACTTCAAAACTTCCAACTACCTAGCCATTAGCTTTAGTTTTCCCACAGTAACTCTGAAACTGCCCATTTGCTGAACCACCTATTCACCTCCACCTTGAGGCCCTCCTCCCCAAACATCTTTCATCTCTCTCGTTTGAGCCATTCTCCTTGGTACGGCCTCCTTAAGACTAAGGGTTACAGGCTTGAACATATCGGACTAACAAGTGCTTTAGATATTCTTTATCTAGTAAGCACCATTAGCCCTCACTCTCCCTGGCAACACAACCCACTACTCCATAATCATTCTGAAAAACAAAGATAACTTCCAATTTGTTTTCTCACTGCCATATGTCACATGGTTCCTCTGTCCAGAACTCTCCAATGATTCTCAAAGTAATCGGGAGGTATAAAACAGCAACTGGGAAGAGGAAAAAAAAACAGATTTGAGGTTACTATCAGATCAGACATGAAATGGTGGATCATGTTCAAGAGGCTGAAAGGCGCACTTCCACTCCTTGTCCAAATAGACATCACAACTGCTTTAGATATGCATGATTAGATCTGATTGGGCCACATCAAGCACCATCAGCCCTCAGTTTCCCTGACAACACAGCCCATTACTGTACATCATTCTGAAAAACAAACATAACCACCAGCATTTTACACCATTCCCATTGCTTTTGACTAGCCTGGAGTGGGATTTTGAAATGCTGCCGCACAAACTCAGTGAACAGCGATGCTGATAAATCTCATGATCAGGACCATTGCTGCAGTGACTGAACGTGTCAAAATCTGGTATTACACAAATTTCTCGGAATAACATTTCATGAAACTGTGACAACTTTAAATTTGTGTTCTCCAATCAAGAATGGTAAAACAAAATTCAAGTTAACCATATAAGAACAGAGAAGCTACCTGCAAAGTAAGGTGAATAAAATCCAGGCACCTCAAAAGAAACTGAAGTATTCAAAAGATCAAAGATAATGACTTCATCTTGGTAATTTCATGTATTACTAAATCACAAAGGGTTGTAAAAGCTGTCTGCAGCCAAATCGGAATACTATTGGAATCTGTGACGTGAACTAAGAATATAGATTGTAGTTTGGATTTTGGGGTCAGCAGCTATGCAATAGTGCTCACTACTGACCTCAAAGGGAGCTGCCCGCAAAAGATTTAGCAATTTCTGTGGCATGGATTTCCCATTTTCTAGTGACAATCAGGCACCAAGTCAAGATGATCTCTTGGCAGATAGCAGCAGTGATGTTAGCAAGCAAGTAAACAGCCTTTCAAATTGAATTATTCACACATGATAAACCAGGAAGTTAAAGCACTTTAATATCCTTCACTTCAAAATTTTCAGTGAGCAAACTAAAGATAAACAAACTCTTTCAAAAAAAGTGGAATTTTTGATCATCATGGAGAAATTAGGCATTCCACAAAATTAACTTTTCAAGACCAGGGAGGAAATAATTATGAAGATGGTACACTATCCAGTTACATTTCATTCAACAAATTACAAACATGAAAGGCTTCTTACAGAAAGATTAAAAACATAAGAGCGGAGGTACTTGTCAATTCAAAGATTTTTCTATTAATTGTATTCTGGAGGTGCCTCAACAACCTGGAGAAAGGTAGCATCTAGCTAGCACACCCCGAATCCTATATGACTTTACTTTTTGTACCAGTCTGCCACGAGGGACCTTGTCAAATGCCTTACTAAAGTCCATGTAGACTTCCAGTGGCGGCCACGGATTAGGAGGTCACACATTTGGTAGCTCGTAATGAAATTTTTTGACCGTTTTGTCCGTTTATTTTGGAATTTCACTGGATAAATCGGTGGAGAGTGAGACAGTGAGGAGGAAACCACCACCAGTGTGAGTGCAGAAGTGGTCGTGTCAGGAGGCATAGTCAAGCGAGGAAGACGTGCGCAGAGCCAGCAGCGCAGGAAAGCATGGCGGAGTCGCAGGATCCTGGTGCGGTGGCACAGTGGTCGACGGGACAGCTGGTGAAGTTCTTTAAGGAGAGCTTCGCCAAGCTAAAGAAAGATACGCTGGCCCTGATTAAAGCATCGATCGATCGGGTGGAACAGGGTCCAGAAACCCATGGACGAGCGATTCAGAAGGTGGAGGAAAAGGTGTCCAAGCAATAGGTCCATTTAACCGCTTTGGAGGTCGAGGTGGGGCTGATGAAGGACCACCAGAAAAGGTTGCAGGAGAAGTTGGAGGACTTGGAGAACAGGTCCAGGAGACAGAACCTGAGGATAGTCGGTCTCCCTGAGGGCAGTGAGGGTTCGGACATGCGGGCATATGTGGCAAGTATGCTGGAAAAGTTGATGGGAGATGGGACGTTTATGCGGCCCTTGGAAGTGGACAGAGCACATCATAGAGCTCTTGCAAGGAAGCCACGAGCGAATGAACCGCCGAGAGCGATGGTGGTGCGAATGCACCGGTTCCTGGACAAGGAACAGATTTTGCGGTGAGCCAAGCAGATACGGAGCTGCGTGTGGGAGAACTGCATCTACCAGGACCTGGGCGCAGAACTGGCCAGAAGGCGAGCCAGCTTTAACAGGGCAGAATCGACCCTCGGGAGTGAAATTCGGGATGTTGCATCCAGCGTGTCTTTCGGTCATGTTTGAGGGCCAGGAACTTTATTTTGAATTACTGGACGAAATGATGAACTTTATCAAGGACAAAAGGCTAGCAGGGGATTAAGGTCATTGCGCTGGTGATTTCGTCAAAATCACTTCTGTGTTGTTTTGAAAATGCTGTGCTCTCTGTAACAAGGGGTTATTTTTGTTTGCCCCTTCCTTTTTTCTTTAGTTTTCGCTGTGGTAAGGTGTTTGAGCAGACCAAATTGAGGAAGGGGGGGGGGCACCAAACTGGGATGATGTGGAATTTATGAGGCGGGTGTTGGTAAGATCCCGGACCTAGAGTCACATAATCTGATCAGGGGGGGGAGATTTCATTACAGTCAGTGATCCAGGTTTGGACCGGTCAAAATCTAGGACAGGGAGGGTGCCAGCCGTAGCGAAGGAATTAAAGGGGTTTATGGAGCAGATGGGGGGGACCCATGGAGGTTCGGACGGCCAAGAGCGGAGGAGTTTTCTTTTTTCTCCCATGTCCACAAAGTATTTTCTCGGATCGACTTTTTTATCCTGAGCAGGGCTCTGCTGCCGGGGGTAGTGGATACCAAGAACTCGGCAATCGCGGTGTCAGATCATGCCCCATATTGGGTGGATCTATGGGTTATGGAGAGCGCCCGTCATGGAGGCTGGATGTGGGACTATTATCAGATGAGGGTGTGTGTGGGCGGGTAAGCAAGTACATTTAGAGCTATTTGGAAATAAATGTTACGGGGGAAGTCTCGGCAGCAACGATGTGGAAAGCTATGAAGGCAGTGCTTAGAGGGGAGTTAATTTCTATATGGGCCCATAGAGAAAAGGTGGAACGAGCAGAGGGGGATCGGTTGGTTGGTAAGATACTCCAGGTGGATAGGAGATATTCAGAAGCCCCGGACGCGGGGCTAGTGAAGGAGTGCTGGTGGTTACAGCTGGAGTTTGAGCTGCTATCTGTAGGGAAGGCAGTGGAACAACTGAGGAAGGCAAGGGGAACGGTGTATGAGTATGGGGAAAAGGCCAGTACAATGCTGGCACACCAGCTGAGGAAAAGGGAGGTGGCCAGGGAGATAGGGAGAGTAAAGGACAGAGGTGGGAATGTGGTCCTTTACCCAGTGGGGGCGAATGAGGTGTTTAAGGACATTTATAGCAAGTTATATGAGTCGGAACCCCCGGCTGGGCTGGAAGGGATGAGGCAGTTCCTGGTCAGCTGAGGTTCCCGAGGATGGACGAGGATCTGGCGGAAGGGCTGGGAGCTCCATTTGAAATTGAGGAAATAACGGAGGAGCTGGAGGTCATGCAGTCGGGCAATGCCTCGGGGCTGGACGGCTACCCGGTGGAATTCTACAAGAGGTTCTGAGAGATATTGGGCCCACTGCTGGTGAGGGCATTTAATGAGGCAAGGGGGAGGGGAGTCCTTCCCCCAACAATGTTGCAGGCCTCGATCGCATTGATCCTCAAACGGAAGCATCGGGTCTTGCTTTATGCGGATGACCTGCTCCTGTACATTTCGGACCCGTTAGAGGTGATGGGGGAGATTATGCGGATCTTAGGGGAATTTGGCAGGCTCTCGGGGTATAAATTGAATATGGGGTAAAGCGAGATGTTCGCGATCCAGGCGAGGGGGCAGGAGAGGAGACTGGGAGAGCTGCTGTTTAGAATGGTAGGAAGGAGCTTTCGCTATCTGGGAATCCAGGTGGCACGGGAATGGGAGACATTGCCCAAGTTAAACTTGTCCCGGCTCGTAGGACTTTAGGAGATGGGACATGCTCCCGCTGTCACTGGTGGGGACTGTACAGACCGTGAAAATGACAGTCCTCCCCAGATTTCTATTTGCCTTTCAGTGTCTCCCCATCTTTATCCCGAGGGCCTTTTTTAAACGGGTGAATAAGGTGATTTTGGGCTTTGTGTGGGTGCTTAAAACCCCGCGAGTGAAGAAAGTGTTGTTGGAGCGTAGTCGGCGGAGGGTGGGTTAGCGCTGCCGGACTTTTGTAACTACTACTGGACGGCTAATATAGCCATGATTAGGAAGTGGGTAGTGGGGGGAAGCGCGTCGGTGTGGAAGCGGGTAGAGGCGGCATCGTGTAAGAACACAAGTTTGGGGGCACTGATGACGGTACCTCTGCCGTTCCCGCTGGCCCAGTGCTCCACAAGCCCGGTGGTAGTGGCGGCTCTGAGAGTCTGGGGGCAGTGGAGGAAATACAGGACAGCGGAGGGAGCATCGGTCTGGGCCCCGATTTACAACAACCATCGGTTTGTGCCTGGAAGGCTGGATGTAGTGTTTCGGAGATGGCAGAGAGTAGGAATTGAGAGGAATTGAGAGGATTAGGGGCCTCACGGTAGCATGGTGGTTAGCATCAATGCTTCACAGCTCCAGGGTCCCAGGTTCGATTCCCGGCTGGGTCACTGTCTGTGTGGAGTCTGCACGTCCTCCCTGTGTGTGCGTGGGTTTCCTCCGGGTGCTCCGGTTTCCTCCCACAGTCCAAAGATGTGCGGGTTAGGTGGATTGGCCATGCTAAATTGCCCGTAGTGTAAGGTTAATGGGGGGATTGTTGGGTTACGGGTATGCGGGTTACGTGGGTTTAAAGTAGGTTGATCATTGTTCGGCACAACATCGAGGGCCGAAGGGCCTGTTCTGTGCTGTACTGTTCTATGTTCTATGTTCTATCTATTTACAGATGGGAGCTTCCCCAGCTTGAAGGAGTTGGAGGAGAAATTTGATCTGCCAGCAGGGAACGGGTTAAGATATCTGCAGGTAAGGGATTTTCTGAGAAGGTAGGTTCCGACCTTCTCGCTCCTGCCACCACGGTGGATACAGGACAGGGTAGTTTCTAAAACATGGGTGAGAAAGGGGAAGGTATCAGATATCTACAAAGAACTTATGGAGTCAGAGGAAACTCAGATCGAGGAACTAAAGGACAAATGGAAAGATGAGCTAGGGGGAGAGATAGGGGCGGGTCTGTGGGCGGATGCCTTAAGCAGGGTTAATACATCTTCATCATGTGCCAGGCTTAGCCTGATACAATTTAAGGAAGTCCACCGGGCACATATAACGGTGGCCCGGATGAGCAAGTTCTTTAGGGTAGAGGATAGGTGTCCGAGATGCGCGGGAGGTCCAGTAAACTATGTCCATATGTTTTGGGCATGCCCGAAACTTAAGTGGGTTTTGGCAGGGTTTTGCTACGATACTTAAAACACAGATGGTGCTGCGTCTAAAAGTGGCTTTCTTTGGAGTGTCGGAAGAGCCGTGAGTCCAGGCGGCAAGAGAGGCTGACGTTTTGGCCTTTTGCCTCCCTGGTAGCCTGGGGATGGATACTGTTAATGTGGAGGGACTCGAAGCCCCCAAAATTAGAGACCTGGATCAGTGACATGGCTCGGTTTCTAGAAAATAAAGTTCGCCCTAAGAGGATCAATGTTAGGGTTTGTCTCGGAAAAAATTGGGCTGGTTTAGCACAGTGGGCTAAACAGCTGGCTTGTAATGCAGAACAAGGCCAGCAGCGCGGGTTCAATTCCTGTACCAGCCTCCCTGGACAGGCGCCGGAATGTGGCGACTAGAGGCTTTTCACAGTAACTTCAAGGAAGCTTACTTGTGACAATAAGCAATTATTCTTACTATTATTAAAATGTCAGCAGAGGCAGAAATCTAGTGGGGGGGGATTATGCTATTGTTTCATTGTTCGGGGTGCGAAGAATGTGATAGGGATGGAAATGTTTTATGTGCTATGCTTATGTTGCTATTATTGTAATTATTATAAAAACTACAAATACCCTAACAAAATGTTATAAAAAAAACGAAAGTCCATGCAGACAACATCCACAGCCTTTCCCTCATCAATTAATTTTGTCACCTCCACAAAAAACTCTTATCAAGTTGGTAAGACCTGACCTCCCCCACACAAAACCATGTTGCCTATCACTAACAAGTCCATTTGCTTCCAAATGTGAATGAATACTGTCCCTCAACATCGTCTCCAACAGCTTCCCCACCACACACACCAGGCTCACTGGCCTATAATTATCTGGATTATCCCTGCATCCTTTCTTACACAAAGGGACAACATTGGCTATTCTCCAGTCCTTTGGAATCTCACTTGTGGTCAAAGATGATGTTAAGGCTCCAGCTATTTCCTCTCTTGTCTCCCACAGTAACCTGGGATATAAGCCATCCAGTCCAGGGGACTTGGTCTTAATGCATTTTAAGATATCCAACACTTCTTCCTTCATTATGCTGACATGTCTTAGAGTTTTCACACACATATCCCTAACCTCAACATTCGTCATGATCCTTTCCTTGGTGAATACCAATGCAAAGTACTCATTAAGGATCTCACCCACTTCCTCCGATTCCACGCAAAACCTATTTGTCCTTGAGTGGGCCTGCTCTTTCTCTAGCTACCCTCTTGCTCCTTATATATGTATAAAAGGCCTTGGGATTTTCCTTGAAATTGCTTGCCAATGGCATTTCATGGCCTCTTTTCGCCCTCCTCACTCCCCGTTTCAGTTTGTTCCTCGTTTCTCATATATTCTTCAAAAGCTTTGTCTGTTTTAAGTTGCCTAGATCTTACGTCTGCTTCCTTTTTCTTTTTGACTCATTACACAATTTCCCCCGTCGCCCATGGTTCCCTAATCCTGCCATTTCTGTCCTTTATTTTTGCATGGACAAGCACCCTAATTAACTGGTCTTTAAAAGACACCCACATATCAAATGTAGATTTACCTTCAAACAGCTGCTCCCAATCCACATTCTCCAGCCCTTGCCAAATTATGTTGTACTTAGCTTTCCCCCAACTTTGCAGCCTCACTCGAGAACCACTCTTGTCCTTATCCAGAAGTATTCGAAAATTTACGGATCATGATCACTATTCCCAAAATGTTCCCCACTGAAACTTTGGTCATCTGGCCGGGCTCATTCCCCGAATCTAGGTCCAGTAAGGCCCCCTCTCTGGTTGGACTATCAACGTACTGTTTAAAAAAAACCCTCTTGGACACACCTAACAAATTGCTCTCCATCCGAATCTCTAGAACTAAGGGAGCCCCAGTCAATATGGGGGAAAATTAAAAATCACCCAGCACACCAACCCTGCTATTTTCACATAGAATCATAAAATTTACAGTGCAGAAGAGGCATTTGGCTCATACCAGCACTGGGAAAGAGCACTCTACTTAAGCCCACACCTCCACCCTATCCCGGTAACCCAGGAACCAAACCTACCCTTTTGGACACTAAAGTGCAATTTAGCATGGCCAATCCACCAAACCTGCACGTTTTTGGATTGTACAACCCTCGGATTTGAAACAAAGATGGCAGCCATACCAGCAGCAATTGCTGGGATGGAAAGGATAAAAGATTTTTCTCATGACAAGGACACTAAAGGTGGAGGTCTAGGAGTTAATGAGCAGATGAAGAACTGCAAAAATATTGTGATGAAGAGAAGGCCAAAGACTGAACAATTGCAACTGACTTGGCAAGAGTTTATGTGGCAGTAGATAGGCAAATTGGGAATGGAAGCAGGTAGATGGGTGTGGTTAGTAACAGTACAGGGAAGTGGTCAGAAATGACCTCGCCTGTGAAAAACTCAAAGGGAGTAGAGTTCATGTGCAGTCACAAAATTAAGGGGTGTCAGTGCATATGAGTAAGAATGTTCATATGGAGGGAAGTTGTTAGGGAAGAAAGGATGTCAATAAAATTAAAGAGAGAACAAGGTGAGCTACTGTGGAGACTGACATCACTGAGGCTCAGTGCATTGGTTAGGAAAGGAAAGGAAGGAGGATATCTCCTGGAGAATAGAAGCAGGTAAAAGATTAAAATACAAAACAGGTGTGCAGAACATTTTCTCAGCGTGATTGAAAGACTTTAAAAGACAGTACACTGTCATGAATGCATGGAAAGTCAATACTACTATTCACGTTATTAGCATTTACGGCAATTTGCATGACTTTTCCATTGAACTCTCATCCAATCGATTTTAATCTTTTCTCTCTCAAAGTAGGTGTGCCACTTGTTTTGTTAATTAGGAACCGGGTGTTCCAGCTGTTCCAGTGCCACAGTACTCCAGTTTCTTTCAAAAACCCTTTTAATTGGTAATTAAGTTCCAGACTCCGGAAAGGTAGTGAAATTCAAGCCAGCAGCCTCAACATGCACTATCCTGGTGGTAGAAACCTGTTCTCAAGCATGCTCAAATAAAGCTGACAAAAGATGATTGTGGCGGACTCGCCCATCAGAATCGATCCATGCTAAGATAATCTTTAGTCAAACATTATGTTTGCACCCGTCCCTCCCACAGTAGCTGGAGGACTCAATAAAGGTCAGCTTAGAAACAGTTAGTATCTGGGCAACAGGTGCAGTACTCAGAATTCAAACTCTACTCACCTAATAAAATACCAGCTTTTCAGAGGCCAAGGAAGTCTTGTCACACAGGTTGAAACGTGAACAAAATACTCGATACGTAACATGAAAACCTAACACCAAATTTATTTACCTCTGCGTGATTGCAACCTTAATAATAAATAAGTGCTCAGAGAAGTCAGACATTGCATCAATTTGTCAATGTGCTAGAAACACTAACCCCAATTGCGTGTAATTTCTGTAATATTAGAGGTGGAAAGAAATTATCACAAAGTATGTATTATTCAATCACAATAGTTGAACACAATCGGCTTCCATGCTGCTATGCAATCTTCAATTACTTTATGAAGGGCTATCCTATTTCCAAAGTGGGCAGGGTAAAACAAAGGATTAATCTCTGGCAAAACCTGGGGTGGAATTCTCCGACCCCCCACAGGGTCGGGGAATCGCCCGGGGCCAGCGTAAATCCTGCCCCCGTCGTGGCCGGAATTCTCCGCCACCCGGGAATCGGCGGGAGCGGGAATCACGCCCCGCCGATCGCCGTGCCCCCCGCGGCGATTCTCCAGCCCGCGATGGGCTGAACTCCCGCCGCTGACAAGCCTCTCCCGCCGGCTGGAATTGGACCACCTCTGGTGCCGGTGGGATTGGCAGCGCGAGCGGGCCCCCGGGGTCCTGGGGTGGCGCGGGTGATCGGACCCCGGGGGTACCCCCACGGTGGCCTGGCCCGCGATCGGGGCCCACCGATCGGCGGGCAGGCTAGTGCCGTGGGGGCACTCTTTGTCTTCCGCCGCCGCTGTGGCCTCCACCATGGCGGAGGCGGAAGAGATCCCCCTACCGCGCATGCGCCGGTGGTGACGTCAGCGGCGCTGATGCACCGGCGCATGCGTGGACCGGCGGCAAAGGCCGTTGGCGCCGGTTTTGGTGCCGGCCGGCGGAGCGGAAACCACTCCGGCGCGGGCCAAGCCCCTAAAGGTGCAGAGAATTCCGCACCTTTGGGGAGGCCCGATACCGGAGTGGTTGGCGCCACTCCGCTATGCCGGGACCCCCCGCCCCGCCGGGTAGGGGAGAATCCTGGCCCTGATGTCCATTGGAAGCAAAGTAAATGGTCACACTATATCCTTCACATTGAGCTGAATCATCTATTTTTATATACCGAACATCACCAAACCTAGATTAATCTGTGATTTATCTCTTTGCTATTGTGGGACCTCACAGTATGCATATTATCTGATCTTTCTCTCATATCACAGTGACTGCACTTTTGAAGTAACTTGTTGGCTAGTGAAATGAATGAAAAGTTTGGAGTGGTCCAAGAATTTAAAAAGGATTACATATGTGCCAAGTTCTCTCCCCTTCATTCCTAATAAACCAATAGGGCAGCAAGGTAGCACAGTGGTTAGCACAGCTCCAGGATCCCAGGTTCGATTCCCGGCTTGTGACACTGACTGTGCGGCGTCTGCATGTTCTCCCCATGTCTGCGTGGGTTTCTTCCGGGTGCTCTGGTTTCCTGCCACATTCCAAAGATGTGCAGGTTAGGTGGATTGGCCATGATAAATTATCCTTTGTGTTCAAAAAAGGTTAACTGGGGTTAAAGGGTTATGGGGATAGGGTGGAGGTGTGGGCTTAAGTCGGGTGCGCTTTCCAAGAGCCAGTGCAGATTGGTCTCCTTCTGCACTGTACATTCTGTGATTCTATAATACTGCTAATCCCCTTCTTAATTAATCTTAAAGCAGAATTCAAAACAACTATATGGAAGTTATGCAATGGAAAATTACAGGTCAGCTGTCAAAATTGGATGATGACTTAAGTCACTTCCAGTTCTCACACTGCGTTTAGAATTTGTATATTAGGCACGACAAAAATGAAGTTTCTGGTGAACATGTGATGGAGAATTTTGGCAGTGCTAGAACTGAGATATAGACTTAAATACGTGAAGGTTCAGAGGTGGGAGTCATAAATCCGAATTAAAATAAAATAAGGATACAACTCTACAGGGGGTGCAGGTGCAGAGGGACCTGGGTGCACATGTGCATAATTCATTGAAGGTAGTAGGGTAGTTTAAGAGAGTAGTTGGTAAAATATACTGTATCCTAGGCATTATTGATAGGGGCATAGAGTACAAGACAAGGAAGTTATGCTAAACATGTACAAGACACTGGTTTAGCTCCAGGAACGATGTGAAGGCATTGTGGAGAGTTCTGAAAAAATTCGGAAGAATAGTTCCAGGGATGAGAAACATTAGTTGCATAAATGAGAAGTTGAGACTGTTTTCCTTGGAGGAAAGAAGGTTGAGTGGGGATATGCAAGTGGGTGTACCTACACCTCGAGGACTGCAGCAGTTTAAGATGGCAACTCACCACCACCTTCTGAAGAGCAACTAGGGATGGGCAATAAATGCTGACCTACCCAGCAATGCCCACATCCCGTAAATTAATTAAAAAAAATTCACAGTCATGAGGAGTCTGGACAAAATAGATTGGAAGAAACTCTTTCCATTTGTTAAAGGTCAGAGAATAAGAGGGCACAGCCCTCAGTAGCAGTGTTTTTAAACTGGCAAATGAAACAAAAATGATAGGAGAAAAAAACTTTTTACCCAATGAGTGGTTAATATCTGTAATGCCAGAGAGCATGGTGAAGGCAGGTTCAATTACAGCACTCAAAAGTGAGTTAGACTGCCATCTGGAAAGGAAGAATATGGTGGGTTATGGGGAGAAAGTAGGAGAATGGCACTTGGTGAATTGCTGATTCGGAGAGCTAGTGCAGACATGATGGGCCAAATGGCCTCCTCATGCACTGTAACAATTCTGTGATTGAATAGATGTGACAGTTTGTTGTGCACTTCAGGGTTGAACAGGGCATTGAGGATGCATTCAAGTTAAGGTTGGAATCAGCGACTGAAGGAAAACATTTCTAGCAAGAGCCAAACAGAATGGTTTCCATTTTGTCAACATTGAGCTGAAGTCTATTCAGGTTTACCGCAATCACCTGTCAGGCAGACATTCACACACCATACTAGCAGTTTGGAGTTCAGAGTAGGAGAAATATTTTTCATACAGAGGATTCCAAGGCTTGGGATTGCACAACCAGAGTTAGTGATTGAAAGAATATCCAGATCAACTTACAAGAACAAATAAAAATAATTTGTAACAGGAAAGGCACACAAGATTCCAACTACTGCTCATGTGAAGGATTAACACCATTTGTAATTTGCTGGTTTCTTTGTTGTAATTTCTCTGCAAAAGGTGTAAAAATGTAAAATGCCATCTGAGATAGAATTTGGCTGTCTCATACACATTAAATGTAACCACCAAGCCCAAGTTCCCTCTGTAGTGATCTGTACATCTGTACATACATCAGCACATACACCAGGGACTGCAGCACAGATGTAACAACCACAGCATCACTAGAGGACAGCATCAGAGATGAGTATAAAGGGTCGAGCCCAAGGGAGGATCCGCCTCTTTTAGAAGCACAGGGCTAGTGAGCAGCAGCACATCGAGACAGCTCAGCATAGGCAGTTTACCTTAGTTTCACTGGTGACTCTTGACTGTTTTACATCTAGTTGAGCTCTGGAAGCAGAATAAACCCTCTGAATAAAGTATTTGTGTTAACTGGAAGTCTACAATCTTTATTCAGACTTAGAGAATAACATATAGTACCAGGCGTGATTTCAGCAAGCTAGCTAGACACCAGCAAGAGAAGAGAACTTAAACCAGACATTTGACCAAGGAAGGCCTCGCAGCATTCGGACCCTTCAGATACCAATCGGCACGATGGACCCAATCCAAGCTCCACGTCTGCTCAAGACCACTGGTAATAAGCATTCCAATTGGAAACATTTTATACAACAGTTCAATATATATCTAGAAGCTAAGGATCTAACCTCAGCGTCTGATGCCAGGAAGATCGCCTTGCTCTTATCCCTGGCAGGGCCGCAGGCATTAGAAATATATAATTCCTTTACCTACCTGGAAGGGGAGAACAAAGGCAAGCTGGAAATAATCATCAAAAAAATTTGAAACCCACTGTCAATCTGAAGTCAATGAGATATTTGAAAGATTCAAGTTCACCAGGCGCTTGCAAAAACCAGGGGAATCTTTAAGCAGTTTTGTGACTGATTTAAATTTCTAGCTCAATCCTGCAACTTTGAAAACCTCCGTGACTCCCTCATCAGAGGCCAGATAGTCAATGGCATATCTGATGAGGGACTTAGAAAATCCTTATTAAAACGAAAAGATCTAACCCTAGAAATAGCCATGCAAAGATGCTCTATTTATGAAAATAGTAAAGAAGAATATGAGGAATTTACTTACCGGGACCAAGGCCTTCACCACAAGGTTGAGCCCGTCAAAATGGTGCTCCTCCAGCGGCAATCCCGCGCGCACAAACTTGGATGCAGGCCACACGCATGCGCAGTTCTCCCGAAGATTCGACACGGAAGAAAGGGCTACTGCGCATGCGCGAGCGCGGAGGGAGTGTCATGACGTGTCCCCGCTGCGGACGCGTCCATTTAAAAGGGCAATGTCCAGCTTCTGGAAAACAATGTTTAAAGTGTGGCAAATACAACCACTTTGCCTCACAGTGCAGAGCTGCACTGCAAATGAAGACAACAAGACAGAAACACATGAACTTCAACGTAAAAAGCATAGACTCAACGGAGCACAAAAATACCAATGATGAGTATTCCTCGGACAAGGACAACCTTACTTGCTGCAACTCATTTGTCATGGACACGATCGAGACAATTGAGGAACCTGACGCAACAATCGCCACGCCTCACCCGGTCAACAGCATTGATTCCAGCAGTGAGTGGACTGTGACTGTGAAAGTCAATTACTTTCCATTAGTCTTCAAGCTTAACACTGGGGCCCCAGCTAACCTCCTCACTAGCAAGGATCTCCATTCGATTGCAGGAGACCATGAAATAATACCCATTGCATGTTGGCTGAAGGACTACAACGGCAATCAAATCGCCTCAAAGGGATCATGCCATCTCCGGGTGGACAACAAGACGATACGCAAGCAGCTATGATTCGAGATTGTAGACGACAATAAATCATCACTGTTAGGCGCTCAGGCCTGCAAAGACTTGCAGCTGGTGCAACACATTTACATGCACACCCAGGATCCATCAAGCCTGGAAGCTATAATCCACAGCATGCTACAGGAATACCCCGACGTATTCAAAGGCATGGGCACCCTACATTGCCAATACAAAATCATGCTGAAAACAGAAGCCAAACCCGTCATTCAGCCGCCCAGGAGGGTTCCAACTCCACTGCGGGAGAAGTTGAAAGTGGAAGTCGACAGACTACGGTCACAAGGCGTAATATCGTGAGTCACGCAGCCGACTGATTGGGTTAGCTCCATTGTCTGTGTTAAGAAACCTTCTAGAGATCTTCGCATATGCATAGACCCAAAGGACCTGAACCAGAATATTCGCCGGGAACACTACCCCATCCCCAAGCGTGAAGAAATGACATCGGAGATGGTGAGTGCAGGTATCTTCACCAAACTCGACGCCTCGCAGGAGTTTTGGCAGATACAGCTCGATGACTCGAGCAGATTACTGTGTACGTTCAACACATCATTTGGACGTTTCTGCTTCAATCGCATGCCCTTTGGCATTATCTCCGTGTCAAAGATCTTCCACAGGATAATGGAGCAAATGACCGAGGGCATCGAGGGTGTCAGAGTCTATATGGGCGATATCATCGTATGGTCCACAAGAACACCTCTGTCGTCTGAAGAAGGTTCTTCAGAGGATTCATAAATACGGTTTGAAACTGAACCAGGCAAAATGCACATTTGCAAAGGAGTCTGTAACCTTTTTGGGTGACACCATATCATCTCAGGGTGTCAGACCTGATGAGGCAAAAATCGCTGCAATATGGACCATAAAGACGCCACACAACAAGAAGGCGGTGCTACGATTTCTGGGCTTCGTCATCTTCCTCGGCAGGTTCATCCCAAACCTGTCCACTCGGATAGCAGCTTTACGCAATCTCCTACGAAAGGCCACTGCGTTTGTGTGGACACAACGTCACCAGAATGAATGGGTGGATCTCAAACAGCAACTAACGAGGGCACCGACCCTTGCTTTTTTGATGCAACCAGACCCACCAAGATCTCCACTGACGCCAGCCAGGACGGGATTGGCGCCATTCTCCTCTAACAGGACGACCAGTCTGACTGGGTCCCGGTGGCATAAGCGTCCAGGGCCATGACCGCAACTGAGTGCAGAGATGCACAAATCGAGAAAGAATGTCTCGGACTCCTCACTGGGATTCTGAAGTTCCATGACTGCGTGTACGGCCTGCCCACGTTCATAGTGGAAACAGACCACAGACCATTGGTCCATATCATAGACAAGATCTGAATGACATGACACCTCTTTTGCAGTCCATCATGATGAAGCTGCGAAGGTATGATTTCACCCTAGTATATACACCGGGAAGAGACCTTGCCATTGCCAAAGCACTGTCCCGATCAATTGGCACTGACAGCGCACCACCGGCCTCGGTCAGAGAAATTGAGGCCCAAAGACAGTTATGCATGGAGAATTTGCCTGCTTCGGATGAGAAGCTTCGCCTAATCCGACAGGAGACACAGAAAGACGCAACCTTACGGAGAGTGCTGCACCTACTCCAGTACGGTTGGACGAGGGGATAATGTCCACAATTTTGGAATTTCAAGTCAGAATTGATTGAAGTTGACGGCCTGCTGTTACGCAATGCGCAGATTGTGATTCCGGCCACTCTGCGCCGAGATGCTACGTAAGATTTATGAAGGCCACCTAGGAATTGAGAAATGCAAGTAGCGAGCACGACAGGCTGTGTACTGGCCCGGCATGAATCAAGACATAACGGACATGGTCATGACATGTGACACCTGTGAACGACATCAACCTGCACAGTGTAAAGAAACACTGCAGCAACAGAAACTCACAATGGCGCCGTGGACAGGGCGTGATTACGTCCTGATCATGGACTCCTACTCAAACTATCCGGAGATACTGAAACTCCATGATCTCACGTCTTCATCTGTCATCAAGGCGTGCCAGGAGACATTCGCACGACATGGAATCCCGCGTGTGGCGATGTCGGATAATGGTCCCTGCTTCGCAAGGGACTTAGATTCAGACTTAGAGAATAACATACCCTCCTTTATTACCTTCTTAGGAGTCACCATTGATCAGCACCAAACTGGGCACTTCATGTGAAAAACACAATGAGGAATGGAACGAAAGGAGACAAACCTTTTGTTTTAAATACTTATAGCCGCAATTTTAGCTACAGAGATCTGAGCAACTCGGCATATTTGTTTCTGATAAGAGTTGGTTGTAAAATCAATTTGAGAACTATGGTATTTGCTTACGCTTACTGAAAAGGACATTTGTTTGTGTAAGTGAGTCACAGGTTGATGTATGTTTGAAAAGATGAAAATAAGGGGAAAAATTATTTATGTTTCACAGTTTCAGGATTTTGTTGCTGAAGATAGATGTTCCCACCCCAATAAAAGTAGGCCCTCAACTGCAGTCCCAGATAGGATCAGCTAATCCAAATGGGAGATGCAAGATGGGATCCTTCAGTGTGCCAAGAGAACTCCTGAAGTATTTTTAAAAAAGTAACAGAGCTTCTAAAGCCCAGTAGTGTGTGTTACAAAAATAATAATGGTATGTTAAAGATTATGAGGTGACATCATCATTACAATAATTTACAGGATAAAGGATTAGGTTTACGACATTCCTATAAACAAGCATTAGTTTCTGTAATCCAATGCTATAAATAACTAGAAGCAGTGAATTCAATGAACCATTGCAACATCCCCATAAACAAACAAAACATTTGAACAGCCAGAGAACATGCAAGAGCGTGAGCTCAAAGCAGAGAGTTTGCATAAGCAAATACAATAAAGTCTATGTATTTCCCCTGCCACTCCTGCCCCAACATGCCACCCCCAACCCAAAAAGAACATTACCCATTGCTATTCTGTGCAAATAATGGTTACCTCACATTTCTGGCATTCCATCTCTAGGGACACAGACTATAATGGTTTAAGCATGCCTCACTTGAAACTAAGCATTTATTCTCAAGGGAAAGCCTGTCTGAAAATGTAGGAGAAACCATTAATTACCAGAGGCTCATTCCTCACTTCCATGAGAAAAGTTCAAGTCATTTCACAGTTCATAGAAAGACATATATATATCCCAACAGTATCTCCCAATTACAATCTTAATTTTTGGCCACAAACTCTAATGTAAATAGAATCTCCAACAGCCTGCCTCCCAGCGGCCTGTACATACATCATGTATACCAGCATAATTTGCATCTTTCAATCATTATAATAATGGTAGTTCAAATTGCAATATTCTTACTGCAAAGTTTATCATGTTTAAAAGTCCCTCTCAAAGTACAGCACACGTAAACAGATCCTAGCTTGTTCTGTTACCCCAAATAAATTGAGCTCTTTAGTCAATTCAAGGATTCCAAATAATTTAGTAAATAAGTGGATCTCCTTTTGCTAATATTCTGGAACTAAATTAGTTGAGATATTTCTGATACAATATAACCAGTTGTGAATTGAATAATTCTTTCAAACCTACTTTAGGAGGCATTAGCAAATATATAAGACACAGCTAGTGAAAACAAATAAATAGGTTTTCATCGCTCTTATTCTTCACGCTTTTTAGGACTTCAAAGCTACGGACCTGCTGAATCTTGCTTTGCTCCTGCAACCTTACCCTTACAAAATCTAATTTTAAAGCTATTTAATTATTACTTGTCGATTTACCTAATCTTTTGCATCAAACATTGTTGTTCTTGGTTTCTGATTTAAACGCAGTGCAAATATTATGAAAACACAGCCCATTATTAGGTCCACACAAATGTTTGTCATTTATTCCCGTTCTCCATTCCACATGTACAATGGGTATGAAGGTGCATTTCGCCAAAACATTCAACACAACACCACAACCAGATTACATCTGATATTATCAACAATGGAATATAACAAATTTATGTGGTGTTAGAAATAGAAATTTACAATGGGTACATGAAATGAAAGGTTATAGTATCTCGATAGAGTAAACAAAATATACTGGAGAAATAAAAGGCTGTAAAGGTTGCAAATATAATTTGGAGAAAATTTATTGAGAATGTGGACTGAAAGTCTGTCAATCGCTGTAAACAAAAAGTAGTCATTAAACAATGGGATGTATCGTACTCTCTAATAGTTTTAAAATACCTAAAATTGACTTATAAGGTATAAGTTCACACCTTTGTAACAAAGTGCAAGAGTAAAGCTCAAGTAGTTTAGAATAATTTACAGATACGCAAAACAAAATTCATAACTCTAATGTCCTGTCACTTTTCACTTCATAAGTCAATGGTAACATTTATAGAGGGAATTTTACACTGTATCTGACCTGGGGAGTTGCTGATGCTGTCACTGGGTAGAAAGGAGTTCCAACTTTTCACCTAATGAGCATGAAATTAATTGTCAAACTAAAGATATATTTAATAAAGACTGATGAGTTAATTGTCAAACTAAAAATATATCTAATAAAGATTGATGAGGATACCATTTGCTGAATATATTTTAATCAAATGGATCAGAAACACCAGCATGAACACATCTGAATAATAGCTGACCAATAGCTGTTATTTCTGTATGAGGAAGATCCAAGCATGAACAAGCTGCGCAAATAAAGTAGTTAAATGGCAGAGGAGGTCTGCTAATGAAAAATAGGAAAACAGGAAAGGATGCCTCAGACAGGAAAGAAGAATGGAGGCTAACTAGTCGCCATTGAAAGTTACACCATCTTTCAACATGAGTAAACAAGGGACAGACAACAAAAGGTTAGTGGCAACAATCCAATGCAAAATAATCAGAATTGGAGTTATTCCACCAACATAAAATAGTGACCTATACAGGGAATCTGTAAGTTCAAGATCGAAGAATAAACAGACCTCCATAAAGTTAGTGCATATGATAGCTGGGGGTGGATTTCCGATTCACTGCCTTGGTGGAAAACGTATTGCGTAAAGAAACATATCCAAATTCAGGATTTCAATTGAAATTCAAATTGGGAAGCTTCTGTAATGCTATTTTACATAGCATGCCGACACAACCTATTCTGACAGAATATACTATGAAACATATAAAATGCAAAAAAACCCTGCAAATACTAGAAAACAAAATAGAACATGCAGGATATATATACAGCAGGCCAGTCAGCATGGAGTAGTTTTTGTTGGGAGGGATTGGCGATGGGAGGTGAAAATCTTGCGTGATGTTCAAAAGGTTTCAAGCTGCCATAAAAGTGTGACGTGATTGTCCCCACCCTGTCAATGACACCGTTGTTCAACATCAGGAACATCACTTACATACATTTGCATATTATTAGGCCTCTACTGCTGAATCATTTTCTTCACCCCCCCATCCTGTAAGAAAGTCCATTTCCATCAGCGTGAGGGCCGACCAGCATGAATTACAACTGGTTTCTAAGGCATGCACCTGGCCGGTAAACCTGCCAGAGGAGATCAGGTGAGTGCATGGCTCAGGGGGAAAGAGGGTCATGCCCAGTGTCTGGAGGCAGTGCCGGTGGATTCCACGTGAACTTGTGTGCACTGGGGTGGCCTTTAGGAATGGTGCCCCAATCTTTAAAAAACAAAGTTGCTGACAGGCGGGCTCTGCCAGCGTGACATCGTGGGATCTGCCCCTTTTTTGCACCATGTCCTGAACCATACTGTGAAGAACGTCACTAGCAAACGCCACGTTTCCTGCCCGCTGCTAGAAGGCTTTGCCGATATTCGGGAAGATTCCACACATAATTTTTATCCCGCTACTTATCACTGACTCAATCACATCTTATAAAGGACTATATTTGGCCAGTATTCCATCCTGCATATCTAAAAATCCCGAAGCAAATGAGCTGCCCATGAAGCAGTTTCCAAAATTATTATTTTTAAGCCTGAAAATTAAGGGAATATTCTAAAGACTACAGTTCTTTTTTAATGATATAAAAAACTTGCAGTGATCAACACTGGGGTAGCCATTTTTAAGGGTTCAAGTGGCTTGATATTATTAACACAAATTGTCACCACTCCCCTAATTCGCACCTCAGCAGAATAACCAAAGCACACCATGAATAAGTTTTCCACAAATGGCAAAATAATGCAGAAACCAACGACATGAAACATTTCTGTTTTTATCACTGTTAAATAAAGCATGTATGATGGGAATGTTTTATTTCCCCATTCTGTCTTATTTTCCTCACATTAGGTGAGTGGGCAAGAAGATGGCAAATAGTATACATAGAAACAGGGGTAGGGCATTCAGCCTGTTGAGCCCACTCCACCATTTAATACGATCATGGATAATCAGACACTTCAATGTCTTTTACACCCACTGTCCCCATAACCCTTAATGTTATTGTTAATCAGAAATATATCATTCTCTGCTTTCAACATACACAATGACTGAACTTCCACAGCCCTCTGGAGTACAGAATTCCAAAGATTCACAAACCTCTGTATAAAGAAATGTGTTCTCATTTTGCTCCCACGTGTCATCCCTCTTATTTTGAAATTGTGCTCCTAGTTCTAGAGTCCCCAACCAGGAAACATCTAAGTATTTTGTAGGTTTCAATGAGATCACCTCTCATTCTTCGAAACTCTAAAAAATACATGCCCAATTTGCCCAAACTGTCTTCAGGAGACAGTCCCGCCATCCTCGAACACGGTTGGTGAACTTTCATTGTACTTTCTCTATGACAATAATATAGTTTCTGAGTTAAGGGGACCATAACAGCACGCAGTACTCCTGGTGCGGTCTAACAAAGTTCTTATATAATTGAAGCAAGAGCTCACTACTCCTGTACTCAAATACTCTTACGATAAAGCCTAATATTCCATTAGCTTTCCCAATCACTTGCCACACCTGCTAGTCTTCAGTGACTTATGCACAAGGGCACCCACATCCCTTTATACATTTACACTCTCTAATTTCTTACCATTTTGGAATTACTCTGCACATCTGTTCCTTTGACCAAAATAGATTACCTCATATTTTTACACATTATATACCATCTGCAATTTTCTCGCCCACTGACTAAGTCTGTCCAAATTCTCCAGTAGCTGCTTGACATCTTCCTCACAACACACATTCCCACTTGAAATGGAAATATTACATTTGGGTACCAACATCCAAATCATTAATATATAACGTGAACAGCTGGGGCCCCAAGTACTGATCCTCACGGTACCCCACTAGCCACAGCCTGCCAACATAAGAATGACTCATTTATTTCCTGCCTGTTAGCCAATCCTTAATCTGTGCGAGTATATTGCCCCTGATCCCATGTGCTTGTATTTTGCTAATTAACCTGCATTTGGGGACTATTTCAAAGTCCAAACATACTGGGCTGGATTCTTCGTTTGGGAGACTAAGTCCCAACGCCGGCATGAATATGGTGGTGTTTTATGGCAGGAAGACTGGCACAAAACGGCCACCGATGCGCCATTTTGCTGGGGGCTAGCAGTGAGGCAGCATAGAACTCCCAACTTTAGCTGCCGATACGGCCTGGAGAGATGCCGGGTCTGTGGCCATGCATGTGCACAGCGGCTGCCTGCAGTGGGCGTGCCGTGCTTCATGGCGGACTCAGTCATGGACCCCAAAAATAGTACCCCCTTCGGCCGCTCGCATGCCCAGCCCCAAATGAAGTACCCCCTGCCCACAGGATCGGCCCTCCCCCAACTGTGGCGATGCCGGACTGAGTCTGCAGCCGCCAGGCTGAATTCACGACGGGTGAGGCCACACATGTCCCACGCCATCTGAACTCGGCCGGTCGGGGGCGGAGCATCGCAGGGTTGGCCTCAGGCGGATACGTGGCGTGGCGTACTCCAAGAGCATGCCGCTTTTCAGGGGCGGAGTATCGTTAAAGCGGTGCCGCCCCCGATTTTGGTGTTATCGGGGATTCTCCGCCCCCTCGACGAACGTGATTTCGCCATCGGGGAGCGGAGAATTCAGCCCACTATGTCCATCAATTCTCCTTTATCAATTTTGTTAGCAATGTCGTCATAAAAACTCTAAGTTCGTCAAACATGACTTTTAAAATGGATTCCAACATTTCCCCACCACCGATATGAGGTTAACATGTCTCCAGATCTCTGTTTTCTCTCTCCCTCCCTTCTTAAATAGAACATAGAACATAGAACAGTACAGCACAGAACAGGCCCTTCGGCCCTCGATGTTGTGCCGAGCCATGATCACCCTACTCAAACCCACGTAACCACCCTATACCCGTAACCCAATAACCCCCCCTTAACCTTACTTTATTAGGACACTACGGGCAATTTAGCATGGCCAATCCACCTAACCCGCACATCTTTGGACTGTGGGAGGAAACCGGAGCACCCGGAGGAAACCCACGCACACACGGGGAGGATGTGCAGACTCCGCACAGACAGTGACCCAGCCAGGAATTGAACCTGGGACCCTGGAGCTGTGAAGCATTTATGCTAACCACCATGCTACCGTGCTGCGGTAGTGGGGTGACATTTGCTACCTTCCAATCTTCAGGAACCAATCCAGAATTTATAGATTTTGGATGATTACCAATACATCCACTATCGCTACAGCAACCTCTTTCAACACTGGGAAGTATAATATCAGGTCCCAGGGACGAATCAACTTTCAGTCATATTAATTTCTCCAAGACAACTTCTTACTTAGACTAATTTTCATCAATCCTGCAATCTCCCAAGTACTTTGGATCTCTACATCTAGGGGATTTCCTGTATCTTCCTTAATGAAAACAGACAAAGTGATAATTTACCTTTTCTGCCATTTCCCTATTCCCCATTATGAATTCTCCTGGATCTGCCTGTAATGTACCCCACATTTTTCTCAGCCAAACGCTTCCTTTTTACATACCGATAGAAGCTGTTACAGTCTGTTCTCATGGTTTTTGCTAGACCACATTCATAGTCTGTTCTCCCTTTATCGGTTACTTGGCCTTCCTTTGCTGTATTCTAAAAACCTCCCAATCCTCAGGTTTACTACTATTTCTTTATAACCTTTTCTTTTAATCTTATACAATCCTTAAATTCCTTTGTTATCCATGATTGACTGTATTTTTGGGGGCTTTTGCACCCTGAAATTTTTTTTAGGTGCTGTACACTATGTAATAGAGCTTTGAAAACTATTCATTGTTTATGCACGGTCATACCTTGAATTGCATTTTCCTAATCCACCGCAACCAATTTTTCCTCATGCTTCATAATTTTCTTTATTCAACTTTAACGCCTTGGTTTCAGATTGAACTTCTTCACTTTCAAATATGATGTAAAATTCTATCATGTTGCGGCTCTTCACTGAAGGCTCTTGTACAATTTGATTAATTTTCATTACTTTTGTAGGAACATAGGAATTCAGAGTAGAAGTAGGCAATTCAGCCCTTCCAGCCTGCTCTGCAATTCAATTAGATCATGGCTGATCTCTTCCTGGTCCCAAATCCACCTCCCTGCCTGTTTTCCATATCTCTTTAACCTGTTTTAATAATCAAAAATATATCTATCTCCTTCTTGAAACCATTTAATGATTCAGATTCCACCGCACTATTGGGCAGCGAGTTCCACAAATTCATCACCCTCTGCAAGAAGTTGCTCCTCAATTCTGTAGGACACAGACACGTCCAAATCGAGTAGGTGAAAGAAAACTACGTTTATTGCTCCGCAATGTTTATTTACAATATACATCAGATCTTAGCCAGGTCTGCTATGTTGGTTCCATACTATGCTATGATGGGAAAATGAGCTGTAGTCCAGAAGCCAGTGTTGAGAGTAGTGAGGTACTGAGGAGGGTATCAAGGTCGCAGGAGTGTACCTGCAAGCAGGAAGGTGGGTGGAAGTGTGTCTACTTTAATGCAAGGAGCATCCGGAATAAGGTAGGTGAACTTGGAGCGTGGATTGGTACTTGGGACTACGATGTTGTTGCCATTACGGAGACATGGTTAGAACAGGGACGGAATGGTTGTTGGAAGTTCCGGGGTATAGATATTTCAGTAAGAGTAGGGAAGGTAGTAAAAGAGGTGTAGGAGTAGCATTGTTAATCAAGGATAGTTTAAAGGCTGCAGAAAGGCAGTTCGAGGTGGATCTGCCTACTGAGGAAATATGGGCCGAAGTTAGAAATAGGAAAGGAGCGGTCACGTTGTTAGGAGTTTTCTATAGGCCCCCAAATAGTAATAGAGATGTGGAGGAAGAAATTTCAAAGCAGATTATGGATAGTTGTGGAGATCTCAGTGTAGTTGTCATGGGGGACTTTAACTTTCCAAATATTGATTGGAACCTCTATAGGTCAAACAGTTCTTGTTTTTGTACAGTGTGTGCAGGAGGGTTTCCTGACACAATATGTGGATAGGTCGACAAGAGGGGGGGCCACATTGGATTTGGTACTGCGTAATGAACCGGGCCAAGTGTTAGATTTATTTGTGGGAGAGCACTTTGGAGATAGTGACCACAATTCGCTGTCTTTCACTATTGCAATGGAGAGGGATAGGGCCATATGGCAGGGCAAGGTTTATAATTGGGGGAGAGGTAATTATGATGCGATGAGGCAAGAATTAGGGAGCATAAGGTGGGAACAGAAACTGTCAGGGAAAGGCACAAATGAAAAGTGGAGCTTGTTCAAGGAACAAATACTGCGTGTCCTTGATAGGTATGTCCCTGTCAGGCAGGGAGGAAATGGCCGTGTGAGGGAACCATGGTTCACAAAAGAGGTTGAATGTCTTGTCAAGAGGAAAAAGGAAGCGTATGTAAGGATGAGAAAACAAGGTTCAATTGGGTCGCTTGAGGGTTACAAGGTAGCAAGGAATGAGCTAAAAAAAAGGGCTGATGAGAGCTAGGAGGGGGCATGAGAAGTCACTGGCGGGTCGGATCAAGGAAAACCCCAAGGCTTTTTACTCTTATGTGAGAAATAAAAGAATGACCAGGGTGAGGTTAGGGCCGGTCAAGGACAGTAGTGGGAACTTGTGCATGGAGTCAGAAGAGGTAGGAGAGGCGTTGAATGAATACTTTTCTTCAGAGTTCACCAAGGAAAGGGGCTATGTTTTTGAGGATGAGAGTGTGTCCAGGCGGGTAGGCTGGAGGAGGTAGATGTTTTGAGGGAAGATGTATTAGCCATTTTAAAAAACCTGAGCATCGACAAGTCCCCTGGGCCAGATGGGATATATCCTAGGATTCTTTGGGAGGCAAGGGATGAGATTGCAGAGCCTTTGGCTTTGATCGTTGGGTCCTCACTGTCCACGGGAATAGTGCCAGAGGACTGGAGAATTGCAAATGTTGTTCCTCTGTTCAAGAAAGGGAATAGAAATGAACCTAGTAATTATAAGCCAGTTAGTCTTACTTTGGTAGCCGGTAAGTTAATGGAAAGGGTTCTGAGGGATAGGATTAATGACCATTTTGAAAGATGCAGCTTAATCGGGATAGTCAACACGGATTCATGAAGGGTAAGTCTTGCCTCACAAATTTGATTGAATTCTTTCAGGAGGCAACTAAGTGTGTAGATGAAGGTAGAGCAGTTGATGTTGTATACATGGATTTCAGTAAGGTGTTTGATAAGGTTCCCCGTGGTCGGCTCATGAAGAAAGTAAGGTGTAGGATAGAGGGAAATTTGGCCAATTGGATAAGTAACTGGCTATCACATAGAAGACAGAGGATGGTGGTGGATGGAAAATTTTCAGACTGGAGACCAGTTACCAGCGGTGTACCACAGGGATCAGTGCTGGATCCTCTGCTATTTGTGATTTTTATCAATGACTTGGAGGAGGGGGCTGAAGGGTGGGTCAGTAAATGTGCTGATGACACAGAGATTGGTGGAGTAGTGGATGAGGTGGAGGGCTGTTGTAAGCTGCAAAGAGACATTGATAGGATGCAGAGCTGGGCCGAAAAATGGCAGATGGAGTTTAACCCTGATAAGTGTGAGGTGATTAATTTTGGTAGAAAAAATTTGAATGCGGATTACAGGGTCAATGGCAGGGTTCTGAGGAATGTGGAGGAACAGAGATATCTTGGGGTTCATGTCCACAGATCTCTGAAGGTTGCCACTCAAGTGGATAGAGTCGTGAAGAAGGCCTATAGTGTGTTAGCGTTGAGTTTAAGAGCCGTGGGGTTCTGCTGCAACTGTACAGGACCCTGGTGAGACCACATTTGGAGTAGTGTGTGCAGTTCTGGTCACCTCATTATAGGAAGAATGTGGAAGCATTGGAAAGGGTGTAAAGGAGATTTACGAGGATGTTGCCTGGATTGGAGGGTAGGTCTTATGAGGAAAGTTTGAGGGAGCTAGGGCTTTTCTCATTGGAGTGAAGGAGGATGAGAGGCAACTTAATAGAGGTTTATAAGATGATGAGGGGGATAGATAGAGTGGACGTTCAGGGACTATTTCCTCGGGTGGATGTGGCTGTTACAAGGGGGCATAACGATAAGGTTCGGGGTGGGGGATATAGGAGGGATGTCCGAGGTAGGTTCTTTACGCAGAGAGTGGTTAGAGTGTGGAACGGACTGCCTGCTGTGATAGTTGAGTCGGACTGATACACCTTCAATTCACTGAGAGGCAGAGAAGGCGAGTAAACTTGGAGTGAACTTGGCAGTCCCTGGTCATGGCCTTGACCTCCTCGGTGGAGAAGGGCAGATTGCGGGCCTTAATGAAGTGGGTAAGCCGGATGACCCCCGGGTGACAGAGGCCATTGTGGATAGCCCGAAGTCGGTAATTTTGCGCGCTGGCGCATGTGCCAGCGGGATCTGTGGGGCTGCGAGCCCATGGGTCGGGCCTGGTGCGTTTTCGATTTCTGGGCCTAAGGCCGGCTCAGACATGCTCTAGCGAAGTGCCCCTTTTTCCCACAATCGCTACACCACGCTGTGCGGGCTGGGCCGGGGGTGTTGACCCTGGCTGCAGAAGTAGCACTGCGGTTCCCGGGCTGGGCTGGCAGATGCGCAGCAGAGGCCTGCGACGTAGTCGGGTCCGACGGGGGCCACGTCGAGGGTGTCCACGAGGGGTTCGTCCGGCCTGCGGGGAACGCACTGACATTCTGGTAGGCCACCTCTAGCGAGGTAGCTAGCTGTACCGTATCCCGCAGGTTGGAGGTCCCGTTTTCCAGCAGACGCTGCCTGATATAGTTCGAGCGGACCCCGCCACGTAGGTGTCCCGGATCTGTGAGTTCATGTGTTCCTCCGCCATCACATCTCAGTAGCTGCAGTTCTTCGCGAGTAGGGTCAGGGTTTCCAGATACCCGTCCAGCGATTCTCTAGCGCGTTGACGGTGAGTAGTGAGGAGGTGTCTGGCGAACACCTCATTTACAGGCTTCACAAAGTGTTCCTTGAGAGTTGCGACCGCCGCCTCGTATGTGGCCGCTTTCTCGATCATTACCGAGATTCGATGGCTCACCCGAGCGTGGAGGAGCCGCAGCTTGAGAGTCTCTGAGGGAGGCGTTGTGGAGGAGTTGAGGTAGGCCTCGAAGCATCGGAGCCAATGTTCAAATATTTACTTGGCTTCAGACACGCGGGCATCGAGTTTGAGCCTGTCTGGCTTTAAAGCGGCTTCCATAGTGCTGTCTATGACTAATAAATTGATATACCTTCAATTCTCTGAGAGGCAGAGAGAGTGAGTGAACAGTAGGCTTTATTAGTCATGAACTTGCCTAGCCAGAGTCAGTTGTACAGATGAATGCCGCCCACAGGCAGCCAGTCTATATATGGCCCCTGTGAGGGCAGAGCCAGAGGCAGAGCCATACCGGGGTTACAGTACAGTACCTGGAAGCAGTTCATATCTCCACTTCCAGGTCATAGGTCACAGGTTACAGTGTCATGTATGCATTATGGTGAATACATTCACCACACGGACACTTTATGAACTTTCAAGCGGTTATTGGATAGGAACATGGAGCACACCAGAATGACAGGGAGTGGTACAGCTTGATCTTGGTTTCGGACAAAGCTCGGCACAACATCGAGGGCCGAAGGCCTGTTCTGTGCTGTACTGATCTATGTTCTATACCTGGCCGACTTTATATAGAACACAATCATGAATGTCCTCGGTATCCCCATCCCCTCAGCGGGGAGCAGGTTCTCGGCGAGACTCACGGACAGACCGATGGCTCCAACACAATAGATCATGAGGGTTATGTCAATTACGTAATGCTAGATCTAGAATAGCCAGCCCCCTCATTGGCTCCTCAACATACTTCTCTAGAAATCCATCCCATCCATACTCCAGAATCTCGACTTCATCAGCGTTAGTGTAGCCATACAGTCTTCTTCAGCGTTAGTGTGGCCAAGTATAAAGTTATCCACTTCAATCAGAAAACTTAAAAAGCATGATTTTTTTTGAATGGTGAGAGACAAGGAAATAATTATATTCAAAGGGACCTGGATGTCCTTGCACTTGAACCAAAGGAAGTTAGCATGCAGGTACACCAAGCAATTACTAAATACATTATCTTCTTTTACAAAGGAATTGGAGTCTAAAAGTAAAGTAGTCTTGCTATAAATATATAGGACATTGGGACAGCCACACCGGAAGTACTGCAGCAGGTTCGGTTTCCTCATCTAAGGAATGAGTATAATGAAGGTTCATGAGACTGGTTTGTGTGATGAAGGGACTGCCCGCGAAGAGAGATTGAGTAGACTAAGGCTGGGACTTTGCGGCCCCACCATGGTGGGACCTGTCACAGGGGATGTGGTGCCAAATGTCTATTTACTTACAGTGGGATCAACCATCTCGGCAGCAGATGCAGCTGGAAATTCCCACCCATAGCCTACATTTCCTGATTTTTAGATGAGAAA
Organism: Scyliorhinus canicula; assembly: GCF_902713615.1. Taxonomy (NCBI): domain Eukaryota; kingdom Metazoa; phylum Chordata; class Chondrichthyes; order Carcharhiniformes; family Scyliorhinidae; genus Scyliorhinus; species Scyliorhinus canicula. The sequence goes on along the minus strand of NC_052159.1, from coordinate 49,882,770 downwards.
TGATCTAACATGCAAAATTATTCTTTATTGGCAGGATAGATACTGAGGAAGTATTGCCTAGGGAACCTAGAACAAGAGGTTACAGTCTTGGACTAAGGCAATGCTTCCCATACTTCTCAAGTCGTAGAACCCCAAGTGTCCTCCCAAAGGCATTGCAGAACCCCAAGCATCCTCATAATGTCAAGGTCCGTTTTTTGCCATGAAAGAGCTGCAAACACAGAAATCAAATGTAAACAAGTCTTTTCCAGTTATATCTGTGCATAAATGAGGAATTAGGAAGAGGCACACTGTCGCAAATATATTCTCCAGCTACATGGCCCCTCCTCCCATGCCCCCTTAAAATTAACCCCTGGAAGTAGTATCCACTTTAAGAGTGGGTAATCTGGTAATAATTAAAATGTTCCCCTATTTAAAAAAATACTCAAGTCTTTCCCGTTGTCATTTTTAATGGAAAGAATGATGCTGGAAAGCGGATTCACATTTCACACATATTAAGCTCGCTCCCTCAGACACACAATCATCCTCACATACACATACACATGCACATGCACACACACACACTCAACCCCTCTCACACACTCCCTCTCACACACTCTTCTCCTTATATACTCTTCCCCTCACACACACTCATCCTCACAAACACTCAACCTCTCACATACACGCTCTCTCATCCTCACACACACGCTCGATAATCCTCTCACACACAAGCGCTCATCTTCACACACACACTTATCCTCACAAGCACAAACACGCTCATCCTCACGCACACGTGCTCAATCGATCACACACACCATAAAACACAGAAGCAGAATTAGGCCACTCGGCCCATCAAGCCTGCCATTCAATCATGGCTGATATTTTTCTCATCCCCATTCTCCTGCCTTCTCCCCATAACCCCTTATCCCCTTATTAATCAAGAACCACTCTATCTCTGGCTTAAAGACACTCAGTGATTTGGCCTCCATAGCCTTCTAAGGCAAAGAGTTCCACAGATTCACCATCCTCTGGCTGAAGAAATTCCTCCTCATCTCTGTTTGAAAGGATCGTCCCTTTAGTCTGAGATGGTGTCCTCTGGATCTACTTTTTCCTACAAGTGGAAACATCCTCTCCATGTCCACTCTATCCAGGCCTCTCAGTATCCTGTAAGATCCCCCCTCATCATTCTAAACTCCAACGAGTACAGACCCAGAGTCCTCAACCGTTCCTCATATGACAAGCTGTTCATTCCAGGGATCATTCTTTTGAAACTGTTCTGGACCCTTTCCAAGGTTAGCACATCTTTCCTTAGATACGGGGCCCAAAACTGCTCACAATACTCCAAATGGGGTCTGACCAGAGCCTTATACAGCCTTAGAAGTACATTCCTGTTCTTGTATTCTGGCCATCTTGTCTGCTAACATTGCATTTGCCTTCCTAACTGCCACTGAACCTGTACGTTATCCTTCAGAGAATAGGGAACAAGGACTTCCAAGTCCCTTTGTGCTTCTGATTTCCTAAACATTTCCCCATTTAGAAAATAGTCTATGCCTAAATTCCTCCTTCCAAAGTGCATAACTTCACACTTATCCACATTGCATTTCATCTGCCACTTCATTGCCCACTCTCCTAGCCTGTCCAAATCCTTCTGCATCCCCCTTGCTTCCTGAATACAACATGTCCCTCTACAGATCTTTGTATCATCTGCAAACCTGGCAACAGTGCCTTCAGTTCCTTCCTTCAGATCATTAATGTATATTGTGAAAAGTTGTGGTCCCTGCACAGACCTCTGAGGCACACCACTAGTCACCTGCAGCCATCCTGAAAAAGACCGCTTTATCCCCACTCTCTGCCTTCTGCCAGTGAGCCAATCCTCTATCCATGCCAGTATCTTACCCTTAACACCATGGGCTTTTAACTTATTTAACAATCTCCTATGCAGCACCTTGTCAAAGGCCTTCTGGAAATCTAAATAAATCACGTCCACTGGTTCTCCTTTGTCTAACGTCCTTGTTACCTCCTCAAAGAACTCTAACAGATTTGTCAGACATGACCTCCCTTTTACAAAGCTGTGCTGACTCAGTCCTATTTTATTATGTACTCCGTGATCTCATCTTTAATAACAGACTCTAAAATCTTACCAATGACCGAAGGCAGGCTAACCGGCCTATAATTCCCATTTTCTGCCTCCCTCCCTTCTTTTTTTTTAATAAACATTTTATTGAGGTATTTTTGATATTATAACAACAACACAATAAACAATGTACATGAGAATATAAACATAGTGCAAAAGCCATCTCCTTCCCTTATAGGTCCCACCTTTATTAACCCCCCTACTCTAAGCTAAACTACGCCCCCCCCCCCCCCCCCCCCTCCCTCTGCTGACGATTAATTTTCCGCGAAGAAGTCGACAAACGGTTATAACCTCCGGGCGAACCCTAACAGTGACCCTCTCAAGGCGAACTTGATTTTCTCCAAACAGAGAAAACTAGCCATGTCCGATAGCCAGGTCTCCGACTTCGGGGGCTTTACCCTCCAAGGTAATAGTATCCATCTCTGGGCTACCAGGGAAGCAAAGGCCAGAACGTCTGCCTCTTTCTCCTCCTGGATTCCCGGGTCTTCCGACACCCCGAAAATCGCCACCTCTGGACTCAGCGCACCCTTGTTTTTAACACCGTGGACATGACATTTCAAAACCCCTGCCAAAATCCCCTAAGCTTCGGACATGCCCAGAACATATGGACGTGGTTCGCTGGTACTCCCGTATATTTTGCACACCTGCCTTCCACCCCAAAGAATCTGCTCATCCGGGCCACTGTCATATGAGCCCGGTGAACGACCTTAAATTGTATCAGGCTGAGCCTGGCACATGTTGCGGAAGCATTGACTCTACTCAACGCGTCCTCCCATAGACAATTCTTTATCTCTCCTCCCAGCTTCTCATCCCACTTACGATTCAGCTCCTCGGTCTGCGTCTCCCCTGACCCCATAAGTTCCTTGTAAATGTCCAAGACGCTCCCTTCTCCTACCCACCCTCTGCAAACTACCCAGTGCTGAATTCCCCTTAGCGGTAGGAGCGGGAAGGTTGACACCTGTTTACGTAGGAAGTCCCGCACCTGCAGATACCTGAATTTGTTTCCCTTTGCCTACCCAAACGTCTCCAGCGCCCTCGTACTCAGAAAGCTCCCCTCTATAAACATATCCCCCATCCTCTCAATCTCTGCTCTCCGACATATCCGGAACATCCCATCCATACTTCCTGGGGCAAACCGGTGATTATTACAGATTGGGGACCAGACCGATGCTCCCTCTGCTCCCACGTGTCTCCTCCATTGCCCCCAGACTCTCAGGGCCGCCACCACCACGGGGCTGATGGAGTACCGTGCCGGCGGGAACGGCAGAGGTGCAGTTACCTCCGCCCCAAACTGGTGCCCTTGCATGAAGCAGCCTCCATACGCTGCCTCCCTCCCTTCTTAAACAGTGGTGTTACATTAGCCACTTTCCAGTCCTCTGGGATTCTTCCTGCCTCCAGTGATTCCTGAAAGATCATCACCAATGCATCCACAATCTCCTCCGCTATCTCTTTTAGGACCCTGGGGTGCAGTCCATCCGGTCCAGGTGACTTACCCACCTTTAAATCTTTCAGTTTACCCAGAATCTTCTCCTTAGTGATGGCCACTGCACGCACCAAGTGATCGAAAACAAGCTGGATGAACTTAACGCCAGACTTACCTCTCAGAGGGAAGTAAGAGATTGCTGTGTGCTCTGTTTCACAGAGACATGGCTCACCCCTGCCTCACCGGACTGTGCCATACAACCTGAAGGCTTCTCAATTCACCGGGCGGACCACATGGCACCATCAGGCAAAGCGAAAGGTGGAGGGGTGTGCCCCTCATCAATCCCTCCTGATGCTTGGATGTGGCGACCCCGGCGACCTACTGCTCCCCAGACCTGGAATACCTGACCGTGAAGTGCCACCCATACTATCTTACGCGTGAGTTCACTTCAGCCATTTTCACAGCGGTCTACATCCCATCCCAGGCAGAAGTGAGGAAGGCCCTGGACGAACTATACACAATTATAAACAACTACGAAACAGAACATCCGGAGGCCTTGTTCATCATGGCCGGAGACTTCAACAAGGCCAACCTCAAGAGTGTACTGCCAAAATTCCACCAGCACGACTTCCGGTGGCGGCTATGAGGGAGTAAGTCGCCCATTTGGTGGCTCTCGCTCCGGTCAGACTTTTAGACCTTTTCCCCCGACTGTTTCAAACTTTTGAGCACTGGAGTGAAAAACAATAGCACACTAGATCTGAATCCATATAGAGTTGTATGGACTTAAGGAGCAGAAGGGAGCAAAAACAGGTGAAGAAGGGGCTGAACAAAGGTGGTGTGGAAGCTCAAGTGGGAGGAAAGATGGCCAACGAACGGACGGTCCAGACAGCACTGGACAACATGCTGCAGGTCATGAAAGAGAGCTTCGCAGCACTGAAGTGGGATAATTTGGAACGGCTCCAGAAAGCGGTGGACCAGAGGCTGGATACTCAGGATAAGAAGGTCCAGGCACTGGAGAAGACAGTGAAAGAGCAGGCGAATTTCTAAACGGTAGCGGACGTGGAAATTAGAAAGTTGAAGGAGCAACAATCAAGGCTGATGGACAGGCTGGAAGACCTGGAAAACAGGTCTTGCCGGCAGAATCTGAGAATCATTGGGCTCCTGGAGGGGGCCGAGGGAGTGGATGCCACGGCATATGTGGCAGACATACTGCAGAAGCTGGTGGGGGATGATCTCTTCCCGTGTCCATTGGAGCTGGACAGGGCACACAGAGTGCAGGCGAGGCAGCCGCGAGGGGGGTGGGGGGGGGGGGGGGGGGGGGGGGGGGGGGGGGGCGGGCAGGTTTCATAGGTTCGTGGACAAGGAGCGGGTTCTACAGTGGGCCAAGAGCACGAAGAGCTGCTCATGGAACAACAGTGTCCTGCACATCTACCAGGATCTGAGCCAGAAGGAGGGCAGACAAATTAAAGAAAACTTGTTCAAAAAGGTCAAGTTCAGGCTACTTTTTCCGGCGCAGCTTTGGGTCACATACTGGGAACAGCAACATTATTTTGACGACCCGGAGGAAGCGATGGACTTCACTAAGGGGCATGGACTGGTGCCGAACTGAGGACCCATGGACTCAAGTTAAGAGTGTTTCAAGGGATGTTTACATTTGTTTGTAGATTGCCCTTCGTGTTAGCGATGTCATTCGGCATGTTCTTTTACTTAAAATTGGGGGTGTTCTTGTGTTTGTGTTTGCCGGTTTGAAAGTTTTAAAGTTATAGTTAAAGTTTAAGTTATTGGGTGCTGGAGAGCTGTTTGGGTTCTTTTTGCTATTTTTCTGGGCATGTTCGGAGGGGGGTGGGTGGTAGCGCCCACCTCATTACACAGATTGAATTGCACTATTGTGGGGGCGAGCTTTGTTCTTTGTATGTTTTCTCATGTTTCGGTCCCAGAGCGATTGCTCGAACAGGGCTGTTCTGGGGAGGCGGTGTTGATGGGGGTCGGGGGGGGGGGGGGGGGGGGGGGGGGAAGCGGGGGGACAATAGGTGGTAGACATGGTGGCGCCGGAGTTGAGAGCCACCAGGCTAGCTGCTTTGAGCTAGTCAACAGGAGCGAAGTGGGGGGTGCGTATACAGCCAGTCTATGGCAGGGGTTAGGTTACAGGGGGTTGTTGCTGGGGGGGGGATGATCTGCTGACGAGGGAGGGAACTGAATCAGGTAACAGGAATGGGAGCTGCCAAGAGGCGGACCAGGGGAGGCACGGCACATGGCTGATCGGGGTGGGGGGGGCAGGGCGCCCTCCAACCAGGCTGATCACCTGGAATGTTAGAGGGTTAAATGGGCCGGTGAAGAGGGCGCGTGTGTTCATGCACTTACGGGCTCTGAAGGTGGATGTAATGTTGCTGTCGCGTCCTTTCTACGCCTTCCACCAAGGGGGATCCAGGACAGGGTAGTTTCCAGGGGTAAGGTAGGAGAGGGGAGAGTCTCAGATATTTATAAGGAGCTTATCGGAGCAGAGGACACAGGGACCGAGGAACTGAAACTCAAGTGGGAGGAGGAGCTTGGTGGGGAGTTGGAGGGAGGTGTATGGGCAGACGCTCTGAGGAGGGTAAATGCAACCTCAACATGCGCCAGTCTCGGCCTGATTCAGTTCAAGGTAGTTCACCGGGCCCACATGACGGTGGCCCGGATGAGCAAATTCTTTGGGCTAGAGGACAAGTGTGCTAGATGTGGGGAAGGACCAGCGAACCATGTTCTGGGCGTGTCCAAAACTCAGGGGTACCTGGCAGGGATTTGCGGACGTCATATCCCGGGTACCGAAAACAAGGGTGGCAATGAGTCCAGATGTGGCGATTTTTGGGGTGTCGGAGGACCCGGGAGTCCAGGAGGGGATGGAGGCCGACGTTGTGGCCTTTGCTTCCCTGGTAGCCCGGCGACGAATACTGTTGGCCTGGAGGGACTCAAAGCCCCCAAAGACCGAAGTATGGCTGTCGGACATGGCAAGTTTTCTTGGCTTGGAAAAAATCAAGTTCGCCTTACGAGGATCACTATCGGGGTTCGCCCGGAGGTGGCAACCGTTCATCGACTTCTTCGCGGGGAACTAATAGTCAGCGGGGGTGGGGGGGTAGAATAGTGTAAAGTAGGGGGGAAGAATAGGCGGGTCTATTTGCGAAAGAGGAACTGTTATTTGCGCTATGCTTTTGTAATTGGTATTTGCACACTAATGTGTATTGTTACTGTTTACAATGCCAAAAAATACCGCAATAAAATTGTCTTTAAAAAAAATAAATTCCACCAGCACATCTCCTGTCCCACCAGGGGCGACAACACTCTTGACCACTGCTACTCAAAAATCAAGGGCGCCTACCATTCCATCCCCCGACCGCACTTTGGGAAATTAGACCACAAGACAGTGCTTCTTCTCCCGGCATACAAGCAGAAACTCAAGCGGGAGAATCCAGCTAAGAAGGTTGTGCAGTGCTGGTCCGAGGAGACAGAAGAGCTCTTACATGAACGCTTAGAGACAGTGGACTGGTCTGTATTTAAGAACTCAGCGACCAATTTAAATGAGTATGCCACCACCGTCACAGACTTCATCAGCAAATGTGTGGACGACTGCATGCCAAAGAAAGCAGTACGTACGTTCCCCAACTGGAAACCATGGCTCAATCGCGAGATTGACTCCCTACTGAAGGACAGATCTGAGGCGTTCAAGGCAGACGACCCTGACCTATACAAGAAATCCAGGTACGACCTCCGCAAAGCCATCCGAGATGCCAAGAGAGAATATCAAACCAAGCTAGAGTCACAGACTCTCGGCGGTTGTGGCAAGGACTAAACAACATAGCGGGCTACAAAGCGAAGCAGAGCAGTATCTCTGGCAGCAGTGCACCCCTCCCCGATGAACTCAATGTATTCTATGCTCGGTTCGAGCAGGTAACCAACACTCTGCTGTCGACCAGCAGCCCATAATTCACCCGTACCCACCATCACAGCTTCCGAAGTCAGATCGGCCTTCCTGAAAGTGAAACCTCGGAAGGCGACAGGCCCAGACGGGATCCCTGGTCGTGCACTCAGAGCCTGTGCGGACCAGCTGACAAGAGGTATTCACAGACATCTTTAACTTGTCCCTACTCCACTCCGAGTTCCCCACCTGCTTCAAGAAGACCACCATCATACCGGTACCAAAGAAGAACCAGGCAACGTGCCTCAATGACGACCGTCCGGTGTCCCTGACTTCAGTTGTAATGAAGTTCTTCAAGAGGTTGATCATAAAGCGCATCACCTCCATACTCCCAGAACGCCTTGATCCACTGCAATTCGCATACCGTTGCAACCGGTCCACATCCGACGCCATTTCCCTGGCCTTACACTCATCCCTAGAGCATCTCGAAAACAAGGACTCCTACATCAGACTCCTATTTATTGACTACAGCTCTGCCTTCAACACCATAATCCCAGCCAAGTTCATATCAAAGCTCCAAATCCTCGGACTTGGCTCTCCACTCTGCAACTGGATCCTCGATTTTCTGACCAACAGACCACAATCAGTAAGAATGAACAACAACACCTCCTCCACAATAGTCCTCAATACCGGGGCCCCGCAAGGCTGCGTACTTAGCCCCCTACTCTACTCCCTGTACACTCATGACTGCGTGCCAACAATTGATTCCAACTCCATCTACAAGTTTGCTGATGATACGGTCATAGTGGTCCGGATCTCGAATAACGACGAGTCAGAATACAGGAAGGAGATAGAGAACCTAGTGGAGTGGTGTAGCGACAACAATCTCTCCCTCAATGCCAGCAAAACTAAAGAGCTGGTCATTGACTTCAGGAAGCAAAGTACTGTACACACGCCTGTCAGCATGAACGGGGCCGAGGTGGAGATGGTTAGCAATTTCAAATTCCTAGGGGTGCCATCTCCAAAAATCTGTCCTGGTCCACCCACGTCGCGCTACCACCAAGAAAGCACAACAGTGCCTATACTTCCTCAGGAAACTAAGGAAATTCGGCATGTTCACATTAACCCTTACCAACTTTTACAGGTGCACCATAGAAAGCATCGGGCTGCATCACAGCCTGGTATGGCAACTGCTCGGCCCAGGACTGCAAGAAACTTCAGAGAGTCGTGAACACCGCCCAGTCCATCACACAAACCTGCCTCCCATCCACTGACTCCATCTACACCTCCCGCTGCCTGGGGAAAGCGGGCAGCATAATCAAAGATCCCTCCCACGTGTCTTACTCACTTCTCCAACTTCTTCCATCGGGCAGGATATACAGAAGTCTGAGAACAAGCACGAACAGACTCAAAAACAGTTCTTCCCTACTGTCACCAGACTCCTAAATGACCCTCTTATGGACTGACCTCATTAACACTACACCCTGTATGCTTCATCCAATGCCAGTGCTTATGTAGTTACATTGTATACCTTGTATTGCCCTATTATGTATTTTCTTTCATTCCCTTTTCTTTTCATGTACTTAATGATCTTAATGCTCGCAGAAAAATACTTTTCACTGTACCCCGGTACACGTGACAATAAACAAATCCAACCCAATCCAATCCTCTGCCCCCGATTCTCCTGGTACCCTGGCATCCCACTGGTGTCTTCCATTGTGAAGACTGATGAAAAGTAACTATTCAGTTCACCTGCCACTATTACTTCTCCAACCATGTTTTCCAGTGGTCCATTGTCTGTATCTGATCTCTCTTACCTTTCATATATTGAAAAAAACTCTTCCTATCTTGGCGCTCATCCTCCCACACATGCGCTCATCTACGCACACATTCATACTCACCCTCACTCACACATCCTCACAGACACACACGCTCATCCTCACACACACGCTTATCCTCTCACACACACACACTCATCCTCACACACACACGGGCTCATCCTCACACACGCTTATCCTCTCACACACACACTCATCCTCACAAACGCACATGGGCTCATCCTCACACACTCTCACCCTCACACACACACACGGGCTCATCCTCACCCTCACACACACGGGCTCATCCTCATCCTCACACACACTGACTCCCTCTCAAGCACACTGACTACCTCTCACGCACACTGACCCTCACACACACGGGCTCATCCTCACCCTCACACACACGGGCTCATCCTCACCCTCACACACACGGGCTCATCCTCACCCTCACACACACTGACTCCCTCTCACGCACACTGACTCCCTCTCACGCACACTGACTCCCTCTCACGCACACTGACTCCCTCTCACGCACACTGACCCTCACACACACGGGCTCATCCTCACCCTCACACACACGGGCTCATCCTCATCCTCACACACACTGACTCCCTCTCACGCACACTGACTCCCTCTCACGCACACTGACTCCCTCTCACGCACACTGACTCCCTCTCACGCACACCGACTCCCTCTCACGCACACTGACTCCCCCTCACGCACACTGACTCCCCCTCACGCACACTGACTCCCCCTCACGCACACTGACTCCCCCTCACGCACACTGACTCCCTCTCACGCACACTGACTCCCTCTCACGCACACTGACTCCCTCTCACGCACACTGACTCCCTCTCACGCACACTGACTCCCTCTCACGCTCACTGACTCCCTCTCACGCACACTGACTCCCTCTCACGCACACTGACTCCCTCTCACGCACACTGACTTCCTCTCTCGCACACTGACCCTCTCACGCACACTGACTCCCTCTCACGCACACTGACTCCCTCTCACACACACCGACTCTCTCTCTCACACACTGACTCCCTCTCACACACACTGACCCTCTCACGCACCCTGACTCTCTCACGCACACTGGCTCCCTCTCACGCACACTGACTCCCTCTCACGCACACTGACTCCCTCTCACACACACTGACCCTCTCACGCACACTGACTCCCTCTCACGCACACTGACTCCCTCTCACGCACACTGACTCCCTCTCACGCTCACTGACTCCCTCTCACGCACACTGACTCCCTCTCACGCACACTGACTCCCTCTCACGCACACTGACTTCCTCTCTCGCACACTGACCCTCTCACGCACACTGACTCCCTCTCACGCACACTGACTCCCTCTCACACACACCGACTCTCTCTCTCACACACTGACTCCCTCTCACACACACTGACCCTCTCACGCACCCTGACTCTCTCACGCACACTGGCTCCCTCTCACGCACACTGACTCTCTCTCACACATTGACTCCCTCTCACGCACACTGACTCCCTCTCACGCACACTGACTCCCTCTCACGCACACTGACTCCCTCTCACGCACACTGACTCCCTCTTACACACACTGACTCCCTCTCACACACACTGACTCCCTCTCACACACACTGACTCCCTCTCACGCACACTGACTCCCTTTCACGCACACTGACTCCCTCTCACGCACACTGACCCTCTCACGCACACTGACCCTCTCACGCACACTGACCCTCTCACGCACACTGACCCTCTCACGCACACTGACTCCCTCTCACGCACACTGACTCCCTCTCACGCACACTGACTCCCTCTCACGCACACTGACTCCCTCTCACGCACACTGACTCCCTCTCACGCACACTGACTCCCTCTCACGCACACTGACTCCCTCTCACGCACACTGACTCCCTCTCATGCACACTGACTCCCTCTCACGCACACTGACTCCCTCTCACGCACACTGACTCACTCTAACGCACACTGACTCACTCTAACACACACTGACTCACTCTAACACACACTGACTCACCCTCACACACACTGACTCACTCTCACACACACTGACTCACCTTCACACACACTGACTCACCCTCAAACTGACTCACCCTCAAACTGACTCCCGATCACACACTGGCTCACACTTTCACACACACACTCACTCATCCTCACACACACTCTCTCCTTCCACGGCCTGAACCCCCCCCCCCCCCCCCCCCAATCCCCCCGCTCCTTTCCTGATGCCCTGCCTCTGCCTGTAGCCGATGCTACAGCTTCTTTTTGTCGCCGCTGCTGCCTCCCCTGTCATTGCTGTTGCCTTAGACTTCGACTTTCTTCCATTTCTCATCTCCTGCCGGCTCACCTTCATTATTGAATGGGCCCAGGAACAGTGAGATGAAATAAATCAAATGGGCCAATCAGAGCAATGGCTCTCAGAGGGCCATATGCTAATAAGCTGACAAGTAAGCCTGTCAACATTCTGTTTGGCCTATTTGTTTTCTCTAATTGTTTTAAAATGTTGAGCATTGGATCCGACATTTGCCCTGGGGTTCCTCGGACCCCAGCATGGGAACAGCTGGACTAAAGGGTTGACTCTTCAGGACAGAGATAAGGAGTTATTTCATTTGTCATAGAAATTCCCAATCTGAGAGAGCTGTGAATGCTCAGTTGCTGAGTATATCCAATTCAGCGCTTGTTAGATTTTTAGGTACAAAGGAAATTAAGGAATAAGGGGATAATGGAGCAAAGTGGAGTTGAGGTTGAAGATCAGTCGTGATCTTGTTCAATGGTGGAGCAGGATTGGAGGACCAAATAACCGATACCCTTAAGTCCATATTTATAAAATGCTAAGTTCTATTGACCTTTCTTATGGGTTTATCTACTTGCATTTATATTGACACAGAGGAAACTGCCTCATGAGCGTATGTAATTGCATTGTTTATAACTCTTGAAATGTTTGTCTGAGAGACCTTAAATTTTAATGCCACGTGGCACACTTCATCAGGTTTTGATGAGCTAGAATAATTGAGAATACCATACAGACATTCAAATTGGCAAACAGAATACAGGCAGGCTTGTAAAATTATACGAGCCATGAGAGTGATAAATTCAGTCATTACAGCATTTTAGAGCTATTCCATTCCTCGGAATATCTCTGGAGTTCTCATCTTAACTGTCAAGTAACACAGAACTTTTGCATGTAAAAGTCAAATATAACATACAATCTGGTTTAAAAAAAGCTCTGAAGTCAGCACAGTGCACATTTCTCATGATAAACAACTGTGACTGGCCATGAAATCTTCCATTTTCTTCACTCACGCATCAGACAGTTATAAATCAGAAATCACCACTGTTACAAGAGACTCATGGATTAGACTCTAAATGGCATCACAGCATCGCATTCCCCTATTTTCTTTCATTGGATCCGTGTACAAGCAAAGAAAAACTGGAAAAGCCAAATGTTCCCAAGGTATTTTAAATTGCACTTTGCTTTGTTTTAAACAACATAAGTCTGTGGAATGAGCTCTTTTCCTTCTGACAAGCCAGGCAACTGAGTCAGTGATGTTTAAAAGTCTCCAAATCAAGTTACTAACAAATCTGTACACGGCTATAGGACTTTCTCTTGGTCTGAAATGGAGTGGGAGAACGATCCCATTCATCCAAAGCCATGATCTTCAGTCAAGATTGACAGAAGCAGAGGTGTTGCAGGTGTTGTGTTTAAGTGCCTGAAGAGTTGCATTAATAAGGCTGTTTTTGATTGTGGCCAACTAAGTTCATACGATCTGCTGGTGCAATGGCTTAAATAATTATCTGGGAGATAATGGTGCTGTTCGAACTTCCTGGGCTAGTGCGCGGTCAATTCCAGTCCCACCTGACTCAGAGTCGCAACACAATTGAAATGAACAAATAACTCTCAGAAACACCTGCAGACTTTGGCCCTTGCCTGCCCAATAATTATAGTCACAAGGTTTGTAAATTTAAACACAATTAATTTTATTAATAACAATAACTATAATTCAATGTGCACCAAATAAAACTGGTTAACTATTACCTAACTCCTAACCCCCCCCCCCCTTTACTTGGCCTCATCCACTAAACAAACACACACACACATAAAACAGACATACAAAGAGAGGGGAAAAGACAGGTGTAAAAATAATGATGAAAGCAAAAAGGATAAGAGTTTTTGTTTCAGATGGCTGTCTTCTAGTACACCTTCCTTTAGTTTAAGCTTTCAGCTAGAGGTTTATGATTTTAGTATTTGATGGTTGTCACTGTATATTCACCCAGGTTCTCTGTAGATTCAGAAATACAGCAGCTATGAGGCTTTTCTAGCGAAAGAGAGAGAGAGACTCACACAGCTTCTCCGCTGAGCGCCCAGGACCTGACTATCCTTTCCTTGATTCTCTGAAATCCATCCCACTGAGGTAGGACCCAGGCTCTACTGCCTGTTACCGGGCAGAATACAGTCTTTTGGCCAATTCATTAGCCACCAGCCAACCAATCAAACCGAGTCCCTCCTATCGCTCAGATGCCAAAGTCTGGGTTCTGCTGTTCGAAAGCTATCACAGTGTATTATATTGTAACTTTTGAGTTTCTCACCTGCTCTGCTCGATTTTAATATATATGTCCATTAAACAAAAAGTAGAACGTCAGAGTAAAAGAAATGTTGAATAAGGGAAACAGCAAGAAGGGCCCTTACAGTGCCAAGTTACAAAAATATGATAGCCAGTGGTGGTGAAAAAATACATCAGCGATCCCTAATTATATTATATTTGTAACTCTGTCAGCTTGATAAGTCTTTGGGATCCAATTCTGGCATCCTGTACTCCCGATTTTAATTCACTATCATTGGTCACTGTGTTTTCAGTTGCCTTGGTCCTAAGCTTTGCAATACCTGACCTAAACCTCATCATCTCGCCAATGTCCTCTTATCCTTTAAGATGTTCCTAAAAACCTATTACTTCGATCAAGCATTTGGCTATCTGTGCTGATTGCTCCTTCTGTGGATCACTCTCATATTTTGATCGATAAGCCTCTTGTGAAGCACCTCAGAATGGTTTGCTGTGTTAAAGGCGCTATATAACTGCAAGTTATTTTTGTTGTCATTCGTTTATTTCTCCAAGTTCCAAAGCTGAGCCAGGTTCAATCAATGGTAGACTGAAATATTGCTGACATACACTGGATTACAAAATCTGCCAGAGGGTTGATTTTGTTTGCGGCTTCCATACAATTCAATGCAATGTAACTATACATTTAATGAATTCTTTAAGAAATACAGTGAAACATAAGAACATAAGAACTAGGAGCAGGAGTAGGCCATCTGGCCCTTCGAGCATGCTCTGCCATTCAATGAGATAATGGCTGATCTTTTGTGGACTCAGCTCCACTTCCCCACCCGAACACCATAACCCTTAATCCCTTTATTCTTCAAAAAACTATCTATCTTTATCTAGAAAATGTTTAATGAAGGAGCCTCAACTGCTTCACTGGGCAGGGAATTCCATAGATTCACTTCACCCAAACATTTTACATTCATTCATTGTAATGAACAACTGTCAAAATACTTTGAATAAAGTGATTTATTTAATTTGAAAACAAATTGTTATAGTTTGTCTCCTGAGCTATTTTGTGGGCTAAAAGAGAGGTGGAAATGACACATTGGCTCTGACATTTTAGCAAGATTTATGAGTTATGCACAGCTGATTTGACATCCAATTTTTCATACTTCTGTGCCAGGAAAAGGTTGGTCTGGTCTCTTCATGACCTCACCCACCTCGTTGACAACTGGTAAAATGTTCTGTGACTGCCCATAATATATTCTTTTTAAAACATTGCTCCAGTGATAATTTTAAATGCGGTTCTCTAGCAGTGAATTATAAACTCAGATGAAACTTTTTTAACTCCAAGTTATAGCAGTCAAACAACTTGACATTCCTGTGTCATTAACCTAACATATGAAAGGAATGAGGATACAATGATCATGCAGGTAAAGGATTGCTTTTATCAAGTAAATGTGTGTGTGCAATCTGCATATTGGAGCTTTATCTGCACCTATCTCAGTCACTGACTGCTCAGACAGCGATTATACTGGCTAACCTGTCAGTCAAGATATAATTATGTGTACAGTGACTCTTCACCCAACTTTACAACATAACAATTTATGAACACCATAAAGCACGAACAAGATATTTTTATATTCTTGGCCAAAGTATCTACTTTATTGACCCGTGTGTTTATTTATTTTTGGTATCAAATGATCAATTTTTTGTTCATTCATATAGCTCTTATATCCTATCCTTAAACCACTTCCTTGTCAGATGTATTAGAAGGGCAACAAAGTCACACCAATTTCACCATGACCAAAAATGGTGAAATTAATCCTAATAGTTACCAACATTCTACCTCCTCCCAAGACTGAGTGCGCTAATGTCAACTTCATCTAGATTCCAACAAAATGCATTTGTTGAGGCCATTTCATTGTATTTATATTTAAGTAAATTTACCTTCTAATAAAGAACCTACAGGTTTTATTACCCCTAATTTCTCCCACACACCCAGCACCAATCAATTCCTACATCACATCACATTGCTGAGGAATGGGGGCGGGGGAGGTGCAACTTCTGTTGTTATCTCAGCTGTTCTTTACTTAACAGCAGCCCACTGAGGATTTGTACACCTACTTTCTCTTCTAAATGCAAGGAGGTACATCATTTCTATTTGGTATCTTCTTGTGAGACAAGGACGGCACAGCCTCAACACCAGGGACCCAGTTCGATTCTGACCTCGGATGACTATCTAGGTAGACATGATGTGGAGATGCCGGCGTTCACCTGAAGAAGGAGCCGTGCTCGGAAAGCTCGTGTTTGAAACAAACCTGTTGGACTTTAACCTGGTGTTGTAAGACTTCTTACTGTATCTAGGTAGAGTTTGTACATTCTCACGGTGTCTGCTTGGGTTTCCTTCAGGTGTCTAGTCTCCTCCCACAGTCCAAAGATGTGCAGGTTAGGTGCATTTGCCATGTTAAGTTGCCCTCTAGTGTCCAAAGGATAGGTGGAGTTATGTAATATTAATAATAGTAATCGCTTATTGTCACAAGTAGGCTTCAATGAAGTTACTGTGAAAAGCCCTTAGTCACAACATTCCGGTGCCTGCTTGGGGAGGCCGGTATGGGAATTGAACCCGTGCTGCTGCCTTGTTCTGCATTACTGCCAACTGTTTAGCCCACTGTGCTAAACCAGCCCCTGGGTTTAGGGTGGGGAAGTGAGCCTAGGTAGGGTGCTCTTTCAGAGGTTGATGCAGGTTTGATGGGACGAATGGCCTCCTTCTGCACTATGATATTTATGATAATGAAGGTTCAGTTTAAGAACTGAGAAAAGACAGGGAAGAAAGGTGGGAAAGAGAATCTGCCTCTGCACTGCTGAAGGGTCTGTGATTCTAACTAGATATCGAATCTGAGATTCAAACGTGAGACCTGAAGATTTGGAATCAACCACTAGACACCAAATCAGGTGTAAGCTAAATCCTTTTCCTTCTCTGCATGTAGAGAAGTATTGAGTATCCACTTATAGCCTCCCTCTATGGCATATTGATACACTGCCTAATTTACTACGATGGTACATGTTACAAGGCTATGCAGCTTTATTTTAGAAAGTATGATTTTTTTCAAACTTTCAACTAACTGGACCTGTACGAGCGGTAAATGGTTTTTGCAATATGTTTATGGTTTCATGTATATTGTTTATTTTGTTGTTGTTACTATACCGAAAATACCTCAATAAAATGTTTATATAAAAAAAATAACTGGAACGTTTGCAGTTCAAACGGAGACACAGTATAAAGATTAAAAATGCAAGGCCCCATTCAAGGTTGAAGGTGAGAAACCATCAAATCACCCTCAGGGGAGTGTGAAGAGAGAGACAGTTCCTATATTCCAGATACCCATCGAAGTTCGGAACTCTCGAAGGAAGTGACATTAAAAATGCAAAGTACTAGACATTGAAACAATGGCTATCACAGACAGACTCCACCAAAACCTTTTGGAAATCCTTAAAGGGTGAAGTATCCCAAGGTAAGGTTGCCAGCCACTAGAGAGGATTGCAAGAGACACAGGCAGTGTCCAGAAAGTCTTTGGCAGAAGATCTCGTAATAATTGCAACAACTGCTTTATCTGACTGCTTCGAAGAAACCAGCTAACCTGTATCAGCCACAGTGTTAAAAAACTTACGCTTCAAGGACAATCAAAGGACAACTAAACACATATTCTTTTACCTTTTAAAAAAACTGAACTCTATACCCCTCATTTCCAATACGTGTGCATGCATGCATGTTGAGCCCTAATGACAGCATGTTGTGCCCAAATGCTTAATGTTGCATTTATTATTATTCTCGCATTTAGTTAATAAATTTGCTCTTTCTTTGACTCAAACCTTGTTTGATTGGCTCCTTATTGCTCACAGCTTAGTTAAATACATTCCAAGTGGGAAAAGGCATATCACTGTAAAGAAGAAACTTATACATTTGTTGTGACCAACCAAGGAGATTGATTAGAGGGAAGCCAGTTCATCCTTTCTCACTTGGTCGTAACAGAAGAAATGCTAAATGAAAAAGCACAATACTATATCACAATTTATTGACAATTAAAATTTCTGTGCCTATTCAGTAATCCGACAGGTGAGAAATGTTGTCGGCATTGAATGATGGAAAGGCTTACGATGCTAAATGAAAGATGCTCACAAAGATGCATATTTTAAGGTTTATAATCAATACAAGATTTGAAAAGAAGGAATGACTTACATCCAAAGAATCTTCATTCACTATAAGTAGTGACATACTTTGGGACACCAGCTTGCAGGAATAACCTGTTAAAAGAACAGAAGCGCGTGCCAGTTGAAACAGACAACCTAAACACAACACTGACAATTACAAAAGTCGCAGAATAATACTTGTACTACGTTTCTTTTTCGCTCCAAATTTCAAGCACAAGTATGAATATTTTGAAAAATATCTAAGGAAAGGACTCCTAGTTTACTTATGATGGAAGTCACCAGGACCAAAGAAACAACTTTCAGTACTATCATATCAATGCAGTTTCAACTAAAAACTTCTAATGGCTCAGCTGATAAAGTCATTGTTCACCTTGGCACTGAACCATACATATGAGGAAGCTGGCATGTTAAATCTTCACTCCACACCTCACCATTCAGAATGGGACCCAATTCACCTTCCCATTTCATCCTCACCTCATTCAGTGGAGAATATTCTGCTGAGAAGATATGGCCAACTGTGCCCAAAAATGTTCTACCTTCAGACCCAACCGAAGGCAAAATCCTCCTCAATAGGGAAGAGGGTGGTGCCAAGGGAAAGAAGGGGAAAGTCTTGCGCAAATAAAATCACAAATCTGGAAGTACCTAAAAAGACTGGAATCAGGCAGTTGGAATTTCTCCACCAATCCCTTAAAACTGGCAAACTCACAAACATATCTCCAAACCCTCCGCCTCAAATGTCGTGTCCAAACTTGCTGGCAGAAAAAAAGTAGTTGTTGCAGGTGGGGGCTAGCGAAGAAAGGGAACAAAGCTTAAAATGCTGCCTGAACTGCTTCAAATCTTTCAGGGTGGACATCACCACTGGATTCAGGGAAAATCTTATCGGAGAGAAAGGCAATGATGCAGTAACAAGGCCAGAAACAGTGCAGGAACTCACTTCCATCTGTCTCCATTTGGAATCAAGATCACTGAACAACAACTATATCTTCTGAATATTGGCTGTCCAATAGTAAAACAATAAATTGGGTAGAGCCAAGCCCCCGACTAAAAGGCCCACGGATCCTTGGAGTCTTACCCGTCCAAATAAAGGAAGACATTCATTTGTTGTTTTTACAAAAAACATCTTGGGGATAAAAATGGGGGGACATTGAAAAATAAATAAAAATCTCGGGAGTACGTTCATCTTAATAGTCCGAACTATGCCTGCCAAGCTCTAGTGTCAAATTAACAAAGTGCGGTGCATGGTCTGAAATCACAACACTCAGCAGCCACCACAGAAGGGAGGAGAGACCTATCCACCACAAAATAGTACACTTGATGCACGTGAGAAAAATGAAAAATCTTTGTCACCTGGGTGTAAAAAGAACCAAGGATCTAACCCCCCTGATAGAGTCAGAGATTTGGGATTGGACCGTTTCAGACTCGGGTTCAGAATACAATTTAGTTCCCCACCCAAAATAAGCTGATGTGAATGCAAATCGGGGAGGGAGGCCAGCAGATTATTAATAAAATTCATATTGTCCCCATTTGGTGAACAGATATTAACCAGAACCAAAGGAGTGCCCATTAAAGAGCCACAGAAAATAACATATCTGCCATTGGGGTCGGCCAAGATCCTAGAGGCAGAAAACTGAGCCCTTTTATTAATTAATACTATCACACCCCTGGCCTTACCATCGAAGCCCGAATGAAACACTTGTCCTACCCCGTTCACAGCCCTGTCTTGTCCCTGCAAATGAGTCTCTTACAAAAACACCACCGCATCGGAATTTAAACTCCTAAGGTGAGCAAATATTCTCAGCATTCTACTGGGCCTGAAGTTGCAGGTGACTAAGCGAATTAGGGGTCTACTACCCCCCCCCCCCCCCTCCCTCAGTCCGGAGTCAGCTGTTACTGATGCCTGGTCAGCACTCAGCAGTGGCTAAGCAGCACGGTGGTGCAGTGGCTTAGCCCTGCTGCCTCACGGCGCCGAGGTCCCAGGTTCGATCCCGGCTCTGGGTCACTGTCCGTGTGGAGTTTGCAAATTCTCCCCGTGTTTGCGTGGGTTTCACCCCCACAACCCAAAGGTGTGCAGGGTAGGGTTGTGGGGGTGAAGGGCACGCTAAATTGCCCTTTAATTGGAAAAAATGAATTGGGTACTCTAAATTAAAAAAAAACAAAACAAGCAGTGGCTAAGTTCTCTGCTAGGGTTTCCTTGCTAGGAGTCATCAGGGTTATCTTGTTTATTTGATCGCTCATACCCATTTATACAAAAGAACAGAGCCATATTATTGACATGCAATGAACCTCTCAATGACGGACAGAGGCCATCAGGCTCTGTAATGGGCTAATAGTTGTTCAGACAGGAGTGTCCCGAAGAACAATAGATCTGGGGCATCTTGTGTATTCCCACTAACGGGTTTAAATCGGACTGGGACAATGAAATTTGGCCAGGTGTGGGCATATCCCCCTGATTCTGTGCGAGCAGAATTTTTACCCTCAATCTGTTTAATCCGTAAGTTGCCTGCTCATTTCTGGACCCAATTTCCAATTATCTCCCTCGTGTGACACCTCACTTCCTAGTGAGAAAATGAACCGTCAATATATAGAGATGGCTTCATTTTCTGAACCCTTTTCAATTTTAAACATTTCTTAAGATTATATACAGTTTACATTCTATACGGTACATAGCATTTAAAAACAATTTTTAAGCAAGGAAATCATTAAAAATAAATTAAAAAGCAAAATCACATGAATATAGTCCGTTGTAGTCTTTTCCCATACCACAGTCATGCATTAGTTCTGTCCAAGTAGTCCTGGTATTATAAGACATAACAGTGGTCTCAGTGATAGTCCCCATAGACACAAACTTCTTCAATAATTCAGATGGCTTTACCAGCAGAATTTTACACGTGATTATACGACAGATTGTTGCTCGTTGCTGCAGGATTCATCATCAGTTTGTTATATTTATCAATGGTTTTGGATCCTGCTTCTTTTTGAGGATAGCCAAAACAATTGGTAACAGCTGGTGTATTTGGACAGTGTCAAACACCGGTCATTGCATGTCGAAAAGTGTGCTGACTATTCTGGCTACTTTTGTACCAGCTCTTCAGCCTCCAGATTCCGTATTCCACAAGGGACAATGCTCTCTGTGAAATGATGAGACATTTTAGAGAAGTTTTAGCCTTTCATCTGTTCCTCCTGTCCAGATCCTAGTGTCATCACTTCCTGTATCACTATTATGATAAGAATTTGGCTGCTCTTGGAGCTCCACAGTTCCTGCAGTTTCTTTCATTACAACTTGTGAGTAGCTCTGTCCTTTGTTGTCATTCCTCTTCGATCTCATGCAGATGATTGCTGGCAGGTTGGAGTTCTTGTGCAATCTGATGCTGGATCTCAGCTTTTTTCTGAATCTGCCTTTCCAGACTCGTTTTCTCTTCTGTCTGATGCCCCCTGCCAAATTAAGTTCCCATGCCAGCTGCTTCTTAGCCTTCCTTTCTCCATTCAGTCTGTCAAAGGGTTTTATTTCTCATTTACACACATTAGCCAACTTGTTCCTGCATCCCATAAGATCTTAATTGCCTTGACTACTAAAGTTTGTACACATGAATAAATTTTGCCCTCACAAACAAAATCCTTCAAAAGGTCTGGGGCTGGATTCTCCATAGCCCAGCGCCGGAATCGTGATCAGCGATCGGGCGGAGAATGGATTCCGACGATGGAATCAGGGCTGGGGGTTTGACGCCGGTCCACCTTGCTCTGCCCCCTCCAAACCAGCATCATCATGGTGTGCGCCGCGCGCCATTTCAACGCCGTTGGCGCATCATTGGCCGGCCCACCCATGATGCTCCGCCCCCAATGGGTTGAGTCCCTGACAACACAAGCCACGTGTGGTCCCAGCTGTCGGGAATCCGGCGCGCTAGCTGTGCACTGTGTCCAGCACCGCCACACTCATCCGGGATCCCTGCCGCTGGCCGGGGAGGCTTCTGCTAGGGCTGGGGGGATTGGTGGGGGGGTGGCCAGGGGGTGGGCTGTGGGGTCGTGGTTGGAGGGTTAGGGTTCATGCACTGCCGCCGCAACGCTTTATGGAGCGACCAGTGCTGGTCGTCAGCCTTGCGCATGCGTGGCCTGGGACCTGGCCATTCTCCAACCCTTTACGGCACGGTCCACGGGAGTTTCACGCAGTGCTGGTTCTGGCCCCTCACCGGTAGGTGCCGGATTCGGTGAGGGGTTCCCGCCAATTTTGCTATTGTGAACCTTTCCAACGGTACTTAGCCTGAAACACAAGAATCCAGCCCCTGGTTTCTAAGTATCCACCAGCCCCTAAACTGGTTGTACACCCTGTGGCACCTCTTCCACTGGGACAATGGTTTGTTCTACCACTTTAATAAACCTCATTGGCCTATCCTGTTTTACCAAGCCTGTCTTCCCCGTATTTTTCTTAAGCCACCAACACTACGACTTCACATGTCCAACTTTATGACAATGACATTTTTAAAATCTTATCTCTCTAATACTATCAGTGGTTTCCTTTTTACTCTGAGGTACACTGACCAACTACACCTCCTCTACATAGACCCCCTGTGAAATTCTCTTGTCCCCAGTTTCTATCCTTCACAGATGGAAATTGATGTTTGGACACTAAACTTTGCTTCATGAACCAATTCAAAATAGTCAGCCATTTCTGCAGCCTGTCTAGTCGTTTTAACCCTCTGATCTTCCATGTGAGTTCTCATTACTGCAGGAAGTGAATCTTTAAATTCCTCCAAAATAATAATTCCTCGACTGAACTCGTGACTGGGGAGTATTTCTTCTTCCTCTAGACCTTCCTCAGCTCCTGCCTTTAACTTCAACCTTGCTCTCATTGCAGTACTAGTTTCTGAAGTTCAAAATCTCTCGCTTTCCTTAGTTTCTGCCATTGCCACTCTCTCTCTCTCCTGCTTGGCTAATCTTTCCCTTTCCATTTCAATGTTCTTCCTTTTCATTTGAAAAACGCTATCTTTTTCTTTGGCTTCATTTGCCATCTCCATTTCTCTCTTGTTTTTGCTTCATTTCCAATTCTTTCATTTTTAATTGGATTTGAGCTAATTCTAACGGGTTAGACTGTGTTACTGGTAAGTTTAAATATTGAACCTTAGTTTATATTATCTCTGCCTTCTTTGCCCCTTTTGGCAAGGCTACCTGCAGTTTCTCTGCCAAACTCAACAGCTTTGCATTCAATTCCCCTTTTATTTATTATTATTTTTAAACATTTTTTTTCCATTGGGGGCAATTTAGCATGGCCAATCCACCTACCCTGCACATCTTCGTAGGGGTGAAACCGACGTAGACCCAGGGCCGGGATCAAACCCGGGTCCCTGGCTCCATGAGGCAGCAGTGCAAACCACTACGCCACCATGCCGCCCCTCGATTCCCCATTTAAACTCTCCGGAGTGATTTCTTTCAACTCATGGACATCCTTTGCAACCATAAGGGCCATTTCCATTCACTCCTTATTCAATATTCCAAACCCGGAAAGAATGCAATCAATCCACACACTCACTGCCCTTACGTCCGATGAATCCAAGCCAAACAAGGAATTATATGCAAGTATTCCAGTCACAAGCCCCCAATTTGTTCCAGATGCCTGGTCAGCTCTGAGCAATGGCTAAGAGGCTGAACCAGAACCGTAACTTTTTAAAGTTTTAAGACAGAAAGAGCAGAAGGATCGACTTGTTCCAGGAGTGATAATACAAGAACTAGAGCTTGGTTATTTTATAAATAAACTTTATTAAAAGAAAAGAAAAGAAAACAACATTTAAAATTTTAACCTTCAACCGTAACAATAACAGATTACATGCAGTTTCTTAACCTTAACACACCTGTTTCCAGTAAACAACACTGTAACTGAACATGCTGATCTCATACCACTTTCAAAAGCAGACAAAGGCAATACTTGCGTTTACGACACTATTTTTCTTCTGGTAGAGACATACGCTCTGAATCTTTATTTCCAAAGCCTGCCTCAGTGGCAACTTTCATGACCTTCTCAGTCAATTTCCAAAACCTTCTCTTGCACCTGTTCAACATAGCATTCCTTCTCTCTCTCTCTCTAAGCTCCGCCCAACCCCTCAAACAAAGGTTCTCTGCTGGGGTTTCCAGGCTTGAATCATCAGCGTCATCGTGGTTGTTGATTGCCCACTCCCATTTATACAAAAGAACAGAACTGTGCTATTGCTGTGCAACTAACCTCCCATTGACGGACCAAGAAACCATCAGACACTGTAATGGCTGGTTAGACAGGAGTGGCTTGAAGAACAATGGATCTGGGGTATTCCCACTAACAGGTTTAAGTCTAACTGGGACAATGCAACTCGGCAGGCATGTGTGTATCCCTCTGACTCTGTTCTAGCACATCTTTTTCCCCCTCAGTCTGCTTAATGCCTAAATTGCCGGCTACATTGGAGTCTAATTTCTGGACCCAATTTCCTAATATCTACCTCATGTGACACAGCCATTTCCACCAAGAGAGTGATAACCCAAAAGATACATAAAACACATAGCAACCAGGTGCACCAAAGATGGCCACCACACCAAATCCCAAGACGAAACAAAGAAAAAATGCAGATACCGTCAGATAGCTATCAACATCCCCTTCACCCCCCTTGCCATCGTATGCTACCACACCTAAATATGCATACAAATAGAAGCAAGACAAGCACAAACAATAAAAATCAACTTCTAACAAACCTGAACAAAACAAGAACTCTAATCTCATTGTCTAAAAAACTACTATAATGAGCTGCAGCCAACCCGTCAACACAGCTTTGGTTAGCTAACTCTTAGGTTAACAGGGAGGCTCCCAATAAGAGTTAAGAAAAATGGTTACAAACAACAAAATTCTAAAACCTTATAAAGCATTCCGCTCCACAGGGAGTTATATTTTTTCCTAACAATCAGAACAGAACCCCACGTAAAACTAAATCCCAAACCTAAGCCAAAACTGGAAAAATTCAACCCCAATAAGAACAAGAAAATACAAAAATAAACATGGAATCCCAACAATGCGACAATTCAATGTCCCCAACACCCACTCAATCATACCGCGCCCAACCCATGGTTCTTAACAAAGAAGTCTGCCTCTCCTGGCACGTCAAATAAATAGTCACTTCCCTTGAAAGTCACTCCAAGCCGTGCCAGATACACCTCACCGAACCGGACTTCACTTTTGTACGGGCGGCCTTGGTTTTGTTGGATGCAGCCTTTTCTTCGCCAGCTCTGCTCCCACGTCTTGGTAAAACCTGCTGGCATGGCCTTCCGATTTGAAGTCACATTGCTCCTTTGCCCATCTCTGAGCACGCTCTTTCTCTTTGAAGCTATGGAACTTCAATATTACTGCATGTGATGGATCCTCAGGACGAGGCCTCTGCCAGAGTGTACAGTGGGCTCGGCGAACTCAGGAGGGGCATGAAACTACCCTCCCCCACAATCTTCACATCTTCTTCTATGCAAAGTACTCCCTTGGGCATTGAGCCTTCCATCCCCTCCAACAGTCTCACAATTCGAATATTTTGCCTCCTGGACCGATTCTCTGAATCATTACCTTGGCCTTCAATGATCTGTTCGCTTTGGCCACCAAAGACATCTCTGCTCCCAGTGAGGCAATCACTGTGTCTTGAAAGGGCCACTTCCATATCTTTTATCGTGGCTCCACGGGCTTTCACCATTTCACTGGTCTTCTCCAGAGCCACTCGGATGGGGCCAAGGTCTCCTTCATCCATTTCTGTAGGTCCTCCGACACAATCCGCCAGTGTTTATCAAATTCCTTCGCCAAGGTACTCAGAAGCACCTCAGTTGTTAGAGGAGTTGCCGGAGCCCTAGAGTCTGGCTCTGCCATTTTAGCTGTTGGCGAGTTCTGAGAGGCCTCCAATTCCATCAACAAACTTCCACTCACCACCTTCTTTCCCTAATGTATCTGGACATTTCAGACATATAGGATCCTTAACCCATTAATTATGTAGGATTGCAAATGAAAATACCCACTGAAACTGAGAGAAAAGGGCAAAAAGTGCAGTACTCTAGCAGGAGCCACCTCGTGCACATCTTTCCCCGACATTGCGCCACCAGAAGTCCCAGCTATGAACTTTATTGAGAATCCCCATTTCCCCCACCATCTTTCCACTTGTTGTTGACTCATTTGATCTGACGTGGTTACTGAACACATCATACCAAGTTTGCAAGTCATTTCGGGCATGACTGATCAAAAAATGCTTTCGGATAGAGGTATTGACTTGATTGGAAACAACATGCAAACTGTTCCTAGATTGTTCACTTCTGCCTAGATCAATCACAGTTTATTCATGTGCACTTGAAATTTTCGACTCTGTACAGGATTGTATTTACCTAAATTCATTTTCATGAGTATAGTCAAAATAATTTCAATTGGGTTTCCCCTCATTCTGTAATCCAGGAAACAAAGCATCTAGTCAAAGCAATTTTGCCATCTGTGTCTTCATAGTTCACCCTATCTAATCTTGAACTTTATTTCAAATATACCCAGGAATTTAGAATATACAAATGTAATATATGGATTTTATATTACGATTTTATTGACATGTTTGGCATTAAAAAAACTAGTGTATGTGAAATAGAAGGTAGACACACCAATATTGATTGCAGTTTCCTGTTTGTCGCCTGTCAGGACCCATATTTTGATTTCAGCTTTCAATAGTGTTGCTATGGTTTCAGGTACTCCATTTTGAAGACGATCTTCAATGGCAGTTGCTCCAAGGAGCAACAGATTCTGAAAAATAGGTTCATGAGAAAATTTATTACACAGATAGTCTCTTGGAAAACAGAACCTGAGTATTTCTGAAAAAAGAAACATGCTGTCAAAGCTTTTCCTCTTTCACGCTTCAGGAGATACATAAGAAAGCCAAATTTCAAGGGAACAACAATTTATACTGCATAAGAAAAAGAGTGCTGATTGACTTGTTGGAAGATTGACTCTGATTGGCCAGGACATTTCCATTGTGATTGCATTAAGTATCGATTGTCCTCCATGCTTTTGTTTATTCAAAAAGATGCATGTCTGTACATATTCCTTTTGCCTGCACATGAATATATGTAGCTTCTATATCAAGCATAAGTGAGATATACTGTGAGCCTAACGGAAATTCTTAAATTGGTTGTTAGTGTAATTCCTAGCACACTTGGGATTGTTCAGCACATGCTTTCCAATTGCAGAATTACATCTAATGTTCGCCATTATGTTATGAGTTTTGCAAGCACGGTCTTGTTGGGTACACTCAACACTCTGCCCATTGTTGTTTGACACAATTCACCATCGTTGGGACATATGTACTTTGTATCACACTGGCACTGTAATTTACTTTTTTAGTTTATTGTTTTAAATTAAGGAGCAATTTAGTGTGGCCAATCCACCTACCCTGCACATCTTTGGGTTGTGAGTGCGAAACCCACGCAGAGAGGGGGGAATGTGCAAACTCCACACGGACAGTGACCCAGAGCCGGGATCGAGCCTGGGACCTCGGCACCATGAGACTGCAGTGCTCACCACTGCACCACAGTGCTGCCTTTGGGCACTGCAATTTATATGCCACATCAGGGCAGCATGGCAGCACAGTGGTTAGCACAGTTGCTTCACAGCTCCAAGATCCCAGGTTCGATTCCCGGCTTGGGTCACTGTCTGAGTGGAGTCTGCATGTTCTCCCCATGTCTGCGTGGGTTTCCTCCAGGTGCTCCAGTTCCTCCCACAGTCCAAACATGTGCAGGCTAGGTGGATTGGTCATTCCAAATTGCCCTCAGTGTCCAAAAATCAAAAATGTTAAGTGGGGTTACTGAGTTACGCAGATAGAGTGCAGGTGTGGGCTAGAGTAGGGTCCTCTTTCCAAGGGCCGGTGCAGACTCGATGGGCCGAATGGCCTCCTTCTGCACTGTAAATTCTATGATTCTATGATTTATATGTTTGTACGGTAGACAGAATGTCTTTTGGCTTGACAGCAGCATTTGGTTTGTGGAAAATATCACTTGTGCTGTCACCACGTGGTAGCAGCATGAGATGGCTAGCTTCACTGTTTCTCAAAGCGAACTGTATGGCCACCCCTTTCGGACCTGCAAGGTGTCCCTTCTATCTCAAATTACTCTGCAAGGGTAAAATATCGCAAAAATTCCAGCAATGGCTGACGCTAGCCGTTTTCGTACTCCTACTATGAAGTGGCAACACGTGGGGTGTTTTCCAGTAACAGGATGCTGCCATAAAGACAAACCACACAAATGCGTAATGTGGTACATGAATTTTAGTACCAGCATGATGCCAGATATGTAGGTCATACGTTCCAATGTCTGGTGAATCATATGAAACACCACCACCCATCAGTTGTTCACAATTTGCAGAATACTGACCCTACTCAGCCATTTGTGTTTCTAAAGCTCAGAAAATAATGTCTAACATTAGATGTGATTCTATTATTGGGCAGAACTTACCGAACAACCTGGATGTGCTCAGAATCACACTAACAATTACAATTATCAGTTGGGCTCACAATGTAGCTTGCTAGACATTAATGTGCAGGGACCTGTCCACTGTAGACTAAAGAAATATGCCCAAACATTGAACCTTCTTTGAATAAACAGAAGGATTGGGTCAATAGCTCCCTGGTGAGGTCACCATGGCAATGCCTCAACCTACCAAAGCCCATTTGCAAATCAATCAATCAGCACCCCTATTCTCTCTCAGTTTAAATTGTTGTTTGCTTTGAAATTTGGCATGCTTGCAGCTGTGCTGATGAGTGCAAGACAAAAATATTTGACAGCATGTCTCATTTTTCAGCAAAAATTAAACATATGTTGAAATTTATTTCACATAAGCAATTACTTATTTCAATCAGAGTGAAAGTGAGACAAATGGTGAATGGGAATGAAATAATCTGACTGTGTAATTGCTCATGTATATTTTGCTACAAAAAAGGCACAATTTAAATGCAAATTGCTATTGCAGTCACAGGACACTGAGGCCAATTCTTACCACTGAAAACAATTAACTCAGCACAGGCGACCAAGGGCTTCAAGTTTGCATGACTTACTGCCACACCTCATGATACAATATATATCCACTGAGCCATCAAAAGGAACAGCACTGACTTCTAGATCTAAAGTTAATTCGCAAGCATGAAAGTACTTTAAACTAATTTTTCCCCGATATGTACAGATTTTCTTAACTAATGTATAATTTCATCCTTTCACTGAGCATTTGTACTGTAAAATGGTACAACATATTGTTAAAAATAAATGAGATTTTCTTTTACAGCTTCAGAAGTTTAAATACTGCTGCACTCTGCTGGATATAGTTCAAATAACACTTTCATTTTACACACAAAAATGACAACATGGAAACAGGCCATTTGTCCCAATCAATCCACCACACGACCAGTCAGCCTAACTTTATCTGCATGTTCTGTTTTCTATACTGTTAGGATCGAGATGAGAGAAGTGCTAGTTTAATTAGCCCCCCCGCTGCACAGATTGCACTATTAGATTAAAAGGTTGATTCACTCACCAAAATGGTCAATTGTTTACTTTAACTTACTGTTACCCAGAATAAAAGAGACTTCAACAAGGTTTCTCCCATTGAACAAACATATTATCGTATTATAAATCCAGCCTTATCAAATAGAAAGGCAATGTTTATTAACATACAGTATGAACTATTAAAGTATGCCAATGACTCCTTCAAGATACACAAAATCATAAAATAAAAGGCAGTTAAAAGTTAATGGTTCAAGGGAAAAGAAGATAGTGGAGTCACTGAAAAAGCTTCCAGGTTATGTGGTTGTTCTCTCAGAGCTAATCTGCAAAACAATCAATGACTCGTGCGCTGCTTTTGAGGCAGGCTCGAGGAACTCTTGCAGCTGCTCTATTGCGGTGTCTAGTGCAACTTATATTCATTTCCAACTGTGGACTGGATCTGGACTGCAAAAGGCTGCTGTTGTCTTCTTTTCACAAGCAGTTGATCCTCCTTCTTCTCAAAGCAAGACAATAAAAATATATCAGCAAATTCACTTTTGGGTTGTAGCCAGTGAAATGAGATGCACTTTAATTGGGACCGAGCTGAAGTATCAGGACAATATAAATGAAGCTCTGTGGGAAACTAGCACAGGCCAGTGCCATGTCAATTGTGTGGTAACTTGACCATGAAAAGGTAGTCGAAATGCGGTGAAAGTTAATCTTCTTTAATATATAAAAATAATGAAGTTTAAAATACAGTATAGACACAAAAATGGAGCAGCTGGCTAAATATCGAAATAACAGTAACTGAATACAATTAGAACTAACGGCAGTTAAATACGAAGATACACAGGTGGTAACAACAACTAATGACTTCAGCAATGGATTTTAAAAAGATGAAGCATACTAATAACACTCTATAACAAATTGCTTTCATGGTCTCTCGCCTTTCCAATGCGCAAGTTTTGAGGCACTGTCCACAACTGTGGCACATGCATGTAACACAGCAGTAATCACAACTCACCTTTTCTATGAGTTCATAGCATTCCTCCAACTTAGTGGTTCTATGCTGAAGAGCTATGCTGGCTTTCTTATAAATCTGTGACCACTGCTTGTAGTCATTCAATTCCAGATCAGTGTACGCAAAACACAACGTCCTTAAACCTGAAAAGGAAAAGATAAGAAAGACTATTTCAATACTAAATACTAAACTGTAAATTAAGGAAATAATTGTGCCATGAACCTAACCTAATCCAATTTAAGAGACAGAGATTGGAAATTTTCATCTGTGTCAGATGCAAAAATGGAGTTGGGAGGGCTGGAAATCGGCGTGTGACTCTACCAGACCAGTTTGCCTATATGTTCTCACCTTCAGATGAGATGACAGTTACCTGTCTTCAAACAGCTGGTAGTCAATTAAGGCTCTCAAAGAGTCGAAAGAAGGGCACAGGGTAGGCAAAGATGACTAGAATTTTCCAGCTGGCAATCGAGGCCACAGCCACCCCAATCCTGTAGCCACCTCTGTTAATTTTCATCTTAATTAAAAAGTCTTTAAGAGTGGCTTCATCTTGAGGCATCCTCTCTCTCTCTTACCATCTCGGACAGCAGGATTACAAACCTCTGTGGGGTGCTGAGCCAGCAGTTCAACAATCGCAACGGGCCACAGACACTGAAATGGTATTGACCCCAAAATAAAAATCCTGCCTAGAGAGTAAGTTAAATTATTTTACAATGAGGAAGTTGATTTGCTGCTAACACTTCCATCGACAGTAACTCCCACCCTGCGATGCTACTCCCCAGCCCTACTCCACACCCCCCATGTACTTGTATGGAGGGAGTTCAGTCTGATTCCTGGGATGGTGGGACTGTCATATGAGTAGAGACTAAATCGGTTAGGATTATATTTACTGGAGTTTAGAAAAGTGAGAGGGGATCTCATAGAAACTTGTAAAATTCTAACAGGATTAGAAAAGTAGATTCAGAAAGAATGTTCCCGATGGTGGGGGAGTCCAGAACGAGGGGTCATAGTTTGAGGATAAGGGGTAAACCTTTTAGGACTGAGGTGAGGAGAAACATCTTCACCCAGAGAGTGGTGAATCTGTGGAATTCGATACCACAAAAAGTAGTTGAAGCCAAAATGTTGTATAATTTCAAGAAGGAATTGGATATAGCTCTTGGGGCTAAAAGGATCAAGGGATATAGGGGGAAGGCGGGATCAGGGTATTGAACTTAATCAGCCATAGTCATAATGAATAGCGGAGCAGGTTTGAAGGACCAAATGGCCTCCTCCGGCTTCTATTTTCTATGTTTCTATTTTTCTAAGTGTCGTAATTCTGTTTAATCTAATGGTCTCAAGGCTGTTTTCAATAGTTTTCCTGATTGACCAGGAGTCTTAGGAACATTTGATATTCTAGATATTTGCCAAATCACAAAAGAGAAAACATCTGTCATATTAACCATATTATGAGTTAGGAATTTAAGATTCTGATAGTGTAGAAACTGGTGTGACTGTGAATATTAATTCACCATATAGGGCAATAAAATGAACCACTATTTAGCTTGCTAGTATAGTAAATTTGCCACTATTTTATTCCATGGCTGGTCGTGGTCAAACACTCATCTACATCACCAAGTGCATGTTATTTCAGTTTTCTTACCTTCTGTAGCAAACTGTTCAAGGTGATTTAATGTCTGAACTCTATGTTCTGATGACTCAGCAAGTCTTTCAAAAACGACATTGTCCTGTTAAATGGCAAAATATTAATTTATTTTATCTTTTAAATATTTCACCTAAATTCTGCAGGAATGCAAGATGATCTGCTTTGAAAATGGCCACCATTTTCTGGTGTCTGGGAAACCTAACTGCAAACTATTATCCATGCAATTGAAAAACCCGTAGGTTGAGGATCTGCACTTTTGCATTATCAAAAGGCAAATATTTTAAAAAGTGAAATCGACTGTTGGGGCAGAATTTTCCATTCCCCAGCTGAGTTGTAAAGCGGGAGTGGTGTAAAATCACATGGACGTGAGTTCCTCCATCCCAACTCAGCCGCAATTTCACTATTCAGGCCCTCAAGTGGCCAAAATGGCCACTTAAAGGCTTACCCTGCCCAGCAGGTTGAGAAACAGAAAAAGGAACAATTCTCCATCTCAGGCAGGAAGCAAGGCTGGGTCGCCTCAATCTGAAGGCCTGTCAGATTTGGGGTGCCCTGCCCAGCCCTCTTGGGCATGGGAGCTGCGGCCCTACCTCAACCGCTCTCCCCGGGTCAAGCCCCAATGTCGCAATCACCCCCTTCCCAAACCCCCAGGGCATCCCCCTACCCAGTAATTGACACTGTTTCCAGTCTGCACCAACGCCACCAAGAGCCCTACCTAGGCCCACCCCCATGTCCTATCCCTGTAACTCCATCTAACGTGCACATCTTTGGAGGTAGATTGGCCACGCTAAATTACCCTTTTAATTGGAGAAAATATAATTGGGTACTGTAAAATCTATTTAAAAAAAAAAAATTTTTGGACTGTGGGAGAAAACCGGAGCACCCGGAGGAAACCCACGCAGACACAGGGAGAATATGCAAACACAACCCAGTTACCCAAGACCAGAATCGAACGAGGGTCCCTCATGCTGTGAGGCAGTAATGCTAACCACTGTGCCTCCGTGCTGCATTTGTATGGCAGGCACGTCATAGAACATACAGTGCAGAAGGAGGCCATTCGGCCCATCGAGTCTGCACTGTCCCACTTAAGCCCTGACTTCCACCCTATCCCCATAACCCAATAACTCCTCCTTAACCTTTTTTTTTGGACATAAAGGGCAATTTAGCATGGCCAATCTACCTAGCCTGCATGTCTTTGGACTGTGGGAGGAAACCGGAGCACCTGGAGGAAACCCACGCAGACACGGGGAGAGCGTGCAGACTCCGCACAGAGAGTGACCCAGTGTGGAATCGAACCTGGGACCCTGACGCTGAGCAGCCACAGTGCTAGCCACTTGTGCTACCGTGCTGCCCGTCAGCTATGCATCAAACATGCATTGCAGTGCCTGAGGAGTTGTGAATGGCACCAAATGTGCAATTATCACCGAACATCCCCATTTATTATCGTACAGTGAAAGGAATATCATTGATGAAGCAGTTGAAGATAGTCTGGTCTGGGAAACTACCCTGAGTAGTGATGCAGTGGTGTCCAGGGACAGACTGGCCTCCAACAATCAATATATATTTCCAAGTCAGGATGGTGGCTTTGTGCTAGGTATGACTCCAACAAGTAGAGAGTTTACCCCCAATTCTCACTGACTTCAATTTGCCAGTGTTCCAGTCAGTCAAATGCTGCCCTATTTCAGGTGCAGACATTCCCACCTCACCTCTGGGATTCAAATTTTTTAATCGTGTTTGGACCAAGACTGTAATGAGGAGGGGAGCTGAGTGGACCTGGCAGAACCCAACTGAACACCAACGAGAAGGTTATTGCTGTAGTGTTGCTTGAAAGCACTGTCGACAATACCTTCCATCACTTTGCTAATGATAGAGTGGAGGTTGATGGGGTGATAATTGACCAGATGGGATTTGTCCCTTTTTTGTGAACAGGATAATCCTGGGAAATGTCCACATTGTTGGGGAGATGCCAGTATTGTAGCTGTACTAGAACAGCTTGGCCAACAGGATGCAACTAGTTCTGAGGCACAAATATGCAAATTGCCATCCCACTGATATCAACTGTCTTAGCACAGAGGATATGAAGCTTTTCAGTTTTTGTGAATTTAGGACTTAATGAAACATGAATGGGATGAGTGTTATTTTTGTATGTACAGTATTTACAAATGCTTTGAATTCTCCTTGAACACAAAATGTTAAAATAAAGATTACTTAAAAAAAAACCTAAATGGTAATCAGAGCTGGGAACAGCCTTACAGATTTGTGCTATTTGTGTGGTTGAACAAATTGAACAGAATACTTACTGCTCCTTTGCAGTACAGGCGGATCGTTCCTGATGGCATTTTAACAATCACCGACATTCGCTTCCTGGTGCTATTGGTCGTAAAAACAAACAAATTCACTTACACAATTGTGAACAAAAATAGTATACACCAGCTAAGCCACAAAATTCTGTTTTCTTCATAATAAATAACTTCCTCGTTATTGAGGATTACTAACTGACAAAGTTGAAGGTGCACAGAGCACATCACTGATGTGTCCTCAATTTCTGTAAAACTTTCTGACTCTATGAAAAATATAACCCAAATTGTGGATATAATAAAAGTAAGCCCACAGTCTAACAAAGTTTAACAGCCACAAGTCAATTTTGAGAAGGTTTGGCCTGCATTACCCTGACATTTATTTCGAACCGTCCCTATTTCATCCTCATAAACTGAGACTTGACCAAGTGCATCCGCTACAGAGTCTCATATCAAAACAGATAGAGAAAAATTATGGACCATTATTTTCATAATTAACAGTTAAGTTCAGATCTCAATGAATATCTACTCTTAGCCCCAATGTGCACAGTTTTTCCTGCACAACAATTATCACAACTAAAAGTAATTCATTGTGTGAAGGTTTTGTGTATTTGATGTCATAATAAGGTGCATTCTAAATGCATGTTTTTCCCCATGCAGTTACTTCAATGGGACTGGTCATTGTGATGTACTAAATGATAGATGCATTACCTGGAAAATTCAAGAACATTAAGGAGTTCATAGGTTTGCTCTTCTCCCATCTGGTAAATGAGAAGTAAAAAAATATGTCTGGCTTGTAATTTTAACTTCTCACATCATACAAGTAGTTCACAGTAAACTTCAGCAATCAAAACACACATGACACTTGGCAAAACAAATAATGCAGTTTTATATATTTCATTTTGATGTTTCCAGAAAAATTAAAAACACAGCTCCTCAGTTCTTCAATAGCAAACCTTGAAAATACATAAACATTTCATTCTCTGTAATGAAGTACCCCAATCAATAATGAGAGAATATATGAACATAGGTAGGAAAAGTCCAACTGGTTCATCAAGCCAACCTCATCCCAAAATGTTCAATGCCACTTGCACCATCAAACCCCACCCACTCTCAGCCACCCTACCTACAGCAAAATCATATCAATAAGTTTACTTACAGCTTCGATAATAACAGAATCAGGTGTCCTTCCAGTGAAGATAAATCCAAACTTCTTTGCAGCTTTTACCAATGAGTTTTCATCTGCGCAAAAACACATCTGTCAGTCAGTAGGATTACCCCCATAATTAATAGTAAAAAAAGCAACTGGTGACCTTTCCTGCGTCGATTGCTAACACCACTTACCTCCACCTGCAAAACATGGCATGATTCCTCCATTTCGTCACTTTCACCCTTATCCATAGTTTAATCACCTTTGGTGATAGCCTTAGCTCAGTGCAGCAACACTGACATATAAAACAGGAGATTGTGTTTTACAGTCCCATTCCAGAGGTGGAAGCACATAATCTGGAGTGATATTTCTGGGCAGTACTGAAGGATTGCTGCACTTTCATATGAATTTTAAACCAAGTTTCTTTTCAGGTGGATGTAAATGTTTCCACAGCACTATTCAAAATAAAGTTGGGGAGTTTTCTTGGTGCCTTGGCAAATAGTTGTACCCCAACAGGAACCACTAGGAACCACCATTATTTGTTTCTGGACCTTGCTCTGCACAAGTTGGTTGCTGCATTGCTCCATATAACCACAGTATAATATAATACAAAAGTAATCAACTGACTTTAAAGTTTTTGGATATCCGATGAACAAAGACTTTATAAACTGCGAGCTCTTTCTTCACTGGATGTGATCAGTGTGCACTTCATTGGCCTGCCAAGGATCAAGTTCTACTGATCGATTGGTTCAAAATTCCACCAATTGTACCTTACACTGCAGTGGCCCACACAATATCCTGTGACCTCCACTGCTTCCATCGCCAAAGACTTCTAAAGCTTTACCTTTCTGCGCATTCCCCCTCCCTCCACTGATGGTACAGTTTCCAGCTCTACCAACTTTAATTTATCTGGAATCCTCCTACTTTGCTATCTTCCTTCATTACTTCCTCAAAGTATTGTCTAATCTCTCTATTTTCTGCCTTCTTTCCTAACTCTTCAACTATTGCTCCAAATCCATTTCCCTTCTAGTAAGCATCTCTTAGAGATAGAGATAGAGAAATACAGCACAGAACAGGCCCTTCGGCCCACGATGTTGCGCCGAACTTTTGTCCTAGGTTAATCATAGAATTTTGGACAATTTGTCATGGCCAATCCACCCAACCTGCACATCTTTGGACTGTGGGAGGAAACCGGAGTACCCGGAGGAAACCCACGCAGTCACGGGGAGGATGTGCAGACTCCACACAGACAGTGACCCAAGTCGAAATCGAACTTGGGACCCTGGAGCTGTGAAGCAATTGTGCTATCCACAATGCTACCGTGCTGCCCTTAAGAAGTTAACCTACACTCCCTTATTCTACCCTAATCCAAGTACCTATCCAATAGCCGTTTGAAGGTCCATAAATTTTCCGACTCAACTACTACCACAGGCAGTGCATTCCATGCCCCCACTACTCTCTGGGTAAAGAACCTACCTCTGACATCCCCTCTATATCTTCCACCATTTATCTTAAATTTATGTCCCCTTGTAATGGTGTGTTCCACCCGGGGAAAAAGTCTCTGACTATCTACTCTATCTATTCCCCTGATCATCTTATAAACCTCTATCAAGTCGCCCCTCATCCTTCTCCGTTCTAATGAGAAAAGGCCTAGCACCCTCAACCTTTCCTCATAAGACCTACTCTCCATTCCAGGCAACATCCTGGTAAATCTCCTTTGCACCTTTTCCAAAGCTTCCACATCCTTCCTAAAATGAGGTGACCAGAACTGCACACAGTACTCCAAATGTGGCCTGACCAAGGTTTTGTACAGCTTGTATCAGCCCGTCCTGATCATCTGTTTGACAATTTGAGTACATATAACTTCCTTGTACTTCTGAGCACTTTGAGCCATTTTTTATATTGAAGCCACCACATAAATACAATTTATTGTAATTATTAACCTCATGAATGAATGTGAACGTCAAAACAGGTAATTGAGTAGGTAGGCTACATAGATCCATCTTTCTCAAATTTGTTGCTCAATTATCACTGCAGTACCAAATCATATTTTTCTTTACCACTTCACTTCTTATACTGGTACTCTCTTTATTATTCTTTCACTCACATCAACCCATTCCTACCACATTGAGTTTGTGCTCTATTCAATGGTAACAATTATTTATCTGGAAGACACACACGAATATGTGACGAACAATGGAAATTATGTCAGGCAGCCATTGTATGGCCAGGCAGGCTGTAAAACAAATGACGCACATCAGAAAAAATCTGGATAAGGTGCAAAGGAAGAAAGGGATATTTTAACATCCCCTATTTCTCATATGACTGACAAAGCTCATGAGACAAAGCTCTACTTATGTTGTTTGCGACTAGAATTTTCCCAGCATTTTATTTGCGCTGATGTGAAAACCAATTATAAACATCAGAACTCACAATATGCAATTTGTACCTTACAATCATTTCCTTTGATTTGTATTACAGTGATACAATATTTACCTGAGCAACGATTTACTGAGAAACAGTATTCTATGCAGCCCGTCCTGATCATCTGTTTGACAATTTGAGTACATATAACTTCCTAGGAATTAACTACCAGTTGCCGAAGCACATGCAATAAATTTAGGCAGACTAACATTCCACTTAACAGGACTGGCTACCTCAGCAGATCTGATGCACCATGAATCACAATGATTCAAAATCATAAGTCATAAATGACTATAAATATCTAAAACACTTGAGTTTAAATCTATTAAACACTCAATGGATACATAAATATAAAAATCAGTTCCTGCATTTGATGGATTAAAGGTTCTCTGTTTGTCAGCAGTTCCTGCCTATGATGTATCGAACCTTGCTGCTCAATCCCAGTTAAAATTACAGATTTTGTGGCATACAGTAGAGGAACAGCGAGCTGTTAGTAGCTATGGCTAGAAGATAACAATAAGACCAGAAAGTGATCAAGTACAAGTACTGGTACCCAAATAAAGTCACACATTCGCACAGCCATAGGGAGCTGATCCAATGATACACTGGACAAAACAGGCTTGTGCATAACAATGGAGCACTGAAACAAAAGTGCATACCGCCCTGAAACCCCCTTGCACAGACTGCCAGAGCAACTAAAGGAACTGAACAGAAAAGAGAATGCTGCTACTCAGTTGATTAGGTTAGAATCCGCTCTATAAGGTTAACACAATTGGGAGATGTGTGTGCAGTCGTGAGAGGATACGTAAAACAAGGCTGAAGCAAATTAAGCACATGGAATGGCTCTGAATTAATTTAGTAAGAGGGGCTCCTCAGAAAGACGTTGTTCAGACGCCCTTCAAAATCATAACATTCCACTGAAGTATACCAAAATTCTTTAAGGAGTTGGTGCACAATAAATGAAGGCATGGATTCCACTTGAGATCTTGGTTCTACAATTATACCTTGCAGTTTGTCACAATCATATTCTAGTTATCTCACCTGGAGATGAAGCCTGGTAG
The DNA here is from genome assembly GCF_902713615.1 of Scyliorhinus canicula. Taxonomy (NCBI): domain Eukaryota; kingdom Metazoa; phylum Chordata; class Chondrichthyes; order Carcharhiniformes; family Scyliorhinidae; genus Scyliorhinus; species Scyliorhinus canicula. Next base: position 49,843,690 of record NC_052159.1, on the reverse strand, counting down.
TTAATGTCGTCACCATCTTTCTCAGGAACTACCGTGTGGCAAATTGCCATCATAATGAGAAACTCCCGGATCTCGGCAGACGTTGGCTGAAATTAAGCATGCATATTCAGCGTGAACAACCAAGTTAAGAACTTTTCAAGTTACTTTATATTGTCTTACAGTCTCAACATCTATTTATCTGATCACATACATGTTCGAATTTCACATACTGTCGAGAATCCACACTTTTCTCACTGTCAGTACAGCATAATTATATTTAAATGCAAATGGTGCCAGGGAGGTCTTGCCGACCACACCCACATGTTCTGGGCGTGCCCCAAACTTGCCGGGTACTGGACGACCTTCTTTGAGGCCATGTCCAGGGTTGTGAGAGAGGGTGCAGCCATGCACAAAAGTGGTGATCTTTGGGGTATCAGATCAGCCAGAGCTCATAATCGGGAGGGGGGGCCGACACCCTAGCCTTTGCCTCCCTGATTGCCTGCTGGAGAATCCAGCTCGGCTGGCGATTGGCAGCACTACAAAAGAGTGCAGACTGGCTGAGTAACCTGGCGGAATTTCTCAGGCTGGAGAAAATAAAATTTGCCATCTGTGGGTCGGAATAAGGTTTCCACAGGACATGGAAGCTGTTCACCAACCTGTTTCGGGGGCGGACATGGATGAGGCACGAGATAGAGGGGAAAGAGGTGGAGGAAGGGGGGAGGCGAAAGCACGCAAAGAGAATGTGAAAGGCATGGGGCAAAGCCGCAGCGGACTGGTCCAAGGGCACGCTAAAGCCCAAACCAAACTGTAGACAATTGTAAATACATGCTTTAGCCATAGCCATATTGGGGGTTGAAAAATTCATATGCCATTTAAATGGGGCCACGGCCATAGTTATAGGGAAGACACTTGCTTGTAAATATATGTGTTGGTTCTTTTATCTCTCGTGTCTTTGGTGCAGTTTTGAAGTTTGTAAATTATGAATTGTTGAATATAAAATATGAAAATCCAATAATAAGTTCAAAAAACAATGTATTTGTAGTGCAACTGTCGATCTGCGTTATTTTATGCCCATGCATAGCTCATCTTAAAATCTAAGTGTTTAGGTAACACGAGCAGGGGCTAATCAGCACTCTCACCTTAGTGTCAGCTCCGGATAAATTGCCAGTGCCTAAGTAACCCAATGGTACCCCAAGACCTTTGGAAATGGTACACAATGTCAAACATATGTGCTGTAAAACTGCCTTCTCATGGGATTAAAGGCAAATTATTTACCGGATTAGGAAATAGGCAGAGCAGAGGGAGAGAGTAGGAATAATGGCCAGGTACCCTAATAAACAGAATGTGGCTAGTGGAGACAGATGTTTGCTACGAGGTCATTTTCTCAAGTTGGGAAATTTTGGGCCATGGTGCCCTGCAAGGAACTCAACTACTCACTGTATTCATTAACAAATTAGTTGATGCGATAGAAAGCCATATAACCAACTTTACCAATGACACACAGATGCAGTATTGTAAGCTGTATAAAATTACAAAGCGGTATTGGTAGCTTAACTGAATGGGCAAAACTGGAGCAAATAGATTTCAATACAGGCAAATGTGTGGTTATTCATTTTGGATGTAAAAAAGATAGAATACATTTGAAATGGTTAAAGGCTAGAAAACAGTGGAGGTCCAAGTACACAGACCATTAAAATATGTACTATATGAAATGCTGGCCGTCATATTTCGAGGAATAGGAGATGTCATCCTACAGCTACACAAAGCCTTGGTCAAACCATTCTTGGAGAAATGTAACCAGTTCTGGGCATCACACCGTGGGAAGGATATATTGGCATTGAAAGGTGTGCAGTGCATATTTACCAGAAAGATAGTTGGACTGCAAGAGTGAAGTTACGAGGAGAAATTAAACAAACCAGGGTTATTTACCCTGGAATTTAGAAGGTTAAGGGTAGATTTGATTTAAGTTTACAAGATAATAAATAAACAGATAGGGTAGAATGGGAGAAATTATTTCCACTAGAGGGGAATTTAGGACTAAGTGGCATAGAGTAAAAATTAGAGTCAGACCTTTCAGGAGTGAAATTAGGAAACACCTCTTTGCGCAAAGGTTGGTAGAAGTTTGGAACTCTCTTCCACAAATGACATTCAGGCTGGGTTAATTATAAATTTTAAAATCAATATTGATCAGTTTTTGTTACCAAAGGAATCAAGAGATGTAGGAGCAAAGTGGAGTTTTGTTGCAGACCTGCCATGATTTCACTGAATGACAGGAACAGACTCAAGGTGCTAAGTCGTCTATCCCTGTTTGTATGTTCCTTTCCGGTTTGAGGCAGGTTGAAACCGGACTACAGAGTTAGACTGGTGCCGTTAACAATTCTAAATTTGAAGTACAAATGTACATATTCATGAACAGTTAAGGAATCTGTCGAGGAACAGGTAATTCCAACAGTCCTGGCACTCCACATCTTCCATTCTATATTCTACAGTCACTGCTGCATCAACTTTCCCATTTTAGATACAACTTTGTCATTTAAACATTTGGTCTGACCTATTAATCCACTCCCCTCTTCAACCCACTCCCCTCACTTCAGGAGCTCTCTGATAGGCTTCCTGTGTATACATAGTACTGCTAATTTGTGTTTGTAACACAGTTCAGAAGAAGCAATCATAATTGCTATCATTAAAAATGTAGATACATATATGCCAAAGGAACTAACTGAAGTTTGATGATAGCAACAAACATTTTAGAAAGATAAAAGTATGCATAACAGATTCAGAACTATTTCGATGTAGCAGTTGAATTATGATTTGAGAACTTAAAAAAGTAAACAAATAGGCTCCTATTTCACAATAACTGCCACAAAATGCAACTCAATCTCTTCAGCTCGCAAGTTAAAAGCTGATATACTACATTTCCTTCACATTGGAGTAGGCATAACGGGCGCGATTCTCCCAGCCCCGCGCCGGGCCGGAGAATCGGCGCAACCGCGCCACGCCGCCCCGACACCGGCGCGCGATTCTCCGAGGTGTGGAGAATTGGCACCATTTGCGCCGGCGCGTTTGGCGTGGCGCCAGTTGTGGGCTGCTGTTCATCAAGGGCCGCTGATTCTCCAGCCTTGATGGGCCGAGCGGCCGCGAGGAAACGGCAGAGTCCCGCCGGCGCCATTCACACATGCTCGCAGCCGGCGGGAACTCTGCACGTAGGATCGGGGGGGCGGCCTGTCGGGCGGGGAAAAGCGCTCCTTCACTGGGGGGACCTCCCATGGGGTCTGGCCCGTGATCGGGGCCCACTGATCGGCGGGCCAGCCTCTCCCGCCCCGGCCCTATTTTATTACGCGGCCGGCCCCTGAACCCCCACACCAGGTTGGGTCGGGGCCGGCGCGTTGAGGAAGTCCCCCTCGCATGTGCGGGTTGGTGCGGCCCAACTGCGCATGCGCGGGTTGGCAAGGCCCAACTGCGCATGCGCGGGTTGGTGCAGCGCCGGGAAGGGAGGCTGGAGCAGTGTGAACCGCTCCAGCGACGTGGGGGGGCCAGAATCGGTAATCCCCACGCCCGTTTTGCGCCGTCGTGAAACGAGACGGTGTTCACGTCGCGAACACTCTGTCTCCATTTCAGAGAATCGCGCTCCCCCTGCTTCTTTTTCCCATCTTTATAATTCATCATATCAGTTAAATGCAAGGCACACCTGTATCCTTAACCTGCAACCCTCATGAATGCTGACAGGTACTTAAGTATGTGGCTAAATGTACGTCTCCCACATATAATTTACAGGCTCCCAACTGTACCAGAATCCACATGTTCTGTCAAGTATTGGATTAAGTTTAACTAAATCTCACTGTTTCTTTTTCCTTGTCCACTCACCAGTGGCCAGCAATTCAATGCACACACACTTTTGGTCTGCTGAACACCAAAGTTTTTCAACATTGTTAGCTATCACTCCTTCACCGAGATGGTTAACTTATCATGAACCACATAACTGCTTTAGTTGCTTTAGGTGTATTGATGTAAATCACTCACTGACAGAGTGAACGATAAAGACCAGGAACACCACTTCAAATCACAATTTCTTAAGCGACACACTTTTTCGTTATTTTCTATTGCCCAGCCATTCAACCTCACTAACTAATTACCCATTAAAACTGTGACAAAAGCTGCACTATTTTCTTTATTGTAAGTCACTATTCTATGTTACTAGGCAAATATAATACAACTGACCAATCAAGTATTTGCATAACCTATAAAAAAAGAAAACATCTTTTGTAACTGCACCTGAACATCAGTATTACTGTCTTAATCCTGAAGTATTGTGAAAGAAATGCAGGGGAGCAAATTTCAGCATTTCAATGAGCAGCGACCAAATTGCTTCAGATCAAGGATGGAAACTGAGCCTGACATTTACAAAACACAACTTTGATTGTAGTAATTTTTAATAAGTTCATGGAAACACAAATCTGTTACTTTAACAGGATCAACTACATTGCACAGAAACATTCTCTGATCTATTTTGTTAAAGCTTTCAAACTCAAACTGGTGTAAACTTAATAAAACTATACAATTTCATGTACACAAAATTAAAGCACAATAGAGTATTATGTTACAAGCTTGGGTTACCATAATTAGCTGCATTACAGTACAGAATGTTTGGTCTCTACTTGAATTCTCTAGCCATGTGTTAAATGAAACCTGATTTAATGGCTTGTTTGTATCTCATTCAACTTGACATTGTTGTAGATTTTTCTCATGAGAGTGGTGTGATATTATTTACAGGCAATGTTATTTATAACACTGGCATGTTTGTTTGTGACATTCTACCATCCCTAAGGCAATACAGATATGAGACAATTTTGATGTTAATATCATGAATTAAACTAATTTTTAAAACAAACATGAAACTTCTTCAGTCTCACTCCGTTTTTTCTCTTACATACAGTACCACAGTTTTGGGATATGCATATGGGTGCAGCTAATCTTCACAAGTACCCATTCAAGTAACCATTCCACCTGGGAGGCAAGGGGCAATATCTGGCATCCAAGCAGAATACATTCCGTGGTAGCCACTGAATAGCCGGCAGGGCTCACACAAGAAATTTATTTTTTTCAATGTTTTGTTGAGGTGCAATCATTACAGCAGTATGTCAGGCCAAAATGAAGCACAAAAGTGGTGTGAAAGAGAATATAAGTAATGATTCCCGAATAACTGATTGGTCCAAACGTAATCAGGCATTTCTCACATACAGTGGTGCTGAAGAAGATATGCATTTAAAACAGTCTAAACTTTACAGTAACTATGCGCAGGATTTCACGGAGTGTCAGATGCATTAACCCACTGCAACACACTCATAGCGACTTCAGTAGATGCAACTACATATCCTGCACTTTGAACGTTTCCTTTAAGTCAGACAACCAAGTAGTTAATAACGTTATGGTACAGTGAAAACATTTTAATTTATGGGGGAGTATGGTGGTGGAGCACAAAGCCAAAGATGAACATGTTGTGCCACGAAGAATAGTTTATGCCTGCAGCACCCCATGTGTTGAGCGAGCAATCCCAGGCATTTCCCTGTGATACTTGTCATTGTCGTACACCACCTAGTGGTGAATTTAAGAGCAACCAAGTTTGGGGCCTGAGAGCAAAAAGGAATCATGCAAGTTCTGAAAAGCGAGCACTATTAAAATGAGTTATGAAAATTGGAAAAACAGTGAAACTTGTGGAAACATCAATTTGAAAGGTTGAAATTTTATTCCAAAGAGCAACATTTTCTTTTGGTCCCCACAGAATGCTCTACATGTCAATAGAGGAATTCAAACAACAGTTATTCTAAGAGATGGGTTACCCTGCTGTGCTCAAAGGCTTACCTGTTCTATCTGTGCTGTTAGGTTAACAAACTATGGGGCGATTCTCCGCACTCACGACGGTGCGGAGAATAGCGGGGGTCGTAAATTTTTACGGCCACGCTGGTCTGACGCCCTCCCGCTATTCTCCCCCCCCCCCCCACGCCCGCCTCCCAACACGAATCGCTGCCCGCTGTTTTTTTACGGCGAGCAGCGATTCTCAGCTGGCCGATGGGCCGAATTCCAAGCCCTTTACGACCGTTTTTACGAACGTCAAACACACCTGGTCTGACCGTTCGTAAAAACGGCCGTAAAGTCGCGATCTGGGGAACCATGGCACCGATTGGCACGGCAGTACCACGACCGTGCCAAGGGTGCCATGGGCCCGCGATCGGTGCCCACCGATCGCGGGCAGCGGGTACTTACCCCGCACACTCTTTATCCTTCCGCCGCCCCGCTATATCCATTCGCGGGGCGGCTGAGGGGCATACCGGCCTGCGCATGCGCGGGTCTCACGCAAATGCGTGATGACGTCATCCGCGCATGCGCGGGTTGGAGTCTTCCAATCCGCGCATGCGCGGCTAACATCATGTGACGCATCAGCCGTCGCAAACTCTGGCAAGCGGGCTTAACGAAATTCGTTAAGCCCGCGATGCCGGAGTTCACGGCCGCGGCATGCTAGCCCCGACCGGGGACCAGAATCGGTTCCCGATCGGGGGGGGGCGAAGGCTGGCGTCAAACCCGCCCGTTTTTGACGCCAGCCTCACGATTTCTCCCGGGATCGGAGAATCACGCCCTATGTCTTTACCAACACACCAACAATTACTACAGTTCTAAATAATTCATTTTGTATGAATTATGAACCGATTCAATTTTTGGGAAGGACAAGCAGAAAGGAAAAGATGGTGGAGTTCCATTGTTGATTAAAGAAAATATTGATGCAATATTGAGGAAAGATATTAGTAGGGACTATGTGGAATTTGTATGGGTCGAGCTAAGAAACACCACGGGGCAAGAAACATTCTTGGGGGCGGGTATACAGACCACCAAACTACAGTGGTAATGTTGGGAATACTATCAGACAGGAAATCAGAGATGCAAGTGATAAAGGAACACCTGTGATTATGGGTGACAATCTGCATATACATTGGATGAGTCAAATCGGTCACAGTACAATAGAGGAGAAATTTCTAGAGCGAATATGGGATGGTTTTCTGGACCAATACATTGAGAAACAAACAAGGAAACATGGCATCTTGGATTGGGTGTTGTGCAATGAGAAAGGATTAGTTGGCAATCTAGTTGTGAGAGAACCTTTGGGGATGAGTGACCATAATATGATACAATTCATTATCACGGTGGAAAGTGAGGTAGTTGATTCTGAGATTAAGGTCTTGAATCTCAATCAAGGTAACTATGATGGCATGAGTTGGCTATGATGGACTGGGAGACATTACTGAGAGAGCGGACATTCAAAGAACGAATAAGTAAACTCCAAAAGTTGTTTATTCCTATTTGGCGCAAGAGTAGAAGGAAAGGAAACGGTGGCCAAACCATGAATTACAAGGGAAGTTAGAGATAGCATTAGATTCAAAGAGGTATTAAAAATTAGCAAGAAAAAGCAATAGGCCCGAGGATTGGGAACAGTTTAAAATTCAGCAAAACCGGACCAAGGGATTAATTAAGATGGGGAAAATACAATATGAAAGTAAGATAGTGCGGAACATAAAAACTGGCTGTAAAAGTTTCTATAGGTGTCATGTGAGAGTACCCTAAAGAAATGGGTGTTTAAGAAATGTACCTTTAAGAAGTGGATGGTCATCAGTGATGTCAGAGTGTGGGTGGAGCTGGGCTGTCTGTCACCTTTTTACTTTTGTTTTAGGCTGTTTGCTGCAGGGTGTTTTAGTTTCGTTTTCAGTGTTGGAGCTGAAGCCAAACAGACCAGGTGTACTATTGATCTCTCTGCCATGAAAAGACTATCTCTTAATCATTTTGTGAATTTAGAATTATAAATGTTCTCAGTAGTGAATGTAAACCTAATGTGCTTCTGTTAAAATATGTTTCTTTTGTCTTCTGGATGTTGTTTGGGAAGTTATTAAGGATTACTTAGAGTTGTATTCTTTGGGGGTTGTATTTGAACTGAAGGTTGCGAAGATGTTCACTGTATGTTTCAAAAAGGATAACTTGAGTTCATAGAATAAACATTGTTTTGCTTTAAAAAATACTTTTCCATTTCTGCTGTCCCACTCCTACAGAGTGGGTCATGTGCTCCCCATACCACAATCAATTAAAAGCTGTGGGTCAGGTGAACTCCATGATACACTTTGGGGTTCTCTAAACCCTGGCCCATAACAAATTGGGGGCTCGTCCTGGATAAAAGTCTATCTATTGGATTGGCTTAGTGAAGTTAAAGACAGTGAGGGGTGAGCATATTGTGGTTGCTTTTCAGGTGTGGTATTTCAGTTAAGTAGGGGGCGTGTTGTGGCCAATGGCTCTTTCAGAAGCTCGGAAGTTTTTGGGGGTGAAGACGGTCACACGCAGTACCTTATGGACAGAGACTAAAAGCTGACTCTTAGATTTGGCAAAAACATTGCAGTTAAAATTATCTGACAAAATGCAAAAAGGTGAGGTAATTATGGCGGTGGCTAAGCATTGGAAGTTGCCTGAGATACAGTTCGACTCATTGGAAATGGCAAAAATTCAGTTACAAATTAAACAAATGGAACATGAGAAAGAATTAAAACAGCTCGAATATGAAAGAGAGGAAAAAGAAAGAGAGAGCGGAAAGAGAAAGAGATAGAGAGGAAAAAGTAAAGGAGAGAGAAGAAAGGAGAAAACAAAGAATAGCCCTAGCAGAACAAAAAGAAAGAGAAAAGGAGATACAGATCAGGGAAAAAGATAGAGAGAGTTTGAACTTCAGAAAATGGCCATGAAACATGACAGTCAGTTAAAATTGGCAGGCGTAAAGGGAAACGTACAGTTGGATGATAGTGATGAGGATCGTGAGAAAGAGCGTCATAGTCGAAGGCTTGGTGGGGATCTACCACCAAGCATTTAAATATGTCCAAGCATTGCCAAGATTTGATGAGAAGGAGGTAGAAGCCTTTTTCATTTCATTTCAGAAGGTAGCTAAACAAATGAAATGGCCACAGGAAATGTGGGTATTACTGATTCAAACAAATCTGATAGCTAGGGCTAGTGAAGTGTTTGCATCACTACCGGAGGAGGTATCTGGGACGTATGAGGAGGTTAAAAAATCCATCTTAGGTGCATATGAACTAGTGCCTGAAGCTTACAGACAAAGGTTTAGAAATTTAAGGAAATAATTTGGTCAAACATACATGGAGTTTCAAAGGCTCAGAATAATTTTGATAGTATTGATAGTAATTTTGATGTAGTGGGAACTCATGTGGAAGAGCAGAGTGTTAAAACTGCTAGATTAGCAGCAGAAATGGCAGATGATTATGAATTAGTTCATAAATCAAAGTTTGGTTTCCGACATCTTTCAGCCTGTGAGGGATAGAAACTAGGGACATGAGAAATACTCAAGTGGTAAAAGTAAAGGTGATATGATGGGAGATAATAAGGAGAGTGTACCTCAGATTAAAAAAGAAATCCAGGAGGGTGGAAGAGACATGAAAATTTTCAAATGTTTTCACTGTAATAAACTAGGCCATGTAAAGTCACAGTATTGGTTAAAGAAAAGCACTGGGAAGGCTGATGTGGTAAAACAGGATAAGACAGTGGGGTTTGTTAAAGGGGTAAAGGAAAGCCCAAGGGAAGTGAAGGAGGTGCAAAAGATTGTACAGCCTGATCAAGAGGTGATTGATAAGATGGATCTCTTTGAAGAATTTACTTGTGTAAATTCACCACAGAAATACAATCGGATCAAGAATCAAATTTTACCTCAAGGTTATTCAAAGAAGTTATGGATAGCTTAGGAATAAAACAATTTAAATCAACTGCGTACCATCCAGAATCGCAGGGAGTGTTAGAAAGGTAGAATCAGACATTAAAGACAATGTTGAGGGTTTATTGTCACGATTATCCAGAGGATTGGGATAAAGGAATTCCGTTTGTACTGTTTGCAATTAGGGATGCACCTAATGAGTCAACCAAATTTAGTCCTTTTGAACTAATTTTTGGTCATGAGGTAAGAGGACCACGTAAATTGATTAAGAAAAAATTGGTGAGTGAGAAATCAGAATTTACATTATTGGATTACGTGTCAAATTTTAGGGAACGATTAAATTGAGCAGGTGAATTGGCTAGACAACATTTGAAAGTTGCACAAAATGTGATGAAACAGGTCGCGGACAAGAAATCAAAGTTCGTAGTTTTGTCAGTGGAGATAAAGTTTTAGTGTTGTTACCAGTGGCCTTTAAAAGCAAGGTTTTGTGGACCTTATCAGATTGAAAAGAAATTAATTGAGGTGAATTGTGTGGTAAAAACACCAGATAGAAGGAAGACTCACCGTGTGTGCCATATGAATATGCTTAAAAGGTACTTTGAAAGGGAAGGAGAGAAAAAGGGAGGTTTTAATGATTCTAACTCAAAGTGACGAACCAAATCCAGATGACTATGAATGTGACATAACTCAAATTAAATTGGAAAACAAGGATGTTCTTAAACATTGGGATAAATTGTTGAGTTACCTTCCAGAGGAAAAACGGACTCAGCTGAAAGAGTTATTGATATCACATGGGCAAGTTTGTAGAGATAAATTGAGAACTACCACAATGGCTAGACATGATGTAGATGTGGGAAAGGCTGTTCCGATCAAACAACATCCATACAGACTTAACTCTTTAAAATTGGCACAGGTTAACAAAGAGATTGAGAGTATGCTTAAAAATGGCATAACTGAAGTGGTTTGCAGCCAGTGGAGCTCACCCATAGTGATGGTACCAAAACCAGACGGTACCCAACGGTTGTGTGTGGACTATAGAATGGTTAATGCAGTTACAAGAACGGACTCTTATCCTATCCCACGTTTGGAGGATTGCATTGAGAAAGTGGGACAATCAGCTTTTATGTCCAAATTAGATTTACTTAAAGGTTATTGGCAGGTACCTTTATCCGAAAGGGCGAAGGAGATTTCAGCTTTTGTGACTTCCAGATGGTATATATTAATTCAAAGTTATGCCATTTTGCTTTAAAACGCCCCAGCCACATTTCAACGGTTAACTAACAAAGTTGTTTCAGGATTACCCAATTGTGCGGTACACATCGACGATCTGGTAATTTTCAGCCTGGCATGGAAAGAACATTGAAAACATCTGATGGAGTTATTCAATTGACCTCAGGAGGCGGGTTTGGTGATAAAACTCGAATTTGAATAAGCCCAAGTCACTTTCCTTGGCCATACAATCGGACAGGGTCGAATGGTCACACGGGATGTGAAACCAACAGTTACTGAGGAGTTTCTGATACCCTCAAGATGAAGGGAAATAATGCGATTTCATGGCATGAGTGGATTTGATCGAACATTTGTGAAAAGATTTTGTAGCATGGTTGCTCCACTGATATACTTGATGAAGAAACGTCAAAAATTTCAGTGGACAGCGGACTTTCAACAGGCATTTGACTGCCTGAAAGCTGTGATCACCAATGCTCATGTGTTGGAGAATTATAAGGGACTCTGTGATCACATTGAACTAAAGTATCTGACTTTGAAGAGAAATGCCGAAGCATAGAGAAATGGATGGATCGTGCAGAGACCTTCTTGTACAAAGAGACTGTCAATCGAGAAGGATTTCAGTTGGAGGAAGACGAACGAAAAACAAATGGACTATATTATTATACCTATTTGCGTGTTGTTTTTTGAAACGAAAATGTATATTTACTGTGTGCATTTCTTAAGGATAGTAAAAAGGTGCAAAATGAAACCATCCTGAAGTTGATGGTTTATTTTTTTTTCTTGGGGGGAGGTGTCATGTGAGAGTACCTTTAACAAATGGGTGTTTAAGAAATGTACCTTTAAGAAATGGGTGTTTATCATTGATGTCAGAGTGTGGGTGGAGCTGGGCTGTCTGTCAGCCTTTTACTTTTGTTTTAGGCTGTTTGCTGCAGGGTGTTTTAGTTTCGTTTTCAGTGTTGGAGCTGAAGCCAAACAGACCAGGTGTACTATTGATCTCTCTGCCATGAAAAGACTATCTCTTAATCATTTTGTGAATTTAGAATTATAAATGTTCTCGGTAGTGAATGTAAACCTAATGTGCTTCTGTTAAAATATGTTTCTTTTGTCTTCTGGATGTTGTTTGGGAAGTTATTAAGGATTATTTAGTATATTCTTTGGGGGTTGTATTTGAATTGATGTTTGCTAAAATGTTCACTGTATGTTTTAAAAAGGTTAACTTGAGTTCATAGAATAAACATTGTTTTGCTTTAAAAAATACTTCTCCATTTCTGCTTTACCACATCTGTAGAGTGGGCCGTGTGCTCCCCATACCACAATCTATTAAAAGTTGTGGGTCAGGTGAACTCCATGATACACTTTGGGATTCTCTAAACCCCGGCCCATAACATAGGGATGTAAAGAGTTGCTCGGCACAACATCGAGGGCCGAAGGGCCTGTTCTGTGCTGTACTGTTCTAAGTCTAAGTCTAAATCTAAAAACGAATGTAGGCCCCTTACAGTCAAAAACTTGGGAATTCATAACAGGGAACAAAGAAATAGCTGAGGAACTAAATGTGTACATTGTTTCTGTCTTCACAAAGGAAACCATGAATAATGTACTGGAAGTTCGGCGAAACACAGTTTCGGTGAGGAGCTGAAGGAAATTAGTACTGGTAGTTGAAATGGTGTTGGGGAAATTACTGGGATTGAAATCAGATAAATCTCCAGGGCCTGATAAACTTCATTCCAGAGTATTTAAGGAAGTAGCCCTAGAAATAGTAAATCCATTGGTGGCCATTTTCCAAAATGTCTTGGACTCTGGAATGGTTCCTACAGATTGGAGCACAGCTAATATAACCCTGCTATTCAAAAAGGGAGGCAGTTGGGACCGTTGTTAGTCAAAGTGGGACTGCTGTTAGTCAAGGCTTTCAATGAATCCAAGGAATTGGGAATGCTTCCCCCAATGCTATCACAGGCATCAATCTCTCTCATCCTGAAGCGAGACAAGGACCCGGTGAGCTGTGGATCGTGCAGACCCATTTCCCTTTAAATATAGATGCTACTGGTAAAGATCTTGGCCACCAGAATAGAGGACCGTGTCCCGGAGTTGATAGGCGAGGATCAGACGGGATTTGTGAAGGGCAGGCACCTGATGTTCAATATTAGATGGCTTCTTAATGTTATAATGATGCCAGCTGAGGGGCGTGAGGCTGAGGTGGACGCGGAGAAGGCTTTCGACCGGGTGGAGTGGACATACCTATGGGATATGGGCTAGGTGGATTGGCCATGCTAAATTGCCTGTAGTGTCCTAATAAAAGTAAGGTTAAGGGGGGGTTGTTGGGTTACGGGTATAGGGTGGATACGTGGGTTTGAGTAGGGTGATCATGGCTCGGCACAACATTGAGGGCCGAAGGGCCTGTTCTGTGCTGTACTGTTCTATGTTCTATATTTTAGGCAGGTTTGGGTTCGGGCAGGGATTTGTGGACTGGGTCCGGCTGTTATATCAGGCTCCGGTGACAAATGTGAGAATCAACCGAACCCGGTCGGAATATTTAAATCTCGGGAGAGGGACAAGGCAGGGATGCCCGCTCTCCCCATTACTGTTTACCTGACAATAGAGCCTTTAGCAATGGCCCTTAGGGCATCGAGTGCATGGCGGGGGATAGTGACAGATGGGGGTGGGGGGCATGCCCGAAATCACGGAGGCACTGGGAGAATTTGGGCGATTTTCAGGCTACAAGCTGAATATTGGATAGAGCGAGATGTTTGTGATCCAGGCACAGGGGCAGGAAAGGAAACGGAGGGAGTTACCTTTTAAAGTGGTGGCAGGGAGTTTTAGATATTTAGGGATTCAAGTGGATAAAGAGTTGGGGCAGCTCCACAAGATAACTCTGGGCAAAGCGGTCGACCAAATGAAAAGGGATTTCCACAGATGGGACATGCTCCCGCTAACGCTAGCAGGAAGGGTCCAGACGGTGAGGGTGACAGTCCTCCCAAGACTTCTTTTCTTTTTTCAATGCCTTTCAATTTTTGTCCCAAAGGCGATTACAGGTTTTGTGTGGGCGGGGAAAACCCCCGAGAGTAAAGAGGGCACTCCTGGAGCGGGGTCGTGGAGAAGGAGGCCTGGCCCTCCCAAGCTTTATTAATTATTGCTGGGCGGCCAACATATCGATGGTCAGGAAGTGGGTAGTGGGGGAGGGGTCAGCCTGGGAGCGAGTGGAAGCGGCATCCTGAGTTTGGAGGCTTTACTCACGGCGCCCCTGCTGGGTGCTCTACAAGCCCTGTGGTGGTGGCAGCTCTAAGGGTGTGGGCACAATGGAGGCA